>NC_080795.1:62033016-62350360 GCF_028018385.1 Neofelis nebulosa
GCACAGAGGTTATCATTTTATGCTATGATGAACTGTCTCAAGATTATGGTGATAATATAAATAACAGATGATATAATAATAGATTAAATAATACAGTTACATTCATATAGATTCATGATCCTTGTAGATGGAAACAGTATGAGTCTCAGACCTTCTAAATTGGTTGCTTAATAGCTTGGGAAATAGGTTGAATCGAGTAACATGATATTTCTCATTCTGCAAAATCCTGAAGGCCGTCACCACATACAGTCATTATATACATATAGAAAGGGCAATATGGGTTAAAGGTTTTGTAAGTGGTCTAGAAAAAAAACAGAATACTTACTGGACCTCCATGTACAAATCCATTTTCTATTCTCAGGTCTTAGCTAAATGCCCTTGAACTATGGCCTGTAAAGAAGCCAGAAACTGGTATGTCTCTTTTTAGTGGACTCTGTTTGGGTTCCCTCTGTCTCTGCTTACCCAAGCTCTTTCTATCAAGGTCCTGTTCAAGTCCCACTTCCTTGCCTTTGCCTTCCTGGACTGCCAAGGCCCCTGATCTCACACTTTGTTTAAATTCTGGTAACATCTGTTGTCAATTAGCACTTACTTTCTCCTCCCAACTAGTAAGTAATACAGACTGTATTCAAATTTTAGCCTGCCCAAGTCCATTCTCTTTTCACTATTAATGAACCAATCTTCTTCCCTGAAGCAAAAACCTAATCTGATGATGTTCACATGGTCAATCCAAACACATTCCTCACCTTGATGGTGGCTTGCCAGGAGCTAGCTCCTATGGTCCAAGAGAGATAGAAGGTGTAATTTCCAGGAAATGTTCTTTAAGGGAGGGGCCCTTCTCTGATCCTTTTCCTTCTTTTCCAAGAGATGGAATGCAGTTGTGATAGCTGGAGCTGGGGCAGCCACCTTGGATCACAAGATGAAAGCTCTATGTTTAATGAATCACGTAGGGAAACAAAACGGGAGCCTGGATCCCTAATGATTGTGGAGCCTGCTTACCAGCCCTGAGCTGCCTACATTTAGGTGATTGAGAGTCAAACATGTATATCTTGCTTGAGGCACTGCTTCCTTGAGTTTTGTGTCATTCATAGCTATTTATCACCCTAATTAAAACTGCTGCCATAAAGCAGAACAGTGGGGTTGTTTGAACTTTCCTAAGCAGTTTGACCTAACGATAATTTCATATCTTTGGCACACTGTGTTCCTTCCATAATTAAGGATCACTGAGTGCACAGTAATTTCTGCAAATATTTTTCTGGGGATGGCAGGGGAGGGGGAACACATAGAATATGTCAGCAATTATCAAAACAGGTCTACAGAGCACCTTTCCTATGCACAGCCATGGAGTTAGGGATTAAAAGTGGTTTCTGACTTTTAGGAACTTGCATATCATCATGGAGATAAAATATACATCCTTTGACATTCATCAAAGATTCATGGTGTTCTCTGAGCCAGACTCTGTGCAAGCCCTCCAGGGATGTGAAATCACATAAGAAACAACCTCAGCTTTTAAGGAAATTGTGATCTAGTGGTTATGGATTCAAAAATGCAAATACCAGTGCAAGCTATAGAACAGACAGTCCCTGAGCCAAATCTATTGTAGACCTGTTCTTCTACCTCACGGCATTTATTTTGAGTCTTTCGATTATTCAGTTAATAACAGTTCCTCACGTCCACCAGCTGACGCCAAAGGTGTGAACAAGTTCAAGGTAACAGGTTCTCCAATATCTCATCCTGTCACATAAGAGCCAAAGATTCTATATAAGCATTCAATTTTTTTTTTCTTTTTACACACATTTTCTTGTTGTTTCACTGCGGCCCCTACTACAAAAAGTATCGCCTGAAGCTTGAAAGAGAACCAAACATAAGAGAGGGCAGTTCTTTTTCCTCCATGACCCACTGCTCTCCTTCCTTCAAGTAACTCCTAATCCCACACTGCACACCCGTCCTGACCTCATGGCCCAACCCCTTCTATTTCCACAGAGTCCATCAAGTTTCTCAGGGGGCCTGAGTTACTTACTTATCCCTAAGGACCAACAGAAGTAAAAAATTTCAACCACCTCCATCTTTCCCGAGCTTTGTGCACAAGCACGCCAAAAAGCCCTGCTTTTCTTTGGAAAGTAGGCTGCCTTTCCTAATTAGAGGCAGCTTGGCTAATAAAGATTACAACAAGGCGTTACGAGCGACACTAAAGGCAGCTCTCAGGCGGGTCAGTGGGGGTTTTCCTAAACATTTTGATTACAACTTTAACTGCTCTAAAACACATGTGAAAGTCTTATCATTAAATTTAAACAGCCTGATGATATGCTGAACAAGACTATGAGAACGGCAAATAAATTGCTGTAATCTGCCAGACTGTCACTTTCCTTGCTCTTCAGCAGCTGTAATTGACTAATAGGATAATAAGGTGGCAGTTTACAAATCTAAAGCTATACTCCTTTGTTGGAAATGCCCTTGAGGGGGAAAAAAAAAGGCTCCAAGTCAGGAAGACAGAGTGGGTGCGATCAACATCATGGCCCTGGATCCAATATATTTAAATATGCTTCTCATAGGAAGTCAAAAGAAGTCACTGAGCATTCCTGGATGTAGTGGCAGCACCAAATGCCACGGTGCTTATTTTGCTCTTGATTACTCCAGACATAGAAACCATTCAGAAGGGCTTTCCCCATCCCAGTGACACAGGCTGACGGCGGTGTCCTAAGCAGGAAATGCCTTCTTAGCACGAGTTTACTGATGGCAGAGGCTGACCCCTGACAGTGGCTTCTGTTTCCAATTTAACCATCTCCTGAGCTTTGGACAGTCGAAGTAAGATTCCAGCCCACCCCAAAGCATACAACCCAGTGACAGGTGCTGCCTCAGGACTGCTCAGTAAGGTCTGCAACGCACCCACCTAGGAAACGGCTCAAAGCAAATAATCTCACAAGGATATTTTTGATGTGAGGATTCTGGCCAGCACAAGTCAGCTTAAATCTGGTAAGAAAATTATCCCCACTTCTTCTACTACTACTACTACTGTTTGAACAGTACATGTCAACCGGGAGACTGGTGAGGAAGAGAAATTTGGAAGATGGCATCAGGCTTCACACCTTGCAGGTCACATGAAGGGACGTGGATCCTGCTGTGAGGAAATTACGGATGGACGATTGTGAGTACAGGAGGGATGAGAACCGACTGATTTTTTAAAAGAACTCCTCTGGGGGATGGGGTGTGAAGAAGAATTTGTAGTGGGGCACAGGTGGGGGTAGAAGCACGGAAGTCCATTAGGAAGCTGCTATGGTCTGAACGTTCGCGTCCTCTGAAAACTCTTGTTGAAACCTTAATGCCCACTGAGATTAGGAGGTGGGGTCTTTGGGAGGTGATTAGGTCATGAATGAAATTAATGTCCTTATAAAAAGAACCTAGAGGGGTGACTGGGTGGCTCATGGGTTAAGCGTCAGGCTGTTATTCTCAGCTCAGGTCATGATCTCATGGTCGGTCATGAGCTTCAGCCCCGCATTGGGCTCTGTGCTGACAGTGCAGAGCCTGCTTGGGATTATCTCTCTCCATAAACCCCACCCCCACCCCCACCCCCACCCCATTTGCGCTCGCGCTCTCTCTCTCTCTCAAAATAAATAAATAAACTTAAAAAGAAAAAAAAAAAAAGGAGGCCTGGAGAGATCCATAGCTTCCTCCACCATGTGAGGACACAGAAAGAAGTCTGTGACCCACAAGAGGGCTCTTGCCTGACCCTGCTGACATCCTGATCTCAGACTTTCAGCCTCCAGAACTGTGAGAAATAAATGCTTGGTAATAAACCACCCAGTCTGTGGTGTTTGCTACAGGAGCCCAGATGGACTTAGAGGCTGTTGCCATGGCCAGGTGAGCAGTGACCACAGCATGGGCGAGGGAGAAGGCCGTGGAGATGGTGAGGGGTTAGATTCTGAATGAATCCCAAAGCCACAGCAAACAGGATGTTTCGATGAGTTGGACGTGGTTTATGAGAGAAAGGAAGGAGTCAAGGACAACACCAAGGGCTTGGCCTCAGTGACTGCGAAAGGACTTGCTTTTCACAGAGATGGGATGCCTACAGATATTGCACATTTGGGAGGGTGAACAGGGAGAAATTAAGAACTTGGTTTTGGACATGTTATTCCAAAATGTATTACCATCTTCTGCGCTTAAAAAACTGTGTTCACTGTCTCATTTCCGGACATTCCTGAAAAAAGGTATCTGACACATTATAGCCACATTTATACACACATGTATGTGTATCTATTTATGTGAATGTGTATGTGCACATTATATGTGTATTGAAAATAAGAATGGATTGATGGATGGATGGCATGCTCCCCTCTCTTCATGAGTTGGGCAATTCTCTCAAAACAGAAATGGCCATGATATGCCATCTTTCTTGTCTAAGTGAACTCTCTGCTAAATAATAATTAAACGAGTAGCAGTATAATGAAGTTAAAGGAAAACCATAAGCATTTTCTAATCTTTCAAGAGGAGACACAGAAAAGCCATTTGGGCCGAACCAAAGGTCTCCGAGACCAGCCAAAGCTGTGCCGTTAATGCCAGGGTTTAGGTAAACCTGTTCCACGTCAAGGCCATATGGGAAGCTTACCGGGAGAACAGCACAAAGAAACAAAAGGTCTCTGGATCCTCTGAGGATTGCTGGGTGAAAATGGAATTTGGGCAGCGAGGCAAGAGGCATCCAGGCTGACCTCTGTGGGGTAGAGCATGTAAATTCAAGATGTTTGCACTCAAGCAGACTGATAAACTCCAAGTGGTGCCTAACATCTATGCCTGTCCCTAATCCCTGGGGCCTTCCTCTCTGACCCTGAAGGGAACTAACTGCGCTTTGAACGGGTGGGTACATTTACTGAGACCAGACAGTGACCAATGGAGCAAACACCTTGTGGAGTATTTCCCTCCAGAGTGGTCCTGGTGGAGTTATGAATGAGGATGGCAGTAAGGTGAGTGAGGTGACTGGTGGTGGCACAGGGTTCCTGGTTCCATCTTTATTGCACAATGCTGTTAAAATGGACAGAATCAGTCCAGAGAGAAGATAACAAAGAAGACAGCCCTGTGAGTACTTACATTCCTAAGACTGCTTGTTCCCCTCACCCCCACCTTGAATTTCTTTTTAAGGAATACAGGAGAAACATGTCCCCACTGGTAATGCACTTAAAGTGACTATGAGTTACTTATGCCACATCCTTCCCACCTCGTCCAGGGCCCCGTTTCAAAGCAGAGAATGGACAGTATCTGTGTCTCTTCCCAAGACCACCACCTCTGTCCCTTGTAGTTAGAGATGCCTTGGCTGATCCTGATGGTGGCAGGTTAAATAAAGTGTAAGAAACAGACTCCCAAGGATGCTGCTTCCTTTATCACAATGTCCAGTTTAATCCTGGCACCGTATCTGGGGATAAGGAGAGGGCAGCAAAAGAAAATGACAGGAAGTGATAAAGGAGCTAAAAATAAGCGTGGAGATGTGGAGATGTGAATTTCACTGAATATAAACAGGCTGAATGGATAGAGGATCAACCAATGAAAACAACGTCTGTAAGCTCCGTGGCCTTGCTGCATCAAATTGGCCAAACCTCTGGATGGGTGAACTAATCCACTGTCAATGGGAAATCTTAGATGACATGATCAAAATGGTTGTACACCAAGGAAGGCTGTGAAGTTACAGAGACTGATTTGATAACATCCTAGCTTGCTTGGGCTCAGCTCTAATAGAGTCTACATGGGGGTTTATCTGTGACTTGGGAAAAGCACTCTATAGTCCAAAAATATCCCAAAGTGTCGACAGACACAAAGCAGTCACGATGACAAGAGTTATAAGAGGCTCCCATGTTTTGCTTAACAAATGTCATAAGAACGGCTATCATTCATTGAGCACCTACCTTGGCCAGACATTGGGCCAGGGCAGAAAAAATGAAGATAATCTGACTGGCAAGGCAAATGCAATCATATTATAAAATACAGCAGGCCCAGCAGAGTCCACTCTCAGCCAGAATCGTAAGTAGTTTCAAGCACTCCAAAATCAAACAGTAAACAACTTCACGCAAGACTAAAGGGAAGTCATTAAGACCCATCCAGGTCTAAGTGTTATATGAAAATGTTCATGTCGTTAATTACCTCCCAATCATAATGCAAATTATGGAAAATAATGAGAATGTTTACCCACCAAACTAATAGGAGCTGGTATTTCAATGCCGGCCGGAATAACCCAGGCAAGAAGAAATCTTATTCTCTGACATCTGACTGGCTTTACTTTTTCTTTCCTTTCCTGCTGACCCACTTCAAAGGTTTCACGCTGGAAACACTAATCACATCCTTGTCTGCTGGAGTCAGCCACACTCCTTTTGCTTCCTGCCCAGTGCCTCCATTCACACCCAAAGTGATGCTCAGTACCTGGGCACTCATGCCTTCAGGAGATCACAGGCACATCCCAAAACATAGCCTTTTACTTCTACACCGGCCTCCCCGTCTTAAAGATTGTATGGGTTTGTAAAAGACATATATGAGGGGCACCTGGGTGGCTCAGTTGGTTAAGCGTCTGACTACTGATTTCGGCTCAGGTCATGATCTCACAGTTGGTGGGGTCAAGCCCTGCATGGGCTTGGAGCATGGAGCCTGCTTAAAATTCTCTCTCTCCCTCTCCCTCTGCCCCTCCCTACCAGACACACGTGTACATACTCTCTCAAAAAAGACAGACATAAATGGGCACTTACAGAAAGTAGTAAGATTTTAAAATGTGCCGGTTACATATTTATATTTTATATGGAACATTGCTAGAATTGATGACATGTGTTGGGTTTTATTTCTCCTCACATAGAAAATACAGATTTCAAGGGTATAAACTTCGAAAATTGTGTTCGTGCAGACGTATGCATGAATATATGTATACATGAGCACACAATCAGTAAGAGTTTACATTTTTTCAAACATTTTTTTTAATGTTTACTTTTGAGAGAGAGAGAGAGAGAGAGAGAGAGACAGCATGAGCAGGGGAAGGGCAGAGAGAGGGAGACACAGAGTTCAAAGCAGGTCCAGGCTCTGAGCTGTCAGCGCGGTGCCCAATGTGGGGCTGGAACTCACAAACTGCAAGTTCATGACCTGAGCCGAAGTCAGACGCTTATCCCACTGAGCCTCCCAGGCACCCAAGAGTTTATATTTTTTAAAAACCTGTATCCCCAAACCTCACAGATTATAATGCAAATAATCAACCCCATATTTTATTATAGTGCAAATGATCATATACATAACAACTCTCTCATCCATGCTTTGGTGCAAAAATTCAGATTCAGAGGAGTTAAAAGTCAGCCAAAAGAACATTAAAAAAACACCGGCGATATGGGAGGGAGCATATGTGGAGCAAAAAGAGAAAACCAGCTGGTTAGCTGGCCTTTTAAAAGCTATCTGGGAATTAGGCTCAAGGCCATTAATCCTACAGTTTTCACTCCTCTGCCAACTCACTGCTTATATTACCAAGCCATCATCCAGATTAAAAACGGGTTTCCATAAGGTTCCTGCCTCCCCAGGAACCCTCCACTTTACCCTCCCCACCTGCTGCCCCCTCAACATAGCAGCAGAGTGGAATCTAAAAGAAAAATATTAAAATCAAATGAGGCTTTAGGGATTTGGGGAAGTGGACAGAGAGCGGGTTCTTATCTCGGCTTTAGCACAGTATTGCTTCTTCAAAGTCTTCTTAATTACATTTAGAGAGAACAGGGCACAGAATAGCTGCCTTCTAAACTCACTGCCCTTAAACAAAGGGTTCACTTTTGCAGGTTTTGTCCCCAAGGGAAATGGTGAACTTTTGTGCTGAAGTTCTTTCACTGGCCTCAACCCACTTAGCTCCCATCCCCGTCATCATCTCCTCCTCCCCACTGAGTGCCCCTACTTGCCAGTTATCTGTCCACAGAATTTCTCTGCTGTGCAACTACATTACATTTTTCAACTGGAAAGAATACGAGGCTAATAGGGCTGTTGTTTCTACGATGCCAAAGCAGCAGCTAGTCAAAAATTGGGTAATTCAACCAGAACCAGTTGTTCTCGCCATTCAGGACAAAAGTAGCTGCCTGTGGCTTTTTTACCTGTAATGTAGAGCATGTTGACTCCCCCTCCCCCCATATATATATGAGAATATTAAACTGTATCCAGCAGGGCACAAAGCATACACATCACCCATCTAAGCGGAGGTGATTTCAAAAGTGGCTGGTCATCTCGTATTGGGGGCATGGCATTCTTAACTGTAAGGGCCCAACTAAAGGTCTGACTGCTTTCCCCAAGGAATGGAAGCTCCAGGTTCACCTTTGCTGTGGGCCTACTATGTGCCAGAATCCAATGCCAGGCACTATTCAAATACGTCGATGAACACTTGTAACAATCTGTAAAGTCATACTGGTTAAGAACCTGAGCTCTAGATCGAAAGCCCACCTTGGTTTCAATCACACTTCATCACTTTCTAAGAGTGCCATCTTGGCTGGTCAGCTGGCATTTATAAGCCTCTAAGTTTGCTCCTCTTTGAATGTAAGAACCTATCTTGTAAGGTGGTTATAAGAATAATATCGAGCGCAAGACTTGGCACATAGGAAGTGCTTCCTAAGTGGCTCTTGTTATTATTTTAATATCCATTTTATAGATGCAAAGTAAAGTCATTTGTCCGGGAAGCAAATCCAGGAATGTGCTCCTAATCTGACTTGACTCCAAAGCGTGTGTGCTTTTTCTACGACACCTTATTATCTCCATATTCTGGGGAGAAACGCCAAGGATGGAGGTGCCTAGGGCTCTGTTACAATCCAACCTTCAAATTAGCCATGAATGATCTCAGGGCTTCCATAATCCCATACTGGAGTCTCGACGATTTCCTTCATCTCAGAAGGAACGTGTGGTGAGTCGCTTCTTCAAAGGAAACGCTTCCCTATGGGACCCCAGGCACACTGTCCCAGATGTGGCTATCATGAAGGTGTTCTGAAGATTCACTCTTTTTCCTAGCATCAATCTTGCGAGTGCAGTGGAATACGAGGTTGGGACTTTCAGCCATGGAAATGCTGAATGAGACAGAGGTGGCTCAGAGATGTAGTCTGTCTAATGGCATCGCGATGTCCTCACATTTTCAAGTGTGATTTTAATCACATCTTTTTGATTCAGCTATTGTTAAATTATACCTCTGTGACAAGCTGACTTCTAACCTCCCCCACTGCCACCTCTGCAGGTTTTGTGAAATGTGTGAACAGCTGAGGGCCACATGAAGCTTTGTAAGTCATAACGGTAAACATCCTAAAAAGCACACTAATGGCCTTTCCAGGCAGAGCTGGATAGAAGGGAGGAAAACAAAACAAAACAAAACCCAGACAAATGCAAGCATGGATTCCAATTCTGTTTGTTATCTTGCAGCAATTTATTTATGGTAGATGGTTTTAACATTACCTACTAAACTCAGTCCGCAGAAGAGAAATAAAAATGAATGAACACGGCTCTCCCAAGCTCAGAAAATGATACCAATCAGGTCAGTAAATAGTCAGAAAACTACAGTTTTGCCAATTCCTGATTTGTTTTGATTCAAAAAACAAAAACAAAAAACAGCCCCACATGCTTTCTTTCTCTAATCTCCAAATCTGTAGGTGGAGGAAAAATAAAGTCATTGATAATAAAGTGTTCACGATTTCAAAAGTACATATATGCAATTTGAGTAGAAGGCCATTTACTCTATTTTTGAATACATTTATTCCATACTGATAAACACATTACACAGGAGAGAAGACTGTCTTCAGAATAGGCATTTACTAGGATTAAATTTACATCCTCCGTCTAAACACACACACACACACACACACACACACACACACACACACACACACAAATACACAAATACACATACTTTAAACTGAGTGGAACGTGTTGCCCTCACATTTGCAAAGACTAATAAGGCAAGTTTTTTAAAGAACAGTTTTATGACTTTTGAAGCTAGTACAAATATAATTTTCTAATACCAGCTTTAAGGACTTGGAAAACATAATAGAAAAGTGACCTATTTTTAAAAATATTTATTTTTGAGAGAGAGAGAGAGAGAGAGAGAAAGACACAGAGTACCAGTGGGGGAGGGGCAGAGAGAGAGGGAGACAGAACCCGAAGAAGGCTCTAGGCTCTGAGCTGTCAGCACAGAGCCCGACGTGGGGCTCGAACCCACGAACCGGAAGATCATGACCTGAGCCAAAGTCGGACACTTAACTGAGTGAGCCACCCAGGTGCCCCAAAAAGTGACCGATTTTAAGGACAAAAGCATTCATAACATATCTTCTCATACTTAAAAGCTGGCTCAGTCTCAGCCTACCGCCTACCGCCAGAAAGGAGAGAAATCTGGGTGTATAAATAATTAGGCAATCGCAAAATGAGTCTGCAGTTGCTCTGAGATGAGCCTGCTGACAGAGTCACAATGACAGCTTGCTAACATGTTCCCAGGACATCAGCTTCTCTTAAAAGTTGCTTTTGAAAGGATCAGCTGGGTTCCTACTGGGTTAAAACACAAACATTCTGAGACAGCTTGTGTTCAACAGCTACGTACATCTATTAATCCAATCTGGAGGGAAGGGGGAGACCAAAGATTATGTTTCAGAGGCAATATAGGCCCGTGTTTCGAAGGAGCAGCAAGATAAATGCAACCAACATAAAATCAAAGCTTATCAGCTGTTGGGGTTTTGTAGTTGGTGCCACCTTTTGGGGCTGGAGAAGCAGGAAAGTACATATCTGAGGAAAATGGTTCTCTAGATGTGGCAATTTGTGCAAAGGACGGTCTGAGTCAAAATATCTTCCCTTGCACTCCATGCGTGCTCAGAAGTGTTAGTCTAAATCCAAACTGGAGTTAGGACAGGCATGGAGCCCTCTAATGCACTGGTGAGGTTTAGATCAACCAGTACAACGGATGAAGCTCACTTCATCCGAGGTGCTGGGCTGAGAGGGAGATTCACCAAGATGGCTACCAGGAAGATCCTTGCCTTTGTGGGGCTTGAGTCTTGGGTAAGCCAACACGTAAACAGCTCACTTCTACACCGTGTGGCGGGTGCTTTGACAGAAGTGTTCCATGGGAGCGTGGTAAGGACGGAGGCCCACCTGGAGGTAAGGAAAGACGCCAGAAGTGACATCTGAGTTGAGTGTGGTCTCCAGGCACTCAGCTAAGCAGGACAATAATACTAAGGCCACGTGAACACAGTCATTCCTCACAGACATGGAATTTTATAAATGTTACATGCTTCTCGTACAGAAAATGTGAGGAAGCTCTTCTATTTTTAAAAGCAGGCTGAAAACAATTGTACCGTATTCTTTGTGTCTGGCAGAGAATACCTACACATGGTTGCTTACGGAGTTCATCCCAGGTCAAGATTCAGAATGGCTGGCTACACGGCTGATGGTGGGTGTTCACTGCCAGTCTCTTCAGGAGCAGAAATGTGTTCTAACCCGAATCACTCCCGTTACTGACAAATAGGGGAAAACTACCACATATTGCTCAGCTGCAGACGCCATGGTGAGTGAACTCAACTCTGTTGTCTTGGAAGCAGCAGAAGCCTAGAATTAGCTGGAGACCCAACCTCCACAACGCAGTGTACTGTCTCTAAGCCCGGGAAACCACAACCTTTGTGTGATTCGCTTTTAGTAGCAATAGATTCGATGGCTCCTGGAACTAGGGGTAAAGGCAAGATGAAGAAAAGGGAAAGTTGGTATCAGTAAACTAGTAGCTACCATTACTGGCAGTTACTTTTCCTCAAGTCCTCGTTACTTTTGCAAGTAGATAATACCACTCCTGGAATTACAGATGAAGTTCAGAGGTTAAGTAACATGTCCAAGGATATACAGTTAATGAGCGGAACATCCATGGTTCAAGCACGGGTCTGCCTGATCTGAAAGCCTACTGTACCATTAAAAACATTTTCTGAGGGGCTCCCGGGTGGCTCAGTCGGTTAAGCATCCGACTTCAGCTCAGGTCATGATCTCACAGTTCTTGGGATCGAGCCACAGCTTGGGTTCGAGCTGTGCTGACAACTCAGAGCCTGGAGCCTGCTTCAGATTCTGTGTCTCCCTCTCCCTCTGCCCCTATCCTGCTTGCTCTCTCTCTCTCTCTCTCAAAAGGAATAAACATTAAAAAATTTTTTTTTCCGATTCCTACTGAGATAGAAACTGTGTGGCCTCTGCAAAGAGTTAGCCCTATACAGAAGCAGAGGACCCCGTAAGAAGTCCCAGTGAAGCCAGAATTCTGATCTGCCAGAAATGAGATCCAGTAGTGTTGAGTCCAGCATTTTCCAAGGCACTACTTGGCAAGATCAGAGCATTTTACGATACTTGGCCAAGCACTGTTATGATAATTAGCCACCCAGCACTTACGGGGCTTGCCAGCCAAACACGGTGGCATAGCAAAACACATAAAGAACATAACACCATGCCCTGCGACAGCCTCCGGTAACCCTGTGCAAAGCAGGTAAGGGAGGGGCTCCTGAGGTTGAAACAATATATGACATATCTTCTCCCACTCACTTTTCCCTCTCTCCTCTGTTAAGCCCAAGGAGGAGCTCAGGTTCTTGATTTAGCTCACAGACCCTTAAATAGAATCCTTGTCACTGTCAGAAACAGGGATATTACAAATACATTCAATAATCTGGGCATAAGAAATGTCTTTCTTTTTTCACTAAGGTCTTCCTTGGTTTTCCCATCAAATCTCTAGCTTTATAAAGGGAGCTGTTTGTTTTCATTCCACCAATGAGAGCTATAAACCAGGATCTGCGTGTATCACCGCACCACTGAACTATACAATCTTCAGTGTCAAATCATTCATCCATTCACTCCGTTAAGGGTATTTAAGTCCTTAATACGCACACACCACCGTGTGTGTCTACAACTACGCCAAGCACAAAGGAAGAGTAAGGCCATGTATCCTTCCTTGTGGTATTTGCCTATTTGGGGGGTGTTTTATTAAGTTCGGCTCTATTTGAAGGCTCAAACTAAGAAGAAGAAGCAGGAAGTTGCCAAGGCAAAAACTCTAATACTCCAGAAGCTATTAAGGAAAGGAACAGGGGGAGACAGGGGTGTTCATTTAGCTCCGTGGATTCCCCAGACGTCCACAGAACACACTTCACGGAGGAGTCAGAACTCCCTGATGAGTGATAGGAGGAAAGAAAAGACTCATTTTCCACTTTAAAAACTCTATGTTTCTTATGAATATATTATAGCGTTTTATAAATTTCCAAAGCATCAGATCACTCAAAATTAGAATGGACTCTTAAAAAACACAAAACGTTTAAAGATTTACCACGGATTCAACTAAACATGAAGCAAAATGGCATTCCTGAAAGGACGTGGACAGTATTAAAAATTACTGTCAATCTCTAATGGCCTGTACGGAAACTCCCATTTCCTCCGTGCAGAGACCCTTGCCTGCACATAGAAGTTAGTCTTACAACTTGACGGAGTCTTTACCAAAATATCAAACTGTATGGTGCCTACAGCCAAGAATCTAAGGGCAACAGGCTCAATCCCAACGGTTAGTATTCCTGTATTTGCAAAGACATGAGAAAGAACTAGAAATAATAGACTCTCACACAAAACTCAATCTGTGAGATTGTTCTAATGATAGAAGGTGGAAACAATCACGTCCTCAGATGCCCCTCTTTTGAACTTTATTTGTATCAATTCAAAGGGCATGTAAAATATTTCCTGGGTTACTCAAGGGACAGTAATTGAACTTAAGTTCTTAAAATTTGTTTTTTTAATTAACTAGAAGGCAAAGAGATCAGATTTATTTCTTGCTGATATCTCCTTAGGAACTTCTAGTTCTGCTAAGAAAGTCAGTTGCAACAGCTTTAAGACAACAGTGTTAGTAAACAAGGCTGTAAAGACCAGCTTCTACAGAGATCTGGAAATGTGAGAACAGCTCCTTAAAATACGGGACTTAGTCTTATTTCCAGGACTGCAATTATCTGGAATCAGAGTTCTTATTCTAAAAAAGAAAGGGAAGAAACAAAACAGGTCCTATAACAAACCTGGTGTCTATGCTCTTCTTCTTGAGTTTTATTCTTAAGCGAGCAAACTTATGTTTAGCAAAGAGTGAAGGTAAAAGCAGGCAGCTATGGTGTATTTTAAAGAAAAATGGAGGAGTGTAAAGAAATTTACCATTTACGAGGTAGTTTATAACTTTGCACAAGTCACTTAAGCTCTTTGAACTTCCGTTTCTTTGTATGGGCATATTTATGAAGAATATATAGCCATTTCACAGCTATATTCTTTAATATATTCCAAGTATATGATAAATGTTAGTAGAATGTGACTTGAAGTAGAATTAAATCAGCACTCATGATTTCTGTTACTTGTCATATTCATTCTCTATTAAGTGATTCCCAGACAAGGGGTACCTCAGGGCACTGTCCCCTCCGGTCCCTCAGGTAGCTTCATGCAAGTCCTTGGGACAAAGTTCTGAGCTCAAGAAGTCCAAGAGATCACACTTCAGCCTGGAGGAATTAGTGGGAAAAAGGCAGGGGAGAGGGGAATAGGAGAGAAAGAGGAGGAAGGAGGGAGACAAAGAGAGAGAAAGAAATATACAAAAAAAAAAAAAAAATTACTCTATGGTTCGTCTCCACTCCAAGTGAAATGAAAGTCCATTCCTCTAGGCAGTGGTTACAAAGGGTGTGTTCACTTTGTGAAAACTGGTCAAGTTGTCGACTTCTGATTTGTGGACTTTTTTGCATGAATAGTATGTATGCTTCAATAAAAATGCTTCCTTTAAGTGTCTTTCAAAAAGAACTACAAGAACATTCTATCTCTAGCTCTGGGCAAAGGAGAATCTAAATCAAGAAGGCCCATAAATAGACCACCTGATCCAAGTGTACTTAGAAGAATTCCTGTGACAAGACGCCAGAATTCAAGTGCAAGAGATCCAGAGTCAAGTCTAGCTCTTCAAGCTGACCTTGGGCAAGTTAACATTTTGGGGACTTCATTTTCCCTTCTATATAATGAAGCTAATGATAAGTTCCTTAAAGAGACATGTAGGTATGACCAGGCAGTAATTGCCTTCCTGATTCCTATTCTACTCTGAAAAATCCTCAAGGTCAGAATCTACACCAAGTCCTGTCATCTCAATACGGTGCCTAGTATATGGCAAGCAGCTTAATAAATCTTAGCTGCACGGAAGGAGGTGATTGATAGCCCGTTTCTTACCTTCTAGAGACCTATAATCTAGAACACAGTAGCAAGAGGGACTCATAAAAACCATTCATTTCCAAGACCCTCTACCAGCTTGTGGCTCCCCTTTTCTCCCAATCACAATCTCTCCAAAGAGGCTGTTCTCACATTCCTCTGAAAAGACTACCCTTCTTGCTAGCTGCCTTTGCTTACATAAAACCATCTCTCCCTGCGGGAGCAGCTTCCTCTTTGCCATTCCTTAGTGTCGCTGATTCCAGAATTCTCCTAACTCTGGCCTGGTATTTGCTCCCTCCCAATTCCCACGGCAGGTGTCTGCCCATTCTCTACCATTCAATATCTTACCTAATGCTTTCACTTTAACTTTGCACATCTATTTTCTTCACAGCAAGTAACACATGGTAAAGAGCTCGACAAATAATTAGTTTTGATTGACTTAAGTCTTGGAACACTGGTAAGAACCATCTAAATATTGGTTTAGACAAAATCACTACTCAATCTGTCTCATGTAAGAAAAATATATAAACCAGCAATGGCAAAACACATGATAAGACTGATTCCTGTGGCAGATATAAGTAATGGATTTCTTTCCCACTGCGCTCAGGAGCCCTTAGAATCCTTCTCAACACAGCAGTCCAGGAAGCTACTACCAAGGGATCTGAGTTGCCATCAGTTGAAATCTATTAATTATCCCCATAAATAAATATCCTCCCAAATGACATCTCTCCAAGACCTTATAACCTCAGAGCACATTTCCAAAATCTGCCCCTAATACATGCACCATTTCCTGTGTAAATCCTTACAGCACAAAACATTCATACTTTATATGTCAAACTTCTTACATGGAAATGGTATACCTCAAAACAACCAAAAGATGGTATATACCATGGGCACCTGAAAAATTAATGAAAAATACTTTACAGGGAAAACACTTGTCTCCATGGGAAAGAATAGTGTAGGTTTTACATCTATTTTAAGGAGAATGATGATGACACATTAACAGGTATCAGATCTATGAGATCAGAAGACAGAGGTCATGTCATACAGGTCTACTTATCCCACTCCACAAACCCATTCTAAATTATTTGGCTGATATGGAACTGTCATTATTCAAAATTTGAAGAATTCCAACTACAGAAAACACAGATGGCTTGTTTTAACACATCTCCCTTATCCCTCAGTATCACGATGGCCCAGACCATGCCGGACCCTACATAATTCACCCATCAACAGCCCTGATTTCTAGTAAAAGACATAGCATTCCCCGCAGAAGTCCTTCTTGATATCCTTCACCCCACACCCCCTGTTCAAACGATTTTCAGATCAAACAAGGCTGCCTCGGCAAAGCACATGCTTTCACAAAGGCAAGGCAACCAATATCCAGACTGTTGCCCAAACACAAACAGGTGACAATGAATTCTCAAAGTTTTCATAGTTAAGACCATTAGCCTATCTAAGGGTCTGACAATTTTTACCATTAAGAATTTTGTACCCTCCTCATCTCCATTTTCCAGAGGTTTGGAACACTATAACATGCTTGGTGTAGGGACCTACCAACACAGTCCTGTGCAATCCAGAAAGCCTCTGTCTGTTTCAGGACGAGGCCCGTCTCTGACAGTAAGTGCATTTTCTGCCCATCCTCTGACTTTTGTTGTTAGCGGGAACACCGTTACCTTAAAATAACATTCTGTAATCGCTTACTGCTGAGCACACTGGTGCTTTCAGTACTGACACTTAGAAATGAAAAGCTCTATTAATTATTAATAATGGAAAATGAGATGCTTTGAATGAAAAATAGCCTCTTGCTTTGCTGTTTCTAGTAGCCACTAGTTTTGCTGTATTATGTATGAATTAAGAAAAGCTGCTGTGAGGTTTACTGTCATTTCACATGTCACTTGGTCTTCCTGATCAAATTGACATTTTTTTAAACAAAGGAACTGGTGGGTATTTTTCCACTATTAGGAAGTTCTCACTTTTTTTTTTTTTTTTTTTAAGTTCTTACTTTTTAAAGTAACCTAGGAAGCTTGCTGATCAGCCTGTTAGTAAATTCAGGTATTCATATACCTATAAAACACAACAGCCATATATGGGGTTTGTTTTGTTTGTTTTTAAACACACTTGAGTAGTAAGATAGAGGTGGTTAGAAAACATTTTGGAAAAAGTCAAACACCGACTTCCTCATCATTTGTAACATCAAGAGTCAATCTATCAAGATGGATTACACTTCTCTTGCTCAAATAAGGTCTAAACTTCAAAGAAACAACTCTCTGGCTCATTTTAGCCAACATTACTTTTCCACTAAGTTAGGTAACATTTATTTGATATCCACAAATGAGCCTAGTCTTTTTATACAAAGAAATGTTATCAATGATATAGAATTAAGGAAGATGGTATTTTTTTCTGCCAAGAGAACTATGTTCCAAACCTGGAGAGGAAAATAAATGAAACTTAAAACTGCTCTATGTCTCATACAAACCAGTTTCTGAAGATTTCATTTTACAATAGGATCAGACGATTAAAAATTTAGAACCATCCAGGTAAACGGAGCTGTGGTGAAATGAGATGCTAAGTGCCCCGCTCCCCCTTCAAAAATGGTTTAGTTGGTGAGGAAGGGAAGCAGGTGGTACCCAGGCTTCCTGGGTCCATATATGGTCCTCCTTTTCAGGGAGTTCTTGCTCAGCCTGAATTTGGTGTTTTTGTGCATTTGAAATAAATACAAAACAAAATGGGAATAAAAACCAAAAAGCTTTTTTAGAACTTATTCATCATTCATATTGTTTACTAAATAAATTAGTATAATGCTTGCTGGTCCACAAACAGGATCAAATATATTCATGTTTGTAATTTTAAAAGGGGTGCCTGACTGGCTCAGCCGGAGCATGCAACTCTTTATCTCAGGGCTGTTAAGTTCAAGCCTCATGCTGGGTAGAGATTACTTAAAAATAAAATGTTAAAAAAAAATCGGTTCACATTTTATTGCCTATTATTATTATCTGATCTCTTTGCACTCATCCATAAAATGGACTGGTAACATTATAAAGATGGCAGGCTAGAAGTGAAGTTTCTTTCCCTGTAAGCCAAAAGGGTTGTCTTACATTTCTAATTGCATCTGAATGGCCTCATTTGGCATCTCTTAACGTCCTACTCTTAGTTTAGAATGGCTCACAATGACCTACGGTTTGTTCATTTCTAGTCGATGGCAGGAGGGTCCCTGTAAATCACACCTAATGAGTTGGCTCAGTAAACTTCATTACAAAAATAAATAAATAAACAATAAAAGCCTGCCCAGCTCTCCAATGAAACAGGTCTCCACCCAGATGGAACAATACGAAAGCATAGCCTGGGGGTGAGGTACAGGCCTGAGGAAAAGACGAGCTGCCCTTTTGTCTCAGGCTGAGAGTCCTGCCGGGGTGCCTTAAGGACTTCCGTTCTTTTGATCTGCAGGCAGAGGCCCATCCCAGGCTCCTCCATTGCCACTCCTATGACAATACGGTATAAAGGAGCTGTCAAAAGTCACAGAAATGTGTTTAAACCGTGGCATTTTATTATCCTTTAAAGACTCTAACTCTACTCCAAATGTTTGGGAAAGTGGTGTCCTGTAACACCTTTAAGGGAAGGGGAGGTTTCTCAATGAAAAGAACACACCAAAGGCCTAGGGCAGAGCTGACATTAATTTAAATGCCTTTGAAATGCTCATCATTTTTGCTGTCTCTTATACTATTCAAGTTAAACAGAAAAAAAAAAAAAAAAGGATGGGCAGCTTTAACAAAAGTGCTATTGTGGCGCTAGGTGTGGGGACCTCCAATAAATTCTTGTTGACTGGGACTCAGGAAAGACTTCTTCTCACATGCTCCAGAAGAAAGAGAAGGACAGTGTAACCACTGCTCTCAGAAAATGGCCTCACTTGGTCAGCTACTTCTTGGACTCCAGGCACGGGTTCTAGGCTCAGGGATACAGTCCTGAGCAGGAGGAGATTACCATGCTCATGGAGCTCAGGTTCTACTGGGGGATAGCAAGCAAGCAAGAGGTCACCTGCAACAGTAAAAGGTGAGAGGAAGAAAATAAACCAGGGTTTAGCAATTGAAAGTGATATGGGGGCATCCCATATTAAAAAGGATGGCCAAGGAAGGCCCATCTGAAGAGACTGTCCTTGAATACCGGGGAGGCCAAAATGGGAAGAAGGATGTAAGTAGCCCTATGAAGATTAGGCAGAAAGCTATGTTGGCAGAAGGATTGACAAGTTGCAAGGGCCCTGTGGTGGTGGGAAGTAAGAATAAGCTTTTAATGTCTGAGGGGGAGAAAAGGCCACTGTGGCTAGAAACTAATGAGGGAGGTGGGGAAACAGGGCAGATGTGGTGGGCAGGGAAGCCAAGGCTAGGTCCCTGAGGACCTTGTACATCACAGGACTAGATTTAATTCCAAGTACAATGGGAAAAACTTTACAGGTCTTAAGGAAGGCCTTTTCTTTCTTTCTTTCTTTCTTTCTTTCTTTCTTTCTTTCTTTCTTTCTTTCTTTTTTTTGAGAGAGAGAGAGAGAGAACATGAGCAGGGGAGAGAGGCAGGAGAGAAATAGAGAGAGAGAGAGAGAGAGAGAGAGAGAGAGAGAGAGAGAGAGAGAGAGAGAGAGAGAACCCCCAAGCAGGTTCTGTGCCCAGCGGGGAGCCTGACATAGGGCTTGATCCCACAACCCCGGGATCATGACCTAAGCCAAAATCAAGAGTCAGCCACTCTGAGCCAACTAGGTGCCCCAAGAAAAGCTTTTAATACAAGGACAATGCCACACCTGCCTAACCTTTGGAGCCTATCTCCAGCTTTGGGTCCAAAATCAAGAGTCAGCCACTCTGAGCCAACTAGGTGCCCCAAGAAAAGCTTTTAATACAAGGACAATGCCACACCTGCCTAACCTTTAGAGCCTATCTCCAGCTTTGGGTATGGGAGCCACGACTGTAATTATGCCTATACAGATAGAGAAGGTTCCCACATTCCGAAACACTGGGGCTGCAGTCTCCATTAACCATCCCAGTCTGTGTGTCTCTGGCATGTCCCCTCACTTCGCTGCCCTCAGTTTCTTTGTGGGCAAGACAAGGGTGGTTGGAGAAAACTACTTGTTTCTTGCTCTTTCTGTGATTATTCGAGTGTAAGGCCTGAATCATTAAGCCAAACCCTAACATTCACTGCAGACAGATATTCTAGCCACTTACCATGCCATTCATTCATTGAAAGTGTCTTACTTTGAGATGCTAAATGGAAAAATATAGCTACAGTACAATAATGTTGACTATAAAACAAATTAGAGATAAGGACTGGAAAGGAGCAATACAATGAATTCATGACTGTCAATGTCATGAGAGATAAGACTGGTGACAGTCACAGACCGGAGGAGCTGAAGGAGACATGAAGACTAAAGGCAGTGTGGGATCCTGGATGGGATCCTGGAACAGAAAGAGAAGAAGCAATGAAAAATCTGATGGAATCCAAATAAAATCTGTAGCTTAATTGATGGTATTGTACCAATGCTAATTTCTTGGTTTGCATAATTATACTGTGGTTATGCAATATGTGAACTTTAGGAAAAGCTGGGTGAAGAATATGAAGGAAGTCTCTATCCTACTTCTAGAACTTTCTGTAAAGCATAAAATTATTTTGAAATAAGCTAAAATAGGAAAGGCTGATTTGTGGCATATACTTGTTGGTGATAGAGATCTCCTAAAAACTTGCTATTTTTATTTCCTATGTCAGTAACTTTATGTTATTAATAATTTCAGTGCAGAAAAAAAAAATCACAGCAGGAGGTTTATATTCATTGTCACCATTTCTAGGATCATTTTCCTTTCCTGGAAACTCCCGCTGGAGGAAATTTATAAATGACTTCATTTACAGGATGTCCAGACTGGGGTCTCATACGCTTTCCCTAGGATGACCGCCATCTGCATTCACTTCCCTCTTAGGAGGCTGCTTCCACAAGCAGGTGAAACGCCCCCCGCGAGGTCTGCAACACAAGAGCCAACATTTTCACAAGCCCTGTTGGATTGCCACGAGTCAAGTCTGGGGAGGTCAAGACGGACCTGCTGATGAAGATGAAAATCACTCCCCCATCAGAGAGAGACGGGAACTGGAGTGTGTTCCACTTGCGGGCCACCTCCCCCTGTGATGCATTTGTGTGCCTGCAGGCGCTGCCTCTCCGCTCCAGGAAAGACGGGGTTCACCTGGTGCAGAATCTGACCACAGCTGACACACGCAAGCAACCGGCTCCCCGAGAGCCTGAGACTGCCGTAAACACGGCCAGTTCTGCTTTCTTGCGACTTGAAACGACGCCCGGCCGTAGATGTGCTGAATTACTGCAACAGCAAGAGAGAAAATCAAGAAATAAAGGCAGGGAGGGAGACGGAATGAGTGGGGAAAAGGACATGAAATGAACTGAGAACCAATGACGTGTGAGCCCATCTCTGTTTCACGTGTCACTCAGCTTACCCATCTCCACAACCCCCCATCACGGGCCACTGTCCTCATCTTGCAGATCAGTTGACCAAGGCTGAGAGAAGTCTAGCAATGCGACTGTTGGGGCTCCACCTTGAGAAACTTTTCTACAAGACTGTGCCAAGATCCATAAGATCCTAGACTAGCAAAACGATGCAGTCAATTAGCGCTCAGCGCATGCTGGAGAAACAGTTTTGCTGTTAGGCACCACCTGTACATAATGAAACCACAGACATGCCCAGGAGGTGTAAATCTGCGAGATGTCAGGCTACAGGGATGGATGATGTTGGAAGGCATCAGGAGGAGAGCTTGGACTCTGGAGTCAACCGCCCAAGGCTGACTTCTGATTCCATGACTAGCTGAGTGACTCTGGCAAGTCACTGGTCCCCTCCACACTTCAGTTTCCTTATCTCTACAATGGGCATAATAGTACTTGTCTCTGGGTGTAAGCAGGTGGTTCGTGCAGATCCTGGTATGCAGTGGGTTCTTTAGCGTTACTAAATAAGTTCTTCCATGATCAATTTTCCCCAGTTATGTAATCAAACCAAGGGCAGGACAGGATCACAGACTAGATGATCCTCAGATCGGCCATGGACACAGGCCAACGCTTTCTACTTCCTGGTATCCAGTGGGGTAGCTGGAAAGCATGTACCACTAACCATCGGAAAAAAGCAGAGACTCTGAAGCGTGATTACTCCGACCACAATACCCGGAGAGATGAAACCCGCTCAGTCTGAATGGCCTGCTCGCAGTCCCTACCGGATGAGTAATTCAGCCTAAAAACCACAAATGAAGCACTTAGAGATGCAAAAGTCTACAACTGACCGTCAACAAAAAGTAACACCTGACAAGCTGAACAGAAGCAAATCAAGAGCAAAGAGCAAATGGGAAACCTTCTCAGGGAATCGGCCTCGGGGAGAAGGCAAATGGTGGATCCAAACTGTACGTTTCCCATATGCTTTTGGAGGAGCTCATAAGAAGCATTATCTTTAACATCTGTTTCACCTTCTCAGCAAAGAGTGCTGATTTCCAGGACACCCAGAACCCTCCCTCAGCTTTCATTTCCATCCGAGCTGGCCAGCCACAAATTTGAGTGTCATACCACATCATTGCACCTTTTTCTCGGACTCGCTTTGATGTCTTACCCACAGTGAGCTCAGTGAATATTTGTGGATTTGACTAATGGAATTAATTTATTTTTTAAAAACAGTGGCAGTCTACAATAGGAACATTCTTTGTCACAGGGAGTACAAGGACTTAGTTATTTCTAGGACGCCCTTGGAGAAATGCAGAAGAGGAAAGGAAAATGAAAGAAGAGGGGAGCTGGAAGAAGGAGGAGGACAGAGACAGGAGACAAAAGAGCTACATTTTAAACACAAGCAGAAGAAAGACTACTGAAGCAATAAGTTACAAACAGAGACATGCCAGCTGCTGACCACTGGAGGCACCAGCTGCAAAGATCCCTTCTCTGGGAATGGTTCTGCCTATTAGCACAGCATGCAACACAATACCTTAGAAAACCTTACAGGGCTACACGATGCCATCATTAGAGATAACCTCGACAATTTTCAACCCCAGAGATTTCCCCCTTTATCTTCTGGGACCTACGGAGGGGGCACAACTTCCATTTTTTACCTTATTCTTTTCCATACTTTTTAATTTCATTTATTTCTTTCAATGAGCAGATATTAGTTTTGTGTTTAAAAAAAAATAAAATTGGCATTTTAAAATATAACTAGGGGATGCCTGGGTGGCTCAGTTGGTTAAGCATCTGACTTCAGCTCAGGTTTGTGAGTTCAGGCCTTGCATCGGGCTCTGTGCTGACAGCTCGGAGCCTGGAGCCTGCTTCGGATTCTGTGTCTCCCTCTTTCTCCAATCCTTCCCTACTCGCACACAGTTTCTCTCTCTCTCTCTCTCTCTCTCTCTCTCTCAAAAATAAATAAAACGTTAAAAATTTTTTTGAAAAAATAATTAGAAAGAAAAAATAATCTTCCTTCAGGGCTAGAAGAGGTCTTGAAAATGGTTAACTTCAATCGCCTCACTCACTGAGGAGAAAACTGGGGGCATAAGCAAGACCATATCAGGGCTAGGATGCAGGTTTGCTAACCCGGGGTTCCGGGTTCTTTGTGCCTCCTGCACTTACCATGTCGACACTCATAGCCCTGGGTTGCAGAAGCCAAGGTGAGACAGCAAAGCGTGATGAGTTTATTCTGGCCTGACTGGATACTGACCCCGACCAATGAAATGTATCTCTAACCAACATGGCCACCAGAAAGTATATAAATATAATGTCTCAAAGTCAAGACCAATGCCCAGAAAAATTTCCTCCCAGAATTTATAGAAATATCTGGAAACCAGTACACTATTGGTAATAACGGTGGACAGGCTACCATGTGAAAGCCGTGACAGGTTCCAGATTATAGCCCAATACAGGGAGGTAATAATGTGGGTGGTAGAGCTCCCACTGGTAACAGGACCATTGAGCATCTGTTAGAAGGTATCAGGCCTTCCAAGGAAACCCCTGCCTACATAAGGGTCCCAGTCTCCCTTGTTTGCCTGTCCCCTCACTGGGGGTTAACCTCAAACCATGGGAATGCCCTACTAACGACACCTGGGCTCACCTCCAGTCTTGGGGCCTCAGCACGTGATGGCAGTTCAGGATCTCTCTTAGATGTTTCAATCATTCCAGGGACTCTGGGCAAAATTTCCCCTCCTTAAGCCACGTGGAAGATCCTCTTGACGATACCATGAGTTGGGTATAAAATCAAGAGTGGAGACATTCTTCACTCAACATGGCCCCTTTTCCAGAGAATACCCAAGAGATCCTTAATTGGTATGGCCCGAAACTGGTTCCCAGCCAATTTAAGTATCAAAGCCAACAGTATAGCAAATCACTATTTGAGATAAGACCTGAGATTTTCCACTTACGCTGAACGCAAAAACCTAACACCATAAAGCCGAATTGCTGTGGGCTGTGTGAGAGCCAGTTTTATAGCAGGAAGCCATTGCCTTCTGTGGATTTCTCTGACAGAAACTGCTTTTTTTGGCATTTCACTTTTTTCAAGGAAAAGACGTTATTCTGGAGGGACTGAGTGATACTATGTCTTGACACAGAAAAGTTATTTATACATAAATTACAGTAACTTTACCCATGTTAATGAAGTTGTCATCCTCTTGTGTGATTTATTGCAATCTTTTAATAGAAAAGCTTCATTTCTTTGACACCTGTGTGGTAATGGGACCGATAATTCCACGCAGCAAATGTTTTTTCCTCTCTTCTACTGGAGGTGTGTTAAAATCTAGAGTGCATTTTTAGGTCAAAGTAATTCTGATACCAGTTTCCAGGGCCGAGAGCACAAGCACGCACGCATACACGCATGCCTGTGCGAGCACACACACACACACGCACGCGCCCCCCACCCCCCCAAAACCACAGTCATTTCTTGGAAACCTAGCTAGACCTCTTCTTTCTTTTTCTTTAAGAGATTTATAGTTTACGAGGATGGAGCCCTTCACTTGTCCTGAAACTTCGTTTTTGGAATGACAATATGCACGTAATTAAAATGGCATGAAAGGGTAGAAAAGTTGAAAATGACTAAGAATTAAAGTCGGTAATTAGCACTTTTAACAAAGAATTGGGATTTCTATCCAAATGTTACTTACCAAGACTGATTAAGGAAAACACTATTTCAGAGTATCATCAATAAGAGAACACACATCATTCAAGAACACCTATCAAAATCAATTTCTTCCCTCTGGACGTTACCGAAATAGTAGCCTTAGTATTAGTATTGATGGGAAGGAAGAACACAAGGAGAAGAGGAAAAGGACTTTCAGAAGCTACCACAACCTAATAGACATCTTTTTCACCAGTAGCTACAGTCTTTTTCAAAAATCTTCATCCTAATACTCACAGGAAAGTCTACAAAACCATTTATGCTTCTCTAAGATTTCATTGTTAATACACCCTCATAAAATCCTCACTCGAGATTTTTTTTTTTTTTAAATTTTTTTTTTTCAACGTTTTTTATTTATTTTGGGGACAGAGAGAGACAGAGCATGAACGGGGGAGGGGCATAGAGAGAGGGAGACACAGCATCGGAAACAGGCTCCAGGCTCCGAGCCATCAGCCCAGAGCCTGACGCGGGGCTCGAACTCACGGACTGCGAGATCGTGACCTGGCTGAAGTCGGACGCTTAACTGACTGCGCCATCCAGGCGCCCCCTCACTCGAGATTTTTTGAGAATGGATGGGCTAATACGCATCTAACAGAGCTAATGGCATAGCCTGAAGGCTCTCCTCGGACCGGCAGGATTAGAACAGTTGCACATTCCCATGAGCACAGAGTACACGTCTGTCTGTCCAGTAGAATGGTGTCGGTCAGCACAGAAGACAGAACGGGACACGAGGGTGTGCCTGAACAAGCAATCATACATTCCGTGCAGAAGTCCTCGCCTGGTGCGGATACTGGTGTACAGGACCTACAATCCCTCATTTCTTTTCACTCACTCACTCACTCACTCACTCACTCACTCACCAACTGGGGATTTATCGAGTGCCTAACGTGCGCTCTGTGCCTTTCTGGAGATACACAGATGACCAAGGCTCGGCCAGCCTACTGTTGGGGGAGCTGGCAGCACAGATCCTGCTGCAGTGAATGTTAATGGGGGAGTCCTCTGTTCTTTCCAGAGATGTGACTTAAACCACCAGCGAGCACTGCTTTCTGCCGAATGACTGCCTTTCTGAGCTTCAAAGACTCCTGTAATGCAGCTTTAAGCAGCATGACATGGTGGGACAAGAGACATCACTACATGACACATGAAGTTAGTATTTCCTATCTTAGGATTTATGTGATACTCAACTTTCTAAAATTTCACAGCATGCTCTTCGTTCAACAACAGTGAGTTCCTGCCTTGCATGAGGCACGGTGTCAGGTCCTATGAGGAACACGAAAAATACTATGGTTCCCGCCCCAAGGGAATGCCATGTGTCATTTTCACCTGGAAATGTGGTCCAGCATGCATAGTAATGATCACGCTGCACAGGTATAATGCACGCGCTCGTCTCCACTGACGGCCTCCATCAAGTCCTCCCTTCCCTGAATGTGTATGCTGTTTCTCCCATCTAGAGGTGAAATCCGTTTCCCCTCTTCCTGAATCCAGGCTGGTCTTGTGACTTGGCTTTAACCAGCAGCACTACCGCAGATGTGACACTATTTGAGTGTAGCCCTTAAGTGGCCTAGCATTTCTGCTTTTGCTCTCTAGGAATCTGCTCTTGGGACCTGCTGTAAGGAAGTCCAAGTTCTCGTGCTGGAGGGAGGTTGCACAGAGGGGAACCAAGGTGCCCCAGCTGAGCCACCAGCTGAACGTGACCGCATGAGTAACCCCAGCTGACACCATGTGGAACAGACAAACAACCCAGTCAGTGTAGAAATTATAAATTGTTGTTTTAAGTTCCTATGTTTAGGAGTGTCTTAATACTCATGTGATTAATCACTAACATGATGCATTAGACCGACTGTAGGAGTAGAACATGAGAACAAAATCCATGGATCAGCTCCCCTAAGTGACTATCTAAAATTCTCGAGGGAAACACAAATCTACAGGTTTACTAAATTCAATACCCCTCGTGGAAGAGACTCTTGTTTTTGCCCCACATATCCTTGGACAACCAAGAATGCAACTTTATAGAAAAATACTAAAAGGATTTCTCCTTACTTTCATACTCAATAAAGTGAAAAATAAAAGGACACCCACCTTTTTAAAAAAATATTTTTTAATGTTTTATTTTTGAAAGAGAGAGAGAGAGAGTGCATGCACGTGTGAGTGGGGGAGGGGCAGAGAGAGAGGGAGACACGGAATCTGAAGCAGACTCCAGGCTCTGTGCTGACAGCAGAGAGCCCAGTGTGGGGCTCGAACCCATGAACTGTGAGATCACGACCTGAGCTGAAGTCGGACGCTTAATCGACTGAGCCACTCAGGCGCCGCAAGGACACCTGACTTTTATAGAAATAACCTCTTTATATTTCAACTCCAAATTCAAAATAACATAGACTCAGTCTATGTTATTTCGAAGGTCAGCTAATATGATATTTTATAAACAATTAATATAGTAAAAGATTAATGTACAATGTGTCACGAGTTTTTAAAGTCTGGTTCCTTTTTCTCAGATTCATATGAGGCAAGATCACTCAACGATGTGGATGGTGGTGAGGAGGGAGGGAAAGGAACCAGTGGAAGGAATAAGAGAGGAAATAACCAAACGTCTATTTTTTAACAGTATCACTGAGATTTTAGCAGCAACATTATATACCAATAGTAACATATTCCTGGGTCCTGGTCTAGAGTGTTGTTCTTCTCCCGCATTACGTCCTAAGCATGGGCAGCATTTCCACCTCCCAAAGAACACACGATGGAAAATCATCGCCATAAAATCTCCTGGGAAGAGGAACTGCTGTGTCCTTATTAGTTTTTGCAGTTAGTGTTCGTGGTGTGCCTTCATATGTCCAAAATGCCTTTACAACCATCCCCTAGTTACTCTTTCCAAACGCCTGGGGAAGTAGGTCAGCATTAAACATGTCCGGGATTCCGTGAGGGAGGAAGAAACAGGCCTATGGACTTAAGCAACTTATTCACGGCTGTCCTGGAATAAGAGGAGTGGCTGGTTCATGTGACGCCTGGGTGGCTCAGTCAGTTAAGCGTCTGACTCTTGGCTCCGGCTCAGGTCATCATCTTGAGGCTTCGTGGGTTCAAGCCCCACATGGGGCTCTGTGCTGACTGCGTGGAGCCTGCTTGGGATTCTCTCTCCTTCTCTGTCTCTGCCCCTCCCCCACTTGTGCTGTCTCTGTCTCTCTCAAAATAAATTAAAAACAACAACAACAACAACAGCAAACTTTAGGAGTAATTTGTGTCCAGTGTGCTCCCAGTTTGCTCCTCCAAAAAATTTTGCATGGCCCTGCTAATAGCATGGATCTATTGGTACCTTCCAGCCCTAAAACACAGGAGATGTAAAATTCGGAACAAACCTAGGTCTTCAAATTCATAGAACACAGGATCATAGTAACAGATTATCCTTTATCCTTTTACATCAAAAAGATGATTTCTGTTTTCCTTGCTCTGTTTTCAAAATGCACTTACAGTATATAAAGTACCATCCTGGTCGGGGTGCATTTCCTGACAGTAATGACTAGTAAAGGCTTCACGCAAAGCCCAGGACATCTGGCCGGCGTCTCGAACAAAAAGGGAGCAGCACTTCAAGAAGCTCTACTCTTTCATAACCAATACTAACAGGGGCGCCTCTCATCTGAGGGTCCTTCTGATGCTCCTTACAGATACCACTCATTAAGTCTCAGGAGGCCGCTCAGAGCCAGACCCAACCAGAACATAAAAGGGCAGCCCGCTCACCAGAGCGAGAAAAGAGCAACCAGCTCATATACTAGACAGAATAACAACAATTTTACTGGAGGATGCCATTATAAACATTGCCTAGAAATCTCTGATCTGGATGCTTTCTTCTGAGCCTCATTCCCTCATTGGCAAAATGAGAATAATAATGTCCGACCAGCCAGCTTCATGAGTTAGAGTCAAGTTCAAGTCAAGGAATAGATGTAAAGGTGCTGAGGAAACTCTGATGCCTACAAGTAAAAGGCCTTATTTCTATGATCCAAGCCAAACCTAGATTTGAGGTGGAAAATGCCATCTCTAAACATTTTGCCCTAGACAGGAAGCCTTTCCTCCAAACAGCTTGGGCATTATTTATATAGATGCAAATTCTATTTCTATGTCTGTGATCATATTCCTATAGGGTACAGGAGATGAAAGAGAGAAAGCAAAATCAGAGTCAGAGCACACAGACACAACAATTATCCTTGATTGTAATGTTTGCATATATTCAACATTCAAAAAAAATTTTTTTTCCTCTGCCTGGAAAACATTCAGGATAGAAGAAATAGACCTACACACTCAAACTCTACATAGGATTATCTTGCCTTATTCAGATTTGTTTTCTTTTTTTTTCACCCCGGTTACAAAAATTGCAGCTTTGAAATTGCACTTAAATCCCTTTAAGAACTGCAAATGTTCAATTGCCAATTGGATTTGCCGCTGGAGGAAATAATCCACTTTGGTTCAGAGGAGGCTGCTCCTGGAAAGGAGATATGTCTTCTCAAAACCGTCATGGGCTACCTGAACTACGCGGCCCTTAGCACTTAGCCCCAAACGCCTTCCCACAATTCCCCAGGGCCTCCCTTCCTAAAGGAGAAAGGGACACACCTCCATCCATTTGAAGAAGTAAACTGATTTTATCTTGCAAGGTCTAATGCAAAAGAAACCTGGCAATGTGCTCAAGCACACCTATAGTATTTCCCCAACGGGTTGACAGTGTAGTGAGAAACTATCAGTAGAAGTCAGAATTCAGAAGAACAGAGGGGCAAGTTGTTGTGTGACTTGAGCTGGCTGGTAGCCAACTTGAGTTTCATCAAGAAACTTTTGCTAAGTAGCTTCCCATGAGCATAAAAGTGATAGCGGACACCTGCCGTTTTTCTGACTTCCTAATAACTGATCCCATCTTTTTTGACTGAGGAATTCTCCACTGTGAGAGGCTTTGGGAGGGGGCAGGGTTTGCCTCCCATTATGGAAGCAGGAAAAGGCCACCCTCTTTCTCTCTCCCTGCCCCAAGGCGGTCAGGTATGGAACCTAAGGTAGCCAGCCAGATGCCGCATCTAGGATCCAGTTATGGCACTGCCCAGGATCCAATACCTGGCATTTCCTGAGAAGGACCCAGTCAGGGTTCTAACCAGTATTTCTAGTCTCGTTCTTACCATCCCGTCAATGCTGTGAACTGTCCAGTGTTCCTCGGTTATTTCTTTTTCTGCTGAATTTGGCTACAGTCAGTTTCTGTCGTTCGTTGCAATGAACCTTCACTGGACTTATCATGGGACAGAGGCAACATTTTCTAAAGCTAATGCCAGATGGGGCTGTGGATTATCGTGTGTGTAACTGACTTAAGAAACAGGGAATATAAGGATGACCTTCCTGGATGCCTCCAGCAAGTACGGTCTGGAACAAAGCTCTACTTGACCAGTATTGGGGATGAAATACCCCACTGAGAAAGTCTGATGCTGCACCTTGGGGGCTCAGAGGGAATGAGCTCACCAGTCAAGGGCTAAAAGCTGTGTAAGAGGGAGAAGGAAAGCACGGGGGAATGTATTTACCACCACTGACGTGGGGGAAAGAACTCCCAGACTGAGACTTACAACGGCTGGGTTCTGGTCCCAGTATTGCTTAGCTTGTGCTCAAGGAGGCTCTCGGATCAGAGGAACCGACATCACATGGTAGCAGGTTAGAAACCCAGACTTTTAGACTCCACCTTAAATAGACTGAATCGCAACCTGCATTTTAAGAAATTAAATAGGTGATTCATACAGTCAATTCTAAAATTGCCTGATTTGGAAACAATTCTTTTCTCTTTCTCTACTTTATTAGTGACATTTCTTAAATGCCCCTCTGTGCATGGTATTGGGACTAGAACTATTGGAATACATAGAAGGAACTGACTGATCTATAGCTCACATACAATGAAGAGATTTACTTTATATGTCATCAGCTACCCTCCAGAGTAGTACTGGCGGAGGGGAGGCGGTATTTTTGGCTGCTATAAAAGCCAATGGGAGCAATGCTAAATGAGTAGGATTCCTTTAGGTTGCATTGCTAACAGAAGCCAAAAGAAAATTATCTGTTTATGCCTTTATGCAACATCTTTCCAAATCTTCTGGGCACAAAGGCAATCAACAGTTTCCAGTAATGACTGTGCCATGTGAATACTACTGACCTCACACTGGCCTCCTTGGTAACATCACGCGTTTTAGAGAAAAACAATTACCACTACAGGTCAAAACAGGTAGAGTAAGTAGGAAATCCAGGGAAGCACAACAGACTTAGAGAGAAGAAGGGCAGGGGTAGGGGCTGGGTGGGGTGGGAGTGGGGGGCAACGGTTCCAGTAAGGTTTAGAAGGACATAAAACCAGCACAAATTGGCTAGAGAGTTCGCAAAATTTACATCCCCTTATTCTGTGTATTGGAGTCCGCCAGTTTAAAGGCGATTTTATATCATCCATAGGAGTTATTAATAAGGCACTTAAGTAAATGGCCCTTGAAATACATACAATTTCTGATATGTAATGGACTGGCTATAAGATGCCCCAAACTGCAACCTATTTCCTATTTCTCTAATAATCGAAAAACTCCTAAGAATGTGTTCTGTTAATTTTGTTTCCTAAACGATTTTTATTATAAATGTAGACATGTTTCCATGGAGGAAAATATCCCAAAAGATAGATCTGAAATCTTTCAGGGAGTTAGGGACTGTATTAAAGCCATCCCAATGCTATAGTAGAGATCTTTAGACTAAAGAATGCTTTTGAAATATTTTATAAAAACAGTAGCCCCCACTCCACCATCCACAGGGGATACATTCTAAGACCCCCCCACTGGATACCCAAAACTGCAGACAGTATATATAGGGTTCGGTAATATGTTTTTCCCTATACGTACACCCCTATGATAAAGTTTATAAATTAAGCACAGTAAGAGAGTAACAATAACTAATAATTAAACAGAATTATAACAATATATTGTAGTTAAGTTAGGTGAATGGTCTACCTCTCAAAATGCCTTTCTGTACCTTACCTACCCTCTGTCTTGTGACAGTGGGAGACAATGTAATGTCTACGTGATGAAATGATGTAAAGGGCATGATGCAGGCACTGTGAGCTAGCTTTAGGTCACTGTGGACCATCCGATGATGCGTCAGAAAGAGCATCACCAGCTTCTGGACTGCAGTTGCCCATGAGTAACTGAATCCGTAGAAATGGAAACCTCAGATAAGGGGGACCACGGTACTTGTCACCCCCCGCCCCCACACTGTAGTCTATGGTTTTCCTACATGAGAGAAGGCTGTAAGAGCTTTCTCGGCAGGAGCTGTGCTTGTCTCGTTGACATTCTTTTCACAGCATTTAATATAGTCGTTGGCACCTAAGTGTTGAAAGAGGGAACAGATCAATTAAACAACAACAACAATAACAATAACAACACTTATTATTACAGGTGTAAACTTAGCAGCATACTCTAGAGTTAGAGTGGAAGGTTGCAGAGAGAAGTATCTTGCTCTCAAAAAGCCTGCAGACTAATGGTGCTGTAACCTCCCGGCATTCCCTAAGCCTTCTCCAGTCATGGAAGGCACAGGATTCTGGGTATATGAGAATATATCTGATGCACTCAGGGCTTAAAAACAAGAAATTGCTGGGGCTCCCGGCTGGCTCAGTTAGTAGAGCGTGACACTTGATCTGGGGATGGTGAGTTTATGCCCCACCACTGGGCGTAGAAACTAAGAAAACAAACAAGTAATAGCTTTTCTAAAACCCTAGTTATCTTGCACTAGCCATCTCATAGGTTGTCTCCTTGAGCTGCTTCCTTTCAAAAGTAAGGAAGCCAAGCCCCTGAGGGTTAAGCGATCTATCTTGGGTCTGAAGGAAGAGCCTGGACCAGACAGAGCCCAGGCTGGGCAGCTCCCCAGCTCAGTACAGCCTTTTTTTCACTCGGTCATGCTGACACCTCCTGCTCTAAGAGGGAACTGTGAGCCTCCCAGAGGAACATAGATCTGTAAGCCCAGTACAATCCCAGTGCAAGGGTGAGGGCATAGCAGACTTTGACCCTATTCTTCAGATCACTCAGGTGGTAGAACTTCTCTTTTTCTTTATCTTTTCCCTTCTCTATAGTCACAATATTTTAGGAAGTTTTACCGGTCCTCAAAGTGACATAAGCTGATCACGGCTTCACGGCCTACAATTCTAAGGATTAGGACTCAGGTGAGTTCCTTTTAAAACAAACCAGGGAAGGGGCACCTGGCTGGCTCAGTTGGTAGAGCATGCGACTTGATCTCGGGGCTGTAAGTTCGGACCCCCACGTTGGGTGTAGAGAGGACTTAAAAATCTTTTTTTTTTTTAATTTTTTTTCAATGTCTATTTATTTTTGAGAGACAGAGAGAGACAGAGTGTGAGTAGGGAAGGGACAGAGAGAGAGGGAGACACAGAATCTGCAGCAGGCTCTAGGCTCTGAGCTGTCAGCACAGAGCCCGACGCGGGGCTCAAACCCATGAACCGTGAGATCATGACCTGGGCCGAAGTCGGATGTCCAACCGACTGAGCCACACAGGTGCCCCAAGAGGACTTAAAAATCTTAAAGAGAAACAAAAATAGACAGATTAGGCAAAAGCCCAGATCAGGCCCTCATCTAATGCTCACCTAACTGACTGCTCTTTAGACACGGTCCCTTACTTTCTTGTATATGCTGTTTCCTCCTTCAGGCTTCATCATTAATGTACATTGTCATGGCTCCGTGCAGAGATGGAGTGGTGGGGCCTGGTGACTGAACCCATAAAAAGTCATTAATTGCCAAAATCACTGGGTAAATCCAAAGGACCTGAATGCATTAGCTCATAATGACAACTTGCTTCTAGGAAACTGGGGGGGAGAAGGTCACTGAAGCCAAAGCCACAACGTAGGAGGTCAAAGAGAATATGGAAAATAGGGCAGGCAGTTTAACTCTGTCCCTTTAGAAGATCCACACCCAGCAAAAATGCTTTACAGAAAAGCCTTTGCCTACAAACATCTTTATTTACCTTATATTTGGACGGATTTCTAAATTTTCCTGGAGAGTCCAGGTTATTGAAAATAACTGCTCTGCTGGTTAAAGACCTGCCAAAAATTCTAAAAGAAAGCTAGCAACTAAAGCCCCAAATGTCAAAATGAATTTCATCAATCTCTGCTCAGAGGCTTTACCAGCACTCACAAGTCCAGCCGTTTACATGTGCAATTTATAACTCCTTCGGTGAGCCCTCTTTTGGGTTCTCTGCTATGTGGGATATACACAGTGATAACTATCCCCTACATAAGAAAACCACTTATTTAAAATATCACGCAGAATAAATGCAGAATTACGAACACCGCCAGCTGTAAATTTCGCTCACGGATTTTCTTTCTTAGCTCTACTCACCGGGCTACCATCTTTCATAAAGTCCCTACTAGCAACAAAAATACTGATTTGTGTTGCACTGGAAGGGTTTTTTTCCAACTCACTGTGATAGGAGTCTCTTCCCTCTTACAGTGTATAGGCCCAGTTTGATTTCAGAGCACTTCGCCAAATGGCCCATCTCAGTTCCTACAAACACCTAATTAAACTGGATTCCTTTCAACTGGATTTTTCAAACCCATTTCCCTGGGAAAAAAGTAGTCTCTCTGGAAAAGAAAAAATCACAATTTCTCCTTACAACAAATGGACATTGCATTGGCTGCATTTGACACATACCTCATGCCAGTCATCTGGCTGTAGGCAATCATAAATTTAGGTAACCTGCAGACCCTGTCTGAGAGTTTATACTCTCGTAAGAGAAGAGAGGCAGGGGGTGGCCTCTAATCATAGTAAGAATAAAAATAATAACTCGTACCCATTTAATCTGCTTACACAATAGGAAGATACTTGTTTCCGTCCTTAGATTCACGTGCAGGTAGGGCTGGCTTCGTGGGTGTGTGGCCTATGAGGTGACACAGGAACCCTGTACTCCCAGAGCAGTGCTGTGCTTGCTTTAATGCTCTCCAGAGTCTTAGACATTCGTAACCAATTTTGAACAAGGGGCCCATGTTTTCCTTTTGTGTAAGACCCTGTGAATTATGTAGCTGGTCCTGCCTGCAGGCTAAGACCTGCAAACATTAGTCTCGCTGGCTTATGAACAGCTCCCTTTCATATTAGCCGTCGTGGTCAAATGAGAAACCCTACCGCAGGCAGAATAGGGAAGATTATTGGTTCAGGACAGCCTCACGCTGACAGGCCAACTTCTTCATGGAACACACCTGATATGAATGATGCCTGCCAATCTTCACTGGGTGGGCACATCCCTCGTCATAAATCCCTGAGACCTTGGAGTCGATCGAGAACATCTTGGCCAACAGCCTCGTTTTGCAGGTGAAGAGCCTGGACATTTGGGTGACTTGCCAAAGAATAAAAAGTTCCTAGAAGACAGCATAAAACCAAGGCCACTGCTCTTTGACTACTTTAGGTTCCATTTGATGAGCCGGACGAGCCAGGGGCAGGAGTCCGGCTGGCTGGCTGATTATTGTAAATCTGCACCTCTGAACAGAGCCAGGCACACTGTCCATATGGGGCAAATAAATATCTGGTTGAATACACACATGTATGTACGTATGCACGAGCAAGCAAAAAAAGTAATAAAATAAATTGTATCCCACAGGGCACAGAACCCAAAAACTCTGTTTTGCTTACTTAAACTTTCTTGAAAACCTTCAGCTTTTTGTTTTTGTTTTTTAAATCTTTCAAGAAAGGAATGCCTCTCCGGAAAAATATCAAGCAGGGTTCGCAAAATAATGATGATGATAATTACCACAATAACATTTATTTAGAACGCGACAGTTGAGGAAGGCCGAGACACCTCTCTGGCAAATGGCTCAGACCTCACATCCAACAGAGGGGAGCTCTATCCACTCCCCCCCTCCCCCCGCCCCAGCTGCCCTGGAGTAAGTGGAACCTTGGGCCTGAGTGTGTTCCAGACAGGTCTGCAGATGCATGTACTCCGAGCCCATCGGGTCTTCTGGCACATGGGTCGATATTTCAGAAACAAAGAGATTAAGCTGATGCATTAGAGGAGGATTTTAAAGACTGAAGTAAAAGTGAGACTATTTCTTTATGGAGCAACTACCTGTGACACAGATTAAAATGGGTCTGAAAAGGCCAAAGACTTTGAGTAACGCTCCCATTAAAACAAGCCCGAAGCCCAAGGCCAAAACAAAAACGGAAATACCTGATCAGCTAGTTGATTAACGAAGCCTCCTTTATTTTGGTGGATCACGTGAGCTAAGCCTGAATGCCTTGTGATCCTTGGCTTTGTCAATCGGGTGCTAATGGAAGCATATACCCCTTGAGTCTCTGAGAGAAGGAAATGCGTGCGGACATACGCAGTGCGAGGAAGAGTTCTCGAGAAGTGTTGTCTGTTTCTGGGTTAAGCCTGACCACGCAGTGTTCTGTCTAGTAGCGTGTGTGATGCCGAACTCAAGAGAGAGAGATCCGAGGAAGGTGAAGACACGTACATGTGGTGAAGACACCGGTCAAACGCTCAAAAAAGATGATCTATGGGCAGGTGACCTAAATATAGGGAGCATCACCTTCTCGGAGCACTTCCCCGATGGCTCCGTGCACAGATATGAATAGAAGCGCCTACGCCACTCTATGCATTGCGAGAGACACAGGGACACAATAGCATACAATGCACATTGCCCTCCTGTTGTCATGCTCACAGACTAGCCAGGAAAGCAGTTACAAGACATGGAGTCAGAGCTTAGATTTGTTGAATGAATGAACCAATGAAAAATGATGACAAAAAAAAAAAAAAAAATCTAAGAATTAGAAGTAGGCTCACCAGATTTTTCTGGAATGTCCTATTGGGTTGTAGGGATGAGGTCAGAGCAGTGCCCCAAAGATGAAGACCTTCCCAGCAACCCCTAACTAGCAAGGCTTGCACAGACACTAACGTGCCTCTCTCAATATGGGATATCTGTCTGCAGCTACGTGTTTGATGGGAACTTGGAAGAGCTGGCCAAGTGGGTGATCCTGTCATTAATCGAGAAGTGTGAGACTACCTGTCACTCACTGTCACCCCCACCAGTGGGTCAGTCCTCATTTTTCCTGAAATCTTCACACACGGACAGGAAGAAATGAAGCACCAAAAGATACTGGGGGAGAGGCGGGAAGAGTGACACCAAGTAACAAACCATCATTTCCCCCCCAGGCTATGAAGGCAGATTTAGGCAATTAAATGCAAATTAATTCTTTCATCCATACATACAAAAAGAATAGGGCAATTATACACACAATCCAGGTGTCAAAGACCACACAGACTTCTCCATTTGGAAAGCTGGTAGACCTATCTTTGAATATCCACATCTGGTCTTTTCCCCACCCCCAAAAACCATTTCTAAAAATGGACTGGGCTAGAGGATGTGGGAGAGAAGAAGAGAATGTGATGACAAAACGTCTATCGGGTTTTAAATATATGTTTCTATATTTATATAGGCAACATGACAAGGTGACAACGTTTTCTCCAACAGCCAAGCAGACTGATATATGGATACATTTCCTGTACATGAACCCCAGAGGATGTGTGATTAGGAACAACGCAGACTGAGATATTAGAAATTGATAAATCTTTATAAATTACAAACTACGTTGATGCGTGCATGTGTGAAGGAGGGAGGGAAGGAGGAACGGAAGGAGGAACGGAAGGAGAAAAGAGGAGGGTGTGGAAGGAGGGAGGGAAAACCAGACAGTTAGGAGTGGTTATCAGCTGGATATTAAGATGACTGTTTTACGACGTTTATCAGTCTTTCAGAAACCCAAAGTTGAGAGACAATGGAGAGGCCGAAGACGGTGACTTTCAAAAATATGCTTCCAAAGGGACCTGACTCCAGTTACACCAGTGAACAACAGCTACATGCTGCAAAATCCCATTCCTTTCCTGGGACATCACAGCAATAACTGTATGCACCCCTCAAGGAGCTAAAGGCAGAATCTCAAAGCTTTGCATTCATTGCATCTGGGCCCTAGAATCTCGACAACCTGAAATGCTCTGCAGCTAGTTTATAAACTGGGGCAGTGAATCTCAAGTAACTGTGGACCATATTTGAAGAAGAAAATGCCCACATGGGGAATGCATTAAGTGAATGCATTTGCTTAAATTATTATTTTTTCATTGAAACGCTCCTCCTTATGCACAAATACAAAAATTTTAAAAACCAGAGAACTTTACATTGTTTTCATTGAAATCATGTTGTTTTGCTAAAACCCACCGGTCCGTATTAAGTCTTACAGTAGAAAAATAGCGTGCTGGCTGGGTTCTGTACTTAAGGGGTTTTGGGGGGTTTGTTTTTGGGTTTTTTTTTTTTTTTTTTTTTTTTTTTTTTGGTGTTTTAACTTCCTTTTACAGAGGCAGACTGAACAAAAAGTTATCAGGGACTTCAAAGTTTTGTTTTCAGGTTTTCAAGATAATCAGCCTTCAGCTTAACCAAATGGAGACCAGGCAGCCATCCTGCCTTTGATGTTGACCTGACTGAGCAGTCACTACGTAAATCTGAAAAGGTGTTTCATTCAAACGAAGATAAGGCTAGTTTTGAGGCATTTGAAAGCTGTGTTAAATGGCGTCTAATCCAGGTACTGAGCCAGAGACCAGGGGACAGAGCTACGGTGCACACTTGCTAAGCCTGCTCTGAACACACGTGGCCAGCTGAAAGGTGAAAGTGGAATCCCACTCTGCACACACATGTACTGACTACCTGGCCCAGGTTCTTGAGCAAGGCCGGGACACGCCTCAGTATCTAGGATGGCTCACTTCCCCTGCTCCTTTTGTTCTAGTCAAGCTACTGCAAAAATCTTCCTGCACGAAGCATGCCCTGACTTCCTGGGCCTTCATTTTGGCATGAGCCGATTGCAAAAACAAGCACGGATAGTTATGAAATCTGCAGCTTTGCTCAGACCTGGGATCATCAAGATGACCCAGAAAATGCTTTTATGACTGTTCTCAAGATTATGATCAAAATGAAGACATAAAGTGAAAGAGAACTTGGATTCACATCTGTGGGCACCCGAAATCCAGTCTGTAAAGCCCAGAGCTGGCAGCAAGGCCAGAGAAGCACAGAGAGGCTGAGCAATTTGCTCAAGGGCACTTAGCAGGGATATAAGACTTAACACTCCCAACACTCTCCCCCTTGCTCACTCACCTCCGGCCACACTGGCCTTCTTGCTGTTCTTTGAACATATTACTCTTTTGGTCTGCTCAGGGCCTTTTCACTGGCTCTTCTCACCCACAGGTAATGTTCTTTCTTGACCGTCACAAGACTGGGGCCATTCTATGCTCACATTTTACCTCAAAGTCCCCCTCAGACAGGCCTCCTCGTCTTAGAAGATCGGTCACTTCCTAGCATTACCATAAACCTATCTAAAAAAATTTTTTAATGTTTATTTATTTTTGAGACTGAGGGAGACAGGGCATGAGTGGGAAAGGGGCAGAGAGAGAGGGAGACACAGAATCCGAAGTATGATCCAGGCTCTGAGGTGTCAGCACAGAGTCCCACAGCCCGACGCAGGGCTCGATCACACACAGATCGCAAGATCATGACCTGAGCTGAAGTCGGACACCCAACCAATTGAGCCACCCAGGTACCCCATACCATAACCTATTTTAATTCTCTGGGGACATTGTATTCTTTTTTTTTTTTTTTTAAGTTTTTAAGTTTTTTGAAGTTTAAAAAAATTTTTTAAGTTTATTTATTTTGAGAAAGAGAATGAGAGAGAGCACGTGCTTGCGTGTGTGTGGGGGGGGTGGGAGGGTGGGGGGATGGTGGTGGTAGAGAAAGAGAATCCCAAGCAGGCTCTGCACTGTCAGCACAGAGCCCCACGTGGGGCTCGAACTCACAAACTGTGAGATCATGACCTGAGCTGAAACCAAGAGTCAGATGCTTAACCAACTGAGCCACCCAGGTGTCCCAGGGATATTGCATTTTGAGTACTGTCTTGTTTGGTTATTTTCTGTTTACCAGAATATACGCCCCATGAGAACTGGTCCTTCTTGGTCTTGTATACAGCTGTGCCCCATGTTCCTGGACCACGGTTTCCATTATAAGTAATTAATAATCACCTGATGAATCAACAAAGGAAGGAGGAAGCACAGGGCACAGGAAGAGGACACAGCTGGCCCTCTCTCTGACTCTGTCTGCTATCTCCCATTCTCAGCAGGCCACATCACACTCCTCTTCTTGCTTTGTTCCCAAATGACCAAGTCCAGACGTGCTAGCAGGCTTGGTGGGGTCCCACCCCCTGGCCCTGCCCCACCTGAAGCCGTCCCCGCTCCAGGCCCCAGCTCTGCCAGCCTCTGCCACAGTCCTTTCCCGTCTCAGACTCTGGACAAAGGTTATCTTCTGGCTGGCATAGCCTGTGCCTCCTTCAGCAGGCATGGCTTGGAGCACAGCATTTCACAACTCTTTTGGTTGGGGATATACCTGTAAATTTTCACTACCACCCCCCCCCCCACTCCACCCCACCCCCCTCCACACACACACACACACACACACACACACACACACACACACACACACGAGGAGCAAGGTCAAGGAGAGCTTGTTTTGTTCTCTTCCGCAGTTTCCCTGCAGGGCTTCATGCCATAAAGGAGAGAAAAGGCCTGTGACTCGCCTTTGGGAAGAAGGAAGAAGGAGGGATCCAGAAGGCATGAGGACACTGTGGGACAAGGCTGGCTCTGTAAGAGAACAGGGAGAGCAGGGAGGTAGGCCAGTTTCTGGGCCTCCAGTAAGGAGAAATGGCGGAATCTGGGGAGTCCGCAGGGTGTGGGAAGAGGCCCCTGGGGCATCAGCAGACACAGTGGAAATCGGACTTCCCATTAAGCTTTAGTGTGGAATTTCTGGAGGCAGTGCCCTCTGGGGAAATTCCCTCTGAGGAATGTCACACTCCATTTCTCTTCCTTCTTGTCTTGATGGCCCTCATCACTTCCCAGTCTCTTCAAAGGGCCCCTTCCTTTGGCTTCCTATAAAAAGAGAGCTGGAATGCAGTGTCCCCACAGGCAGCCAGCAGGCTGGGCCTCAGAAAAGCTGGGACCGCTCTGCCTCTGCTGTCTCTATAATGCCACCACACTGGGTGCCCTGTACTGTGGCTAAGGAGAGCCCTGCGCTTCTCTCCTTTATCAAAGCACAGGGCCTTTTCCTCCACAAAAGTGGTCTGTTGAAACTCAAGATAGGAACCCATTAAAAACAGAGGTTGGGAGTCTCAAAGCCACTCTGGCTCTTTCTCCCTGAATCGATCCCAGGCATGCATCTGTCCTAGAAGGTCTCTAGGATTCAGCAGAACACAGCCTCAAGAGCACCCCTGGGGAGAACGCACAGGAGCTTTGTTACTGAAACAGACCTGGGCTTGAAAATGCACTATTGCTTACTAAACTCTGCCTTGATTTATCTCTAAAATAAGGACCTGCGGAGTACCCAGGATTGTGGGCACAATGAAGTGATAAGGGGGTTAAAGAAGTGGGCTTTCAAGAAAACAGAGCAGCTATAGGGGCAGGAGACCAATGGGGTCATTGCCAAGGTCAGGCTGCCCACTTCTATTCACCCGATCAAACCCAGATTTGTCTTCTGCATAAAATTCTGTTTTGTCACTGTCATGCTTACAATCCGTGCCATCCAAGCTCCTTTCTTGAATACTGCCCAATGCAAATATGTAGTTCTCTAACTCTTGCCTTATTTTATTTTTCATGTATGGACCTCTGTAATAGTCTCAACACAGAAAATCACAGTGCAGAGAGAGCCTGGGTTGTCAAAACACTAGGTTGTGAACCTTACAGGCAGGTATAATATTTAGTGAAAGTCATCTTCTACAGCTCAATACTATGTCCCAGGCTCCCTGCTTCTGGTTTACAGAAGAACACCAAGTGGAGGAATGAACGAAGACGCTTTTATAAAATCTTGCCTTGGTCAACAGAAAGGCTAAGGAAAAAGAGCAGGGTTGTTCTTCAGTTCAGCTCAACACCCCACAAAACTTCTTTATTTGGAAAACCGGGCACGATATTTACTCAAGTAGAATGGCGGTCTGAGGGGCGCCTGGGTGGCGCAGTCGGTTAAGCGTCCGACTTCAGCCAGGTCACGATCTCGCGGTCCGTGAGTTCGAGCCCCGCGTCAGGCTCTGGGCTGATGGCTCGGAGCCTGGAGCCTGTTTCCGATTCTGTGTCTCCCTCTCTCTCTGCCCCTCCCCTGTTCATGCTCTGTCTCTCTCTGTCCCAAAAATAAATTAAAAAAAAAAAAAAAAAGTTGAAAAAAAAAGAATGGCGGTCTGATTTGGCAACCTAATCCTAATGCTTCGTGCAAAACAAAAACAAAAACAAACGAAAACAAAACCCCAAAACAGGTGCCGCGGGATCATGATTACCTCCGTATCCATGTTCTGCTTAAACAAAAACCTCTGAGACTGGAATTTCCCTGCCTGGCTTCTGGTGAGGCGAGGGCTGGAGCCTGTTCAGCAGTGCCTCCAATGGGGTGTGGGTCTAGAATCTCCAAATCCCCTGTCACTGACACCTCGGAGATCTCTACATGGGATTTCTCACAACCCAGGCACCTCACTGGTCAATGAAATCTGCACGCATCAAGAGGTATGGAGGCAGCTGATAGTTTTACTCTTCAACTTGAATGTCACCCAACAAGACCAATGCAGAGAAAACCAAGAGAATCACGGACATGTCAACTTGGAATCCTGACACAGGGGTCTGCTGATTTACACACAAAACACAATGGGAAGCACCACTTTAGAGCTGTCTACCTTCTCTTTTTAGGTAAGATCATAACTTTCTTATTTTTAAGCTACTTGGACAGTCTCTTATGTGTGGCCCAAAGCATTCTGATACATTTGCTTAACCCAGCGTCTGCCATATGGGAGATCAATAAACAGCACCATTCCTGGAGCTATTATTACTGTCTTCCTCCAACCCCTCATCCAACCCCTTCCCCCATTACAACCCACCGGCCTAACACCCCCCCCCCCAAAACCCCATTTAGCTAATTCAAAAACCTTTTCTAACTTTATGCTTGGGCATTTTTGTTTCCAGAGTGGCTGTGTGGATTTAATATGATTAACAGCTTTAGTCATTAAACAGTGCTTTCTTTAAGAGGATTGCACGAGATTACCCTTAGGGTCTTGGGCTGAAATCATTGCACAGAGACTTGAACACAGCCAAGCTAGGTAATGGAAGTTCATCATCATGTAACAACTTCACTCAGTACTTAATATAACCGACGACACAACCCATAAAAATATTCTTCCTAAACTAATCAAATCATTAAAATGTCAGCTTCCGTGCAGACACTCCATGGTGCTCATGCCCCTGGCCCAGATTCAATTCAAAAGGAATCTTGCTGAATCGTCCTGATTTATGAAGTCTGTGTTTCTTCATGCTGCCCCCTCCCCATTGCTCAACTCTGCCTGCCTGAATATAGTCGTCCCAGCAAGCAAATAAACTGGCTGGAGGCCAGAAGCCAGGACACAAAGTGAGCTCTTGTCAAACGGTTTCCTCATTAGCCGTTCACGCACAATAAAGGCTGTAGGGGAAGGCTGTAAGGTTTTCCCCGTATTCAATGTGTTTCAGAGCATTTTCCCATTTGTTTAAAAGCTGAGGCTGGGTAGAAAAATAACAATGTGCCAGAGTGAACACTGGATTGAGAGGGAGAGAGGAGAGAGGGAGAAGGGGGGGTGGGGTGGATGGAGAACACACATTGGTTTGTGGTCTGTAGTTTATTAACAGAGCCTGATTATGACAATTGCTTCCTGTGGCTCCATAATCAGGCTGGTATTTTGCAAGGCACTCTACTAAAGCACTGCTTATCCTAGTCATAGATTGCCTGAATGTTCTCTGAAACAATACTAATCAAAATAAACAGCTAGTTTTGTGGTCCTTCCCTTTTGGAATTACAGCAGCAGCAGAAGCCTCAATAAGCAACCTCTCCCTTATCCCACACCAATCCAAACCCAATGCTTCACGTCTGTATATTCCCTCTATGGATACCCCAAATAATTTCTAGACTCAGGTGCCATGCATCATGGTAGCCCTTAGCCACATGGGGCTACTGAAATTTAAATGAATTAGAATTAAATAAAATTCAAAATTCAGTTTCTTAGTCATAGAAGCCACCTTTTGAGTGCTTACTAGCCCAATGTGATTTATGGCTGGTGCACTGGACAACCCAGATTAAGAAGCATGCCAATCTCTGAAAATCCCCTACCTGTTAAAGGCAGGATGCTCGTAATTATTTTCATTTTGTAGTAAGATAAATTTGGACCCAATGCCCCCTACCATTCTTTAACATAAATGTTAGTTAACACATGAACAAAAAAAGTAATTCAAAGTTTACAGATCAAAGAAATTTAGAAAATATTTATTGAGCATTCACTGTCTGGAAGGTACAGACCCTAGCCTATCTTCACAGCTTCGGCACCCACAGAAACCCATCAAACATTCCTCAGTATATCCCAGATAGTCCAGACCACTTGTAAATTCCCTAATAAATTACCCCCTCACTTCTTTTTCCAGGCTGTTTCTTCCACTTGGAAGCCTCTCTTGCCTTCAATTTAAGACTTCACTCAAACACCACCTATTCTATGGACTCCTACCCTCTGTGAGAATTGGCCCATCAATAACAGTCTTAATAATGGCTAACATTTATCAATTGTGCCTAGCTAAATACTTTACACAGATAATCTTATTTAATTCTCCCAAGCCCTAAGAGGTGGATACCACTGTTATTTCCATCTGACAGATGAAAAAAGTGAAGCCTAGAAAAATTACTTGCCCAAAGTCCCACGGCTAATAAATAACAGAGCTGGGATTTGACCTCAGGGCCCTCCAGCTTCAGAGACTAAATTCTTAACCCATGCCTTATATGTTTCTTTTCTTGTGGAGCATATTCTATTATTCCTTTGATAGTTGAAAGTTGTGTACCTATCTGCCTCAATCACATCCTCCTTCCTTAGAAATCCCTTGAATGCAAAGACCACACTTGACACATTTCTGCCCTCACCCGGCACAAGACAGAAAACAAGGAATAAAAGACTGAACAAGCGAATGACTGAACAAACGCTTTCATTTGACTATCGGACTAGGACTGCATCTTTCAGAAACCAGTTCTGGACCAAACTACAAAGTGGTAGCCCTTTTCCATGGCCAGAAATGGTGATTTGCCAAAAGGGTATGCCAGGGAGGTCTCAACTGTCCTCTGAACAATTTTCACAGTTGCACCAATAAGCCATGACATTCAACAACACAAGCCAGGATTTACCAACTGCCAGATTCTGAGTGGCAGCCAGAGTGTCATCCAAGAAGTGATGCTTGTTTTGACTCCTCTCCCTTGGGGTCCAGCCCACGTGGGCAGCAGACGACAGCAAGCCACTGGCCTGGGCTGATTGGTGTTGGAGTAGGGTGCATGCAGGGATACAGGTGGAAGAAAAGACTAGCCCAGGAAGAAAACCCAGAGAGGGGTGCACCATCTCAATGGCCCTGAAACTCTGCAGAGAAAAGGGCAGCAAGCTGAGCTAGCATTACCGGAAAAGCCCCACATACCCCACATTGGAAAGGCTTGGAGGAATAGCCCCTTGGAGCTAAAGCACTAGGTAGCCTGGAAGAATGTTCCAGCTCATTTAAACTCAAAAGGCCTTTACTAAACAGCCACATAGGAACAGTCCTGGGGTCTGGAGTGTGTCTACTTAAAGGTGAATTAAAGCATACTGTGCCCTCAAGAAATTCATTAGTCTAGCAGGGAGCTGGACATTAAGCCAATCCAGTGACACATGGTAGAGCTTGATAAGCAAAAGCAGAGACGAGAACATCATTAATTCAGAATGAGGACTTCTAGGCTGGGGGAAACTTCACACAGGTGGCATCTGTCTGGGTCTTGATGGATCAGGAGTCTGAATGGTGAGAAGAGTGGGAGCTGCCGGCGTCCTACCCAGATCCCCCTTATTGGGCCAAGAGTCGTTCCTGTGCCTTGAGTGTTGGCTGCTCATGTCTTCAGAGAACTGTCCCAGTAGCTGGCCTTTTCACCTCCATCAGAAATGCTTGGGTGGTTACCTCCCCGACCCAGAGGGCAGCCTGCAGCCCAGGGCATGATGGATACAGGGAACCTAAAGGCTCTAAGAACTCCCAGGGTCAGACTATAACTGAACCCACATCTTTGTCTCACTTCTTGCCCTGCCCTATCCTGCTTCCTTCATGCCTTTACTGGTTTCCATAAAGCATGCTCTCTCAGTCAATGACTTCAGGAGAATTTCCATCTCAGTCCCTGTCTCTAAGGAACCCTACCCATCACAATGGGCAAGAAGGGAAACAGCAACCAAGACAGAGAAGCTGTGGAGGGCAGGGGATGAAGGCAGGGTGATGGCCATGTGATGAATACAGGCAGCCTACTAAACGCCATGGTAAAAAGCTTGGCATTTTCTTATGACAGCAGTGCAAAGCCACTGGACAGCTTTAGAGGCGGAGAGGGTCATCAGAGTCTCTAAATTGCAAAATTTGAAAGCCACAACGTGGCTCCTATTATCTATGGAGGGAAGAAATACCTTGGCTAGGCCTGTCATTTTACAAATTGGTGGACTGAGCAAACTCCAGGCAGGCTGGATCTGGGGCTGTGGAGATGGGGACTGGGAAGGAGGGTGGATGCAGAAGGGGCAGCTCGAGAAACAGCAACAAACACACCTTGCAAACTAGCTGCCGCCACAGCGAATGAAGGCCTTCGCCACGTACCGTGTACGAAGGGCTGATTGTAAATGAACCTTCTCCAGCCAGATGTCATGCAGGCCTCCTGAAAGGCTGGCACGGAAGGGCTTCGTTCTTACACCTTTCACACCCTCCTACCGGAATCCTCCGTCATTCCAGAACAGGTCCTGCGGAAAGCTCTAAACACAAAGCTCACTGTCCCTTTTCTTTAGGGGACCGGTCGTTTTGTCATGCAACCACAGGGCAGACATCACAGCTTTGAGCCTCATGCCGTCCAATGTACGACAGAGTGAGAAGTTGAGAAGCTGAGCGGCCCGCACCCCCCACCTCACTCCCCGGCCCCGGCCAGGTCACTGCACAGTGTTGATGCCACCACGGTCACTCTCTGCCACTTCTACTTGCCATCTGGCTGCCAGGCACTGGGCTAATCCCACAATCCAGTTTCTACACGTTCAATACATACTCTCATCCTATTTCCAGCGGGGACTATGGAAGCTCATGGAAAATAATAACCGTTCAAGGGGCCAGCCTTGAGGTCGACCTCTTGATGTGTTTAGGTCTAACTGTCTCCAAAGCCCACGATCTTTCCTCCATGTCATACGGCCTCCTCAGCCTCATTAATGTCCGCACTCGTTAATTTTAACACGAGGACACACTGATCGATTAAATCCCAATTCCTCACTCCCTTACACTCAGCTCATGGTTCACTCCTATTACTTTACCTCAAATGAAACACAGCTTCCCCTACATCCTCTCTGTACCCTTGTGCTCTTCTGTATTCTGTATTCTTGAGGCATTTATTCCTTTATCACGACTCTTCTGGGCCTCTCCCCAAGGAGACTATAACGCCACAGGGCAGGGGTAGACCTGACCCACGTCTTTTATATTCCCAGAGCCCAGCACACTAGTTGGTAGAAACTGTATACGAAAAACTTCTAATTTCAAAACCCCACCAAGTCCTGCCAAACAATCTCATGCAACAAGAATTACATGTGATAAAAAGTCAGATGGTCTAGGGGTCTCCTCCTCTCCCGGCACATAGTGATCAAGTGATCACGGGAAAATACGGAGTTTCCCCAGGCCCGTGGATCACAGGAACCTGTGAGGCCACTGGGTTAGAAACTCTCCAGTGATTACAAAGATCTGTTCCAATCTAATCGATATACACATTTATGTTAAAATGAGATAGCCCACATCTAATTCTCTAGCAGCTCTCTTAAATGTGTATTTGTGGAAAATACTCATGCAGAAGCTCTAAGCGACTTAACCAGAAAGCCTGACTTTCTTCTTTTCAGAGTATTTAAGGAAACATTTATTCAGGCAATTTTTAAAAGTGGTTTTATAAAATCTTTAATGTAAACATGATATTCTGCCCTGAACCATCCAGATTGAAGCCATGAATATCTCAGCACCATCATATGACTGCTCTGCAGAGAAGCTTTCTCCTACTCCGTCTTTATTGAAAGGGAGAGGTAGAGAATCACTAGCTACTCTTAATGTTCTAATAATGAAGTGGTGACTGCCTGTCTTCTCTCAAGTACGTCAGGCGAGCACATATAACTAATTCATGTAGAAGCATACCCTCTTTATGGCAACCAATCCCTAAACAGTCCCCAAACAGTGGCTTCCTATTTGTGAAGAAACGAGGAATCTGCCGAACTTGGGTTTTCTTTCTCCTGCCTACAGAGAATCATACTGTACCCAGGATATTCCCTTTCCTGGAAGATCATGTCCCTGTTGTGAGGAAATTCTGCCAGGATTTATGACCAACAATGAGAAAATAGGTTGAATATGTGAAGAGTTCCTATACAATAAGAAAAATAGAGCCACCATAATAGAAAATTAGGCAAAGGGCATCAGCAGGCACGTCACAGAAGAAAAAAAAATGCATATGGTCAATAAACAGATGAAGAGATTTGCAAACTGATCAGTAATCACAAATATGCAAATTAACGCAAGGTACTTTTTAAAAAATTTTTATTTTGAGAGAGAGAGGGGGAGAGAGAGAGAGAGAAGGTGAGCAGGGGAGGGGCAGAGAGAGAGAGAGAGAGAGAGAGAGAGAGAGAGAGAGAGAGAATCCCAAGCAGGCTCCACTTGATCCCATAAGCCAAAATCGGGAGGCGGATGCTTAACCGACTGTCACCCAGATGCCCCAGCGAGGTACCTTTTTTAGTCTAACAGATTGGCAAGAATTTTTCCCCCTTAAGATGACTACCTGATACCTGCAAGGGTGAGAATAAATAGACACTTAGAAGCTGCTGGTAAGAAAGTAAACTGAGAGGTCTTTTGTGGAGGGCAGTTTGACTATTTCTCCTACAGAAATCCCTAAGGAGGCATGTAAAAAAAAAAAAAAAAAAAAAAAAGGCCTACGTTTCTTATAATCACAGCCCCAAATATGACAATGCATATGGCAAACAACCACGTGGCCCACAATAAATACTTCGATAAGTAATAGTCCATCTATGCCAAGGAACACTACACGGCCACATACAAAAAAACGTTTACGGTGAGAAATCTGCTAGAATGGAAAACTGCTTACAGTGCACTGCTGGTTGAACAAAGCATGTCAAAAAGCAATGGTGGTATTCTTGCAAAGGAAAGTACGTACATATGCACGTGTGCGGTGCACATGTGGGCACACAGTTCAAAATGCACAGGAATATCTGAGGTGGGTAACACTCATATTTCTCACACATGTACTAACATGTGGATTTTGTTTGCCACGTGAAACAACTTCCTGATACCAGGCCAGGAATGGGTAGCTCGGGCACTGCTACCCTCTGATGGTCGCCTCCTACTCCTGGTGGCATCCTGCAGGCAGCCCCGGCAAACCGCACCAAGCTTCACCGCCGCAGTCTGTTCCCTAGGTGACTGTCTCATTATCTACTGGCTGTTCAGTTCCAGTTCCTCAGCTTCATTTCTGTATAATGGGTACAGGGGAGATCAGGAGGGTGTGGTGTTTTTTTATCTGTTGATCTCTCCCTAATTCTACCTTTAACTACAGGAAAGGAAATGGGTACAGGGAATAGAAAGCCCCTAAGGCTGTGCGTTGACCCAGCGCTCAGTCACTTCTAACTGTTCTCTTGCTACTCTTCACAGCTGTTTGGTATTTCTTTCCCACTTGCTGATTGTGAGGAAGTAAAAATTCATTAGACACCAGCTTTGCCCAGCTGCAACTATGCTGCGCATACAGGCTCTACTTAGGACATACATGGTGGGTTGCAAGACAGAACCACTTCTGGACTTCCCAACTGGAAAAACTCATACCATGTTTGGAATGCCTACTAAGAACACACCTGTTACAAGAACGGGCAGTTTTTATTACTGAGACCGTTTCTGTTCTTAAACCTATTCTCCCAAATTCAAAGTACGATTATTGATTTTTTATAACAAGAGAAATAATATTGCCAGAACTCACTGAGCACTTCTGTGGACCAGGCCCATGCAGAGGGTTCTAAATGGCATGATCCCTTTCACTGTTCCCACTTTATTGATGACAAAACTGAGGATTGGAGAGGTTAAGGACCTAAGGGCACACAATTAATTAGCAAGTTGGCAAAGCTGGGAACTGATGCCAGAGCTCTCCCCATGTGCTACCTTTCCTCAGTCATGTCCTCAGGCTCTCCCTCTGTGAGGCTCTGTGCTAGCACTTAGGGGCCCTGGGGGTTTTCCCAAGCTTCACTCCAGAGTCCCCTCAGAGGCCATTTGGACACAAGGGGCTGAGTTTAATGGATCTGAGAGAGCTCTACCCTCCTCTTTCAGATACCCTCCTCTCTCAGATACCCCTGAGATTCTAGAGTTACAGAGTATTTGACAAGTGTGGACGTAGAAGATTCCTATGTTGTGTTATATTCGAGGAAACTAATGTTATGTAAAAAAGCATGACCGGGGTTTCGAGGGTGCCCATTTTAACCAGGACATACTTGTGAGGCCTATGTGACTTGCCTATCTCAGTTTCCCCTTTAGCGTTAAGGCCCAAGTAATGATTTTTCACTTTACATCAATGCCCTCAGTGAGAACCAATAAAAGAGAAGGCAAAGCACTTAGCACACAGGAAAACCCTGTGTTAAGGGCTGTGGTGCTTAATCCTGGCACCCTCCGGGGCCTGTTCCTGAAGCCAGTCACACAGAAGGAAGGTACAGACAGGCCAAGGCCTGCTGAGACACAACCAGGGAGCTGAACAACCCACAGGAGCCAGCACGTAGACTGGGATCATAAGAAGGCAGACAAAAAGCTTCGTCAACAATGGGGCTTTGGCATGAGGACCAGGGGCAGGCTTGCAGCGTGTCCCAGCAAACAACAGGCACTGATCCAGGGGGAGGCGGGAGGCCCACGGCTTCGTAATTATTAACTTCTCATGCTCCCATGTGGACTTCACCACAGGCCCTTGTGCCACCTGGCACTGTCCTCAGGGATTTTCCACCATTCTCTTTGGGGAAAGTGAAACTTACATTGGGGAACAGCAAAGAATTGACTTCTGGCTACTCCTTGAAAATGCTCCTTCCTTCCTTCTCCCACAACTGCTTCATCAGCATTTCACAGAGGAAACCAGGGAGGACTCTGTGGCCAATTTCATAACATTACGGGATGTATTTTTGAGAAGTATATGGGCACCTGAGCCAAGAACTGTTATAAAGGAACCTTCTAAGCTTTAAGCAGAGATCTGTCCTATCTTGTTTAAAGGGACCATAATAAGTTATTAATTCCACTTAGGATTTGAGGGAGAAGAAAGGGCAGACACGATTATACACAGATGTGCTTAATCCACATACACGAGGAAAATAAGCCACATTTGTGGGTAAATACACTTGCATCCCAGTTACAGAGGGGTAGAACATTCTACATTTCAGGCGCCTCAAGATCTAGCAGTTAGTTCAGGTCTCAAACACACAGTACGTAAGTTGTACTTGACATTTACCTAAATTCACCCTTTCCTTTCCATTTCTTTTGAGATAATGTTTGTATGGAAAAGACATACCTGCGTCTTGTAATTTTCACGGATCGGCAACTAGGAGGTTAGACTCGATCACCTGTCTTTAAAAGGGAACGTTTCTGAAGCGCTGGTGCCAGCAAATTGTTTGGGGAAAGCACAGGTCATCACTAAGTTCTGAAACTTTTGGGAAGCTGATGACACATGGACCACAAATGGGTCAGTGTGGCTCACGTTAGGGTCCTCCACAAGCAGACAACGTTAGGCTCCCAGGCAGGAAAGTCAAAAGCTGATAACTTGCATCAGTGAGAGATTAGTGTCTTGATCATTAACTGAAATCACATTCTTGCCTACTCTGTGGGAAATGCTTCCGAAGAACAACGGACAAACAAGCATGAGGGCCCTCATTGTTAAGGAGCTCAAAGTCTGCTGGGGGGTGCGGAAGGTGGGGGACACAAGATGAACCAACAACAGCAAGGACGTAACCTCTAGTGGAAGCATGAAAACAGTGTAAGTAAGCATATTTGAGTAAGTAGTACCAGGAAGGCAGAAATTATCTTTGTTTCACTTCAAAGGTCAGCCAAAGTCCCTGTCCCTCCCTTCCTGGGCCGCTCATTTGAAGAGAGCTTTCCCCACTCTCCAGAAGTAGGACAATTAGAGGATGTAGGTATTCCCTCAACCATCATGGGGAACAGACAAGTATCCTCCATTCCCCCTTACCCTGTAATCAATCAACAGGCACTCTGAGATCTTGCGGAGGCCTGTTATTTATATTCCACCTGCTTCCAGAGAAGATTGACAGTGGCTTGCAATAAATAGACATATGTCCAGAGCAGTTTTTTAAGAAAAAAAATAAAGTGAAATACCTAAATATGTATGTAGTAAGAAGAGAGAGAAGGATGCTCTGAACCAGATACAAACTAGGTGGTCTTGCTAGAAAGCACCAAGTTCGGTTGAAAGCATTTTAGTGGTCACAATGGGGGTGGGGGTGGGAGTGGTGGAGCCATTTAACTCTCCTTGCCTGAAAAAAAAAAAAGCTGTACGTTTATGAGAAGACAACTTTTAGTTCATTTAAATGACAGAGACCAAAGTTAACAAGTGGCCACATTGCTCATCAGCAGCTTTGACTCTTATGTCTTAAGATCATGGATTCCAGTGAGAATCTAAGGAAAGTTCTAGACCCTGTTCCCGCATCAGCTCATAATCATATAGTTTTGCATATACTCTTCAGGGTTCCACAGACCTAGGCTATATACTTGCTATGGGAATTCTCTTTAAAGTTTATATTCACATAGGAAATCCTCAATATTTCTTCTTCACTGAAGGCTTACAAGGCCACTTATTGAAGGCAGACACCTTGGAATAACCCTATGAATATGGTTTCTTCCACCTGCCATGCAACAGCCAACAATGGCTTGTAATCATAAATCAGAATTGTTCCGCTTGAAGGGAGCTTTAGTAAAACCCTAGTAATTTGTCTTGATCTTGTTCTTTTTTTTTCTTTCTTTATCTTGGGACCTGCTTGCACTCGTATGCTGAGATATTTTCCCTGTTTATCTACTTATGTTTTTGAGTTGTTGGTTTTGAATTCTTGGCTTTCACATATTCTGCATCTTAAATTCCCCTAATTTACTGTGTAATTAAAACACCCATGCACATTTGTTCTCCATTAATGGAGACAAATTATCCCCCAGTGGAAGACAACTCTATTCCAACTTGGAACTGGAAGGGCGGATAGGGCTGAATTTTAAATGTTGTCTAATGACGCTAATACTCTTTGTTGACTGTGTTTGAGATAGGTTAATGTATCCTTGGGAGACAAATATCCCAAACACTCATCCCCACCCTCAGAACCAGATGAATTTGCAAACTCCCAACCAATTTTCTAATCCTTATTGTCTTAAATATGTCAGAAATTTGTTAAGATCATTTTCAGAAGAAAGAAAAAATTAAGTTGAATAAACAAAAAGGCAGGTGAAACTGGCTAAATAGCATTGAGGTGAAATAACAAATATCCATTTGAGGTCAACAGATCTATCATAAGCCTACATAGTTAAAGCTTTGGAAATATTTGACAGCATTAGAAAAAAAATCAACAGTGGACTGGAGAGATAGCTGACACTTAAAATTTGCAGGTAAAAGTAATGTTAGTACCTGTAGTTTTAATGTCAATACCTGTATTCATATATGTATATGTACACACACGTGTATATGCACACATACGTGTATATGTACATGTATATATGCACATGCGTGTGCACACGTACATGCGCATACACATGTATGTGAATGACACAGATATCGGGGCACGAAGATCTAAACGTCTGAACGTTATTTTCTCAGGCTTCCTTAGGAGTCAATTGTGAAGAATTAACAAAATAAATTGAAATTAGAACTCAGCTTTTTTTACACATCATTAATAATATGACATATAGTTCCAACAATATAAGATAGCAAGTAGGTTATATGGTAAAGATTTCAACCTGGTTAAAAAAAAAAAAAGATCTTTTACTAATTGAGACTTTTTTAGGAGATGTTTAGAAAAGGAAAGAGAACAATAGGTAACAGTCACTCATTCTTGAGGACATACTAATCTGAGAAACTGTGCTAAGTACTTAAAAATACTTCTTTTAAGCCCAACATCAATCCCACATGGGAAATGAAATTATATCCATTTTGTAGACAAGGTAACTGGTGCTCAGAGAGGGGTGACTAGGGGACATCTGAGTGTCCCTCTAAAATTACTACCAAGGAAACCTCTAGTAGGCTGGCCATAAAATCTACAACATGACCTTGGAGAGGCCATAGACCTTCCATCCAACAGGTAATTCATATCACTGATTCTAAACCAGTTGGCTGTAAAGGCCAGATGAGGATTTACACTTAGTACTTTGTTCAGGGTTCAACACACTTTAATTACATCAGATAATACTTGCTGTTCCCATTTTTTTCCTGGAAATGGGGTGTGAGTCCAATTCCTGTTTATTTAATCTCCTGCCACAGTGAACCTTTACTTTGTCAAATAGAAGAACGTGATAGTTAAATGCAAGTGGTCACAATAGGAAGAGAAGCTGTGTTCGGCCAGTATCATAGCCAAGTCTGAATCTTCCCTCTTGGGCTTACATAATATTAACCTGATAGAACCAGGTATGAGCACACCAGGGTAAAAAGCAGGTTGAAAAGACAGGCTTTGAAAGAAGTTAAAAATCTGTATATTGGACCATTAAATGGATGGCCTATGAATTGTGCTCAAATATGATACTCAAATTCACCTTGATTGTTGTAGTGGAAACTAGCCCAGAGCTTTAACTACACTGAGTATGTGCCCTTATCTATCATATTTATTAATGGGAGGATTTTACTGGCTCTCTACACTGTATCCATGGAGAAACAAAAATGTAGAAAGAAAAAAATGTGGGTTTCCTTATTTTTAAACAAAGGGGAGCAATCTGTGTTTGGGGGGAACATTATTGAACTTTGACCTTTAATTAGATAATCAATGCCAGAAGTAAGAGTATCAATACATATAAAAAGATGGTTCTTAGTTACAAAATCTAATCCCATTTGAGATCATTTACTTATGGAAACTTTTCCTAAGGGTTGGCCAATCAGACCCTCTGTTTAAGTGGAAAGCTGGAGAAGAGGTAACGTTTTTGAGTATCATTAATGCGAGATCATTTCCAGGGAAGAACCGAGACACCTTGGCAACCCTGGGTCAGTAGGAATGGAAAACTTTTTGTTGTTGTTTTTTAATTTTATTTTTGAGAGACAGGGAGAAACAGAATCTGAAGCAGGCTCCAGGCTCTGAGCTGTCAGCACAGAGCCTGATGCAGGGCTCAAACCCACTATCATGGACCCCAATATCATGACCCCAATATCTATCTTAGTTTCCCCTTTGGCGTTAAGGCCCAAGTAATGATTTTTCACTTTACATCAATGCTCTCAGTGAGAACCAATAAAAGAGAAGGCAAAGCACTTAGCACACAGGAAAACCCTGTGTTAAGGGCCCCAATATCATGACCTGAGCTGAAGTCGGACGCTTAACCAACTGAGCCACTCAGGTGCCCCAGGAATGGAAATCTTCTAAAAATTATTTGCATATTTCCCAACTAAAACAGCGCCCCCCTTCACTGGTCACTCCTCCAGATGTTCTACAAAGCCTATTTATGAAGGTACAATGTCTCCAGACAAAATGATAGCACTGCAGTGGGTCTCCTCTTTGTTTTTCCTCCAAAGAAATGTTATCCTTTGTAATTCAATAATCATAAGCCCCTCCTGTGACATGTAAATCTGATTCTTTGATTCTTTTGCTCATTCACTCATAAGCACTAGACCCCAGGACTACAGGGAAGAATGAACCAGGACTCTGTCCTCACTTGGGATATCTGTTGCCTTAAGAAAAAACAGATAGTAAAGAACCAGTGGAATTAGGACTACAATCGAGGTAGGTACAAATGGCTACCTATAAGCCATTCTTCTGCCTACTCCTGATTCTTTAAATTAGGCTCTTTATATAGAGCACCTCCTCTGCTAACCGCACATTTAGTAAGTAGACGACTTCAGTCTACATAGGGGGTCTGCAAACTACAGCCCAGGGCCAAATCTGGGCTGCTGCCTGTTTTGGTACAGCCTGCAAACTAAGAATGATTTTCACCTTTTTAAATAGTTGGGAATAACAAAAGAAAAAGGTCAAAAAAAAAGAGGACTACATGAAATTCAAATTTCAATGTTCATAAATGGTTTTATTGGAACACAGCCATGCTCACTCATTTAAGTATGATCTATGGCTATTTTCACGCTACAATGGCAGAACTGAATAGTTATGACACGGTACATATGGCTCACAAAACCAGAAATATTTTCTATTTGGCTTATCAAAGAAAAAAGTTTGCTGACCCTTGGTCTAGAAGGTTAGGACCTTATTGAAGGGTAAATTAAATCATTATCAGAAATTATTAATATTGGAAAATACAAAAACATGGCTCCTAAGTGGCTTTTGAAGCCTATTTTGTGATCATTCTAGGACAATGCTAGGACCTACCTCAAGTCAGTCATAAATAATCCTTTTTTTTCTTTTTTAATATACATCATCACATTCTGTGTGTGTGTGTATACATATATATATATATATATTTTTATTTATTTATTTATTTATTTTTTTAAAGAGACAAACCTAGACTCTTTTTTTCTAAGTTTATTTATTTTGAGACAGAGAGAAAGAGTGTGGGGGGTGGGCGATGCAAAGAGAGAATCCTAAGCCGAAAGTACGGAGCCTGACTCGGGGCTTGAACTCACAAACCATGAGATCAAGACCTTAGCCAAAATCAAGAGTTGAATCCTTAACCAACTGAGCCAACCCAGGTGCTCCCACATTCTGTCTTTATTAAATAGCACATGCCTGGGGCGCCTGAGTGGCTCAGTCAGTTAAGCATCTGACTTCGGCTCAGGGCATGATCTCAGGGTTCATGAGTTCAAGCCCCACGTCGGGCTCCATGCTGACAGCGTGGAGCCTGCTTGAGATTCTTTCTCTATCCCTCTCTCTCTCTGCCTCTGCCCCACTCAGGCTCCCTCTCTCTCCCTCAAAATAAACAAACAAATAAATAAATAGCTAGCACATGCCTCCGTAGTATAGATAATAAAGAGTGAAATACTAAAATGTTATCTGAACACAAAATTAGTGTCATATTACCTTTGAAATAGAATTGGTTCACATGTTCAACACCTACTCAGCCAACATTTGCAGAGTAAGGACTTCATTCCAGGTACTCTGCTAAAGGGGAGAAAAACATGAGGCTGCCACAATTCCTTGAAGGAATCTATAATTTAGCACAAAAACAAAATCAACTCTCAAAAAAATGTGGGTGAGAGGACATTTTCTAAAGAAGCCTCAGGATTCTCTTCTCCCTTCCGATTCTGCATTGCCTTACGTGAGGTAAGCCACGGAAGGACAGGAGAAGGATTTGTGTGCACCAGAGAGGTTCAGCAACTTCCGAGTAATATGGTCTTCACTGACTGACCTATTTACAAGCCATATTTAGTACAGGGCTGAATAATATAGTTAGAAAACCAAAATATGTAATAGCTCTTCATACTGGCAAGGACGTGTGTATTTTAATTAATTTGCTTGTCGGCTTTCTACCCACTTTCCCCAACAGTGTCCCCAAGTAACAATTCTCTCGTTTGTTTCTCAAGCCTTCCAGGGATTTGTAGGCTATGATCTTATTTTGAGCTCTAATCCAGCTGGCCCCTCCGCTGTCACTTACCCAAGCTACACAAATATACGTATTGCTGCTTTAATCTTTCCTCATAAAACCATCCAGTCGGCGTAACAGTGTTTGGGTCCTCGGATTATGGGAGGAATAGCCATTCTGCTCCCGTGATTCTGAGAATGGTTTTGTTCCAGTACTGTGAATGCCGATAAAGCTTACGGCCTCAACAATGCCCTGAGTGTGCACTCAGTTGTCCTGCTCTGCTTCTGCTGCTCCTATCCTGATGGGCCACCCTTCTTCCGACAATGCCTTCCCGAAAGCTCCCAATGCCTATGGCTCAGGTATGCCAAATGAGGATCAAGCCTGAATGATGCCTGTGCTTCTCGTCCAGACGGCAGTCTCTTATGCAGCCATGTAGTTGGGTCATTCCCACCACTGTTTTATTGCCTCTTCCATTTTCAAATTTAACATTTATTATGAGACCAATGAATGGTAAGACTTTCAACATTGTAATAATCATAGCTGCTGTTTATTAAGTGTTTCTAATGTGCCCGAGACTCTTCCAGGTGCTTTATATGTATTAATCCATTGGATTCTCACCATAACCCTATTAAGTACTATTATTATCCTTGCCTCTACCTCTGAGGAAACTGTGGTTGTGGTAAGCATCCTGATTATCCATTTCTGTACTGGGCGCTCCTTTCTAGAAGAATCTCCATCGCATATCTACTCCCTTCCAGGGCTATTTGCCTGAAGGAAGACTAACCCCAGCTCCAGCTGATCAAGACTGGGTCAGCTTGTCACAGCGCTGCCCTTCTGCTCTCCAGGGATGATGTGGGCAGGGGGTCTGCCAAGGGGTTCCCGGAAAGGTCTCCTTACTCCTAAGAGAAGACCAAGGAGGAGACTGTTTCTAAAAGTCACCATGCCCTGAGGTGAGGAAAAGAATCAGCTTGTGACCAAAGCTGGAACGCAAAAGCAGGAGGGTGCAAAGTGCCTGGAAAGCCACAGGTGTGCCTGGGCCACGGAATAAACCAACTCCGGAGCTCCCCACCCACCACCGTACTCCTTGCGGGTAGATTAACCTACGTCCTTTTGCTAAATGATACAAACAATGAGTGGACTGGAGCTTCAAACCCTGGCCTGAATCACAAGCCTTGCTTTAAACCCTACCAGTGCCCAGCAGGGTTATAATTTAAAACTCCATTCTGCAAACTGTCTGCATCTGTGAATTATTTAAGACAAATGTGCTACCAAGAGCAAAGCACCACCTAACCCCAGCCTCCCTAGGCCAACGTCCCACCCCAAGTGTATGGGCATGACTAGTTCTCTCATTATAAAAACAGACTCAAAGAAGATGGAATCATAGAGGTAACAGCAAAAGCAGTCAATTTAAAAGGTACATCAAAATGATTTTAGAATATCTGCTGTTTACAGATAACCCGAACCTCCTGTCCCTCTGCAAAGTGTGGTTATTAATAAATCATGACACGATAGCAAAAGGTCCCAAAGTTGTAAGTATGGATTTTTTTTTTCCAAATAGCAAAATGGCAGGGGGCAGGGGGAGCTAGGTGGCTCAGTCGGTTAAGCATCCAACTTCGGCTCAGGTCATGATCTCACGGTTCATGAGTTTGAGCCCCAAGTCCACGGAACCTGCTTCAGATTCTCTGCCTCCCTTTCTCTCTCTGCCCCTCCCCTGCTCATCCACATACTCTCTTTCTCTCTCGCGAAACTAAATAAAGATTAAAAAAACAAACAGCCAAATGGAAAAGTAAAAACAGTATTTCCTTACTACTGTTGGAAGACCCCAACTTCTATCCTATGAACAGGCACAAATGATTCCAAGAAAGTATTTTAAATCACAGAAAACAGCTAATTTGCTTTCTCAGCTTAAGAGTCTCCGGTGCGAGGCAATGGACACACTGACCTAGGGTTCCTTCCCAATGGGTAAATATTCCCCACGGGCAGAGGAGAGTCTGGGGGGTATCAATACACTGGAGGGCCGGCTCAAGATACCTGCCTCCATGCGGAAGGCACTGCCTTCAGTTCTGCTGAACTGAATCCTAGGACGGAGGCAATCTCCAGCCTGATAAATGAGGTGGCAAGTTTGAAACCCGCCGTTTCACTTTTGCCAGGCTGTAACAACACAGTCATAATCTCGTTTGTAACTTGACCCATCTGACAGCTTGGGAAAAGTGGTTCTCCCAGCTTTGTGTCTTGGTGACAACAGTGTGTTAGCAGTCACAAAGAGTTATACCCAGGCCGGGGGTTAGAGGCTTGCAAGTGCAGAGAAACGGTAGCAAACACGAAAAGCAGAAAATCCCACGTGTAAGTGTTTCAAGAGTATTCGTCATCGCCTCATTATAGCGGATGTTCTTTGAAGACTGCTGAGACACCAAGATAAAAGCAGGGAATTGGTTAAATCCATTACTTTTGACAAAGTTGCAACCTATTCAACCAGCAAAACAGTGCCACTAAATTAAATTGTCTAAAGGGATGCCAGGGCCTCTGATAAACAGCCAATAATTCCTTGAATGCCGATGAGTTTGTGCTGCCTGTGCTCAGAACAGAAAGACTGCTCTTCATCGGCTGCAGATCTTACCTACGGGGCCTTGAACGGTAGACAGACCCTGAAATAGGAAATGAGAAAGCCCTGGCATAGGCCTGGCCCTGCCCCGGAGAAGTGACTTCCACTCACCGGGCCTCAGTTTCCTCGCCCAGAAGATCAGAAACCCAACACACTTCTACCAATCCATGACTCTGGAATGGGATATAACCACGGCTGTAGAGTAGAAAATCCAAACTTTTATCGAAACAATAAAGGAGGCAAGTGCTTACTAGGTACCATGTAATGTTTTAATCAGGACTGTGTCTCACTGTGAAATTGCGTCTGCAGAGTCCTAATCTGATCTGAAAAGTATTAGGGATTTGACTGAGACGATTCTATGTACATCTGTGTATGTGTGTGGGGAGGGCGGTTATAGAAATGCAAACTCCCCCAGGTCCCTGTACATGTAAGTTTTCAAGACAGCTACACCCTGTCCTGCATGTTATACACTCAGAACAAACATGTGAGACATTTTAATGGCGCCCCACAGACTTTCAAAGAATGTGAGCATATTTGTATTCGCTCTTTATTTTTTAATGGATGGTTTGCAGAAAGTCCATTCTTTTCTTTCTCTCTTTGACCAGTTTCTAAAGGAAGATTAAAATGCTCATTTCCAGCTTTAAGTTGGAAGTGTATCTATGCAGGTCAAGATACTTAACTATGTTTCTGCTGAAATGGGCTTCCGTGGAATATCACCAGTAGGTATCAAAACGATCTTATCTTCAGGGCTATTACAATCGGCTCATTCTAAAACTGAGACAACAGAACTCTGGCTTCTTTGGAAAGGGAAGGAACGAAACAGCTTCTAATGCCTCTAACAAAACCCAACAGCACCTCAAGAGTTTCTGCTAACAAGTGGCCTGACTTGGGTGCCCTTTATTTTCAAAGGTTTAAAGACTCACTGAAATGGGGACAAAGTTAAAGCAGAAGGGGAATCCTGCAAGACTTTTCTCAAGGGCAGAGTTCTTTGTGAACAATATTCCAATCCCACAGGAAAGCCTCCAAGTACTGAAGTACACAAGAGAACAAAAGTTGAGGGAAAATGAGAAGCAGTACCAGAGTGTGATCAGGGCCCAGAAGATGAAACCCACAGAGACACGCCATCACACAGATGACCCTAAACCTTCCAAAAAGGACCTGAATTCCAAAACGAACCAGACCTGTGTCCAACGTGTGTGTCCCACACTTGAGTCAAACATAAACCACTGTTGGTAAAGGAAAAACAGGGATGCTAAATCCACTCATAAACCAAGACAAAACTTGGGTCATCAAACTATTCTCCGAATCAAATCTAGTCTAAAAACTCATCTTTCCTTCTACTGAAGTTGCTACTTCTAACATAATTCTTTGGCTGCTTATTTGCTTTCCAAATTAAAACAACAACAATAATAAACTAAACTCAGAGAAACACAATAATCTTGATCCACTGCTTAGCAAATATTTATTGGGCATTTAACTATGACCCAAAGGCACTAGTTTTAATCCCTGCCTGTAGAACCAGACCCTTTCTTCAGTTCACCCAGTCAAAAGTAAGTGATTTACTAAAGTTTAAATTGTTTGGCTAAAAATATGGGGCGCCTCCATGGCTCAGTGGGTTAAGTGTCTGAGTCCTGATTTCGGGTCAGGTCATGATCTCACGGATCATGGGATCAAGTCCCGCATTGGGCTCTGCGCTGATGGCGTGGAACCTTCTTGGGATTCTCTCTTTCTCCCTCTCAAAATAACCAAATAAACATTAAAAAAAAAATAGATTCAAAGATCTTCTCCCCTCACCTCCAACACACCATTTCCACCTACAAGTCCTGCACTTCCTTTCTGGCTTCTCTATTAAAGCATTCCCATTGTATTCCATGTGTAAGTCTTTCCACTGAAGCCACAGAAAACCAGCAGTAGGATGGGCTTATCTGCACTGAGTTCCCATTACCGCCCTTTATCAAAGCGTCTAGTTTTTGATAAAATCAATGGGCGCCTATCAGCTGGGGGCCCCACGGATGAACTCTGGGTCTAATGTTCAACACCTGCTCCAACAAGCATCACTTTACACCTGGGAAAATAGCAACACGTTGGTTGGAGTGAGGGAAATGAGCACAGCTTGAGAGTGGTTAGTGTGTGGGAAAGCTGCACTCACTGGGGAAAGCTGGCTGGGGGCAGCCCATTTTCCTGGAGGAGACACAGAACTCTCATGCGTGGCACATAGGGCCCGCCTGCTGACCTCCTGTCTCCCTCCCCGGCCTTGCTGCTGACCAGCCCTGCTTTGTTACTGGCACTTCCATCATCCTGCTCTGCTTCAGGATCCCCATACACAGAAGATGTTCCATCCTTCCAAGCCAGCAGTGACCTCATGCTACAAGCACAGGGATGGGGGTGCTTCCTCGGGAGGGGAACACGTAACTACACCATCCTCATGGTCGTCACTATTGTCACCACCTGCTCGATGCAGGTGCAAGATAAATACCTTCGACTATCTTACTTAACCTCCCGGTCACCCTCTGTGGTAACTAGTCATTGTCCCCATTTCATGGGTGGGAACACTCGAGGTCATAGAGAGGAGAAAAGATGGAGAGAAAGCCCAAGTTTGTCTGATTCCAGAGCCCAGACTCATAAGAGCACATTGCAATGTTTCCTCATGAGACAGTTGTCCAAGCTACACTGAACCAAGCATTGAAGACCAGTGTTAGAGGTGAGGAACTCACACTGAGGGAGGCTCATGTTTAAGTTCACATCCCACCTCTTCCCTGGATGCCCAATTTTTGCCATTTACTTTCTCCATAACCATGGGTTAAGATACCTAGAATCTCAAAGCTTCAATATGACTTCATAGGGTTATGACAACACTGATTAGAACATTAGATTTAGCACAGTGAGTACACATAATAGATATCCAATATAAAACCTAAGTTATGGATTTACCTGCAAATTGAATAAGATTTGCATTTTCTATGGCTAACCTCAAAACTATTTTGTATGAGTAATCTAAATGTATTCCCCCCATATTTTATCCCCACTATGCCTTTGCTTTCTTCAAAAACTTACAAAAAGTTCCAAACCTAATGGACTCTTCTAGTTTTCATTCACCTACACCAAAAACAAATTATTCACCACCACCACCACCATCACCTCGTCTTAGAGGTACTCCACTGAGATTAGATAGAAAAGGAAATTAAGGAGTGAATGAATCTTAGGAAACAATTTCTTTTGTACATAATTAGAAGTACCTGGATCTGGGCAATGAGGAATTTTCACCATGCATAATAAACGCAGAAAAATGTGAAGGCAGGTGCGTGAAAAACGAAAATAGTTTAATTACAATTTGGTTTTGACGGAGTCAACTGCCTTAGGCGGCCATCTTGGGGAAGTGATAATAAGCATCCTGGATACTGTGCCGACAAAGGATGTTTAAGCAGTGAAATTAGACATTTAATTTTGGATACTGCTACTTATGAGAAGCCTGGGGCAAACTATGTGAGTGTTAGTGCATTGAAGGGCTACAAGGAATCCTTTGTTTTTCAAATAATAACGAGGTAGAATTCCACAGTGGTGAGATATGCCCAAGATGTTCTACGCTACTCCCTCTTTGCCCCGGTGATTCTCCCAGCAAGAAAACATTATTGGGAAATAATCTCAGTACCATTTGCTTTGGTATTGATGAGACTCTAAGCCTGATGAAATTTCAGGCCATTTGCTTGTCTGAAGAATTTCTTGAGTTTGAAGCAGATGTCGAGGAAAGAGCATATGGAATTGAGGTGGCGGGGGGGATCCTAGCGCACAGGCCTGAGGATAAATAGATATCTTTGACATTAATCACTGACTTGAACATGCTCTGCAATTAAAATTTATAGTGAATTCAAGCAAACCCAACGTACAGAAATCTGGATGTACCCAAAGAATCATTATGAAGTGAGCTGACATTTATGTGGATTCCTAAAAGCTTTTAAGTTTTCAAATGGGACACTATTTGCAAACATGCAACTTACACGCACTTATTTTCAGAATTCACATAGAGTGAGACGCAGCTGTGTTCTGTTCGGAACAAATATTCTCACAGAAAATAAGCATAGGTCTTGCACCTGAAAGATAGGTCTTTCTCAAGAAAGTTTCCAGCTGCAGGTCCCTACAACAAGATGCAGCTAGAACAGTACTTTTACAGGCAGAAGAGTAGCTGGAGCCTTGAAATATGGTGTCTAAACAACGCTTTCCCTTGTGGTTGCCTTGCACAGAACCACAGCTGAAAAGGGGTCATAGAGGGGTGCCAGGCTGACTCAGTTGGTAGAGCATGCAATGCTTGATCTCAAGGTCGTGTGTTTGAGCCCCATGCTGGGCTTCGAACCTACTTTAAAAAAGGGGGAGTCTTAGAGATCCCCCCAACTCTCTGAGTGAACTATGAATTCTTCACTTAGTAGCCTTCATAAATTAGTGATTCAATACCTGTTTTGTAAGCAAGACCTCAGGTTATAACTAATGATCAACATGCGGGCAAAAAGCTCACAAGACACTCAATTCAGTCTTTCAGTTGCTTCAGATTTTGTCCATTTATATAGAGCCACCTCAAAGTGCTCATGTGTCAGTTTTGGTCACTGGTTTCTCCCTCAGTCAGTTACCAGGTAATCTCAGTCTTGGTCAGGGGATCAGCCTCCTGAATTGAAAGAATCGCCACCTCCTGGTAGAGGAATGTACTGTGGGCTATACCACAGCTATAGGAAGGCATTATCCATTTGGAATACTCTTCTTTCTAGGAATCTGTGCTATGAAAAGCAAAACCTGCTAATGTTGCTGCTGGAAATGTGGCAGATCAAATTTAGCCACTGCCATTTTATTCCCAAGAGCGTAATGTGTACGGTTGTTTACCCCAAATATAAATTGATTTTATTACATGCAACCCACCTCCTCTCCCCATCACTGGGGAGTCAGGTTCATTTGAAGAAAGTCTTAATAATTTTGACTAAGTGGTTATGCTGATTAAAGCTGGTGAAAGCTATAAAATATGGAATATTAATTTTAAGCACAAACCATTGTGCATTCTCAAAGAACCTGCTTTGGGGAATTACAATGCTTTTTATCATTTGTTTACTTATATACTTTAAATATTTCCCTCTCTATCCTCGTAATTTGCATGATCTTTGAAGATAGCAATGTAAAACAAAGATAAGCTTCAGTCTAGACAACCCTCCCAGTTGATCCAAACTCCAGAATTAGTAGAATTCCAATGAAGTGCTTACAATTTTTGTCTGCTAAGTTTTTATAAGGATCCCCTGAGGTCAGCTATCACATTGGCTTGTAGAGTACTTATTGCACATGAAAGAGAAAGAAATAAAAACTGCCATAATCATAAATTTATGGAGAAGGTAGAACTTTTGGTACCAGGAAAATGAAGAATTGTCCACTGGGACAACAAGGAAAGAGTCAATGCCGATTCCATAAAATACCAATTATTGAGACTAGAGACTGAGTTATACAGACTTTGGTATGATCACAGCAAACACTGCCATGTACAGTGTATTTTATCTTATCCTCCCCTCCTCCTCCCACCAAGGTGTGTGGGTAGAAGTGTGGAAATTGTGGGGGGTGTGGGAATAGAGGTTTGCTTACCAAAACAGGATGCGCGGTGCATTTTGCCTTCTGGTTTAATTCTTCATTCCAAATACAACCACAGGAGGCAAAGGACACCTTGAAGAATCCTAACAACCTCCCTTCAGGAGGAAAGTGAATTTCACACAAATAAAAAATTTTGTTTTCCTCGCTGTTACATTCCAGGTGCCTAGACACGTATCCCCTAGTACACGGTGGGCGTTCAATAAGGATTTGTTGGCTAAACAAACGAAGCAAAAAGGAGAGTCCGAAAGAAATGAATTCACCCTAATTTACTCTCAGTATTCCTTCACCTTGTACTTGAGATAAGGGAGGACTTGAGAGTGGAAAGATACAACCAGCATTTCCACTGGAACTTGAGGGTGAAGATAAAATATGGTCTAAATTATGTGTTGTTTTTCTTCAGTCTTGTGCACAGGATGATTTCGTGTTCAATTACAAGACGTCTGGTGTCCTGGGCGTCAGTCGGCAATATTAGAATATTAAAGATCACACAGGCTGATTGCTACCGTTCAATTACCAACCTGGAGCCAAATCAGTGCTGCCAATTCGGGGGGCTCCCCCCGCAGCAGAGCACTAGATGTCTCCATTTAGTTTTTCAATGGTTACATGGAAAACAAGGGGAAATTAGCTTCAAAGTCCACCAAAGATGATGCTGGCATTTTGGGGTCAGAAGCCGCTGATTACATAGTTTCAATAGATATGGTGCAATTGAGAAGACCATATACAAACCTCGACACTTAAAGGGTAGTTCTCTAATACACAGAGACAAAGAATCTCTTTCTTCCTCTTCCCTTCCAGTTATTTTTTTTTTTTAAATTATTTTGAGAGAGAGAAAGAGAGAGAGAGAGAGAGAGAGAGAGAGAGCGAGCAGGGGAGCGGGGGAAAGGGGCAGAGGAAGAGAAAATCCCAAGCAGCTCCATGCTCAGCACAGAGCCCAGAGCAGGGCCGGATCCCATGACCCTGGGATCATGACCTGAGCTGAAATCAAGAGTCTGATGCTCAACCGACTGAGCCGCCCAAGCTCCCCTCCTTCCAGTTATGCTTAAGGTAGAAACTGTGAAAGCACTAAGTACATTATCAGCTATGTAATAGACTCAATAAATATTAATCAATCTCTTGAACTTCTTTCCTAATACTCAAAAAGAAGCTACATTTTTAGAATTAGCAGAAAAAAAAAAAGACTTTCTGTAAACTACTCAATGTTTAACCATATGCGTGATGGTTCAGACCTGTGGAGTAAATAGCAACTCCTCTCACCATGAACAGAGGAGAGGGGCAATGTCCAAATTTCCCACTAGAGGAATAACCAAGAGAAGTATTTCTTCTTCATCGAGGGCAAGTGTATGACAAACAAACAAACAAACCCAAAAAATAAAACACAAAAATAATCCACAAACAAATAAAACAACTCCGTAGAAACCACCTATTCCGCTAGCCAAATTACCACAAACAGGTCTATTTCAACATTTAATTCTCCTTAAAAGGGAAAAAATGATCCAATGGGTGACACGGGAAATTCCTCACATCAGCACACTTGTAAACTTTGTATCGTCCTCATTATGACAGGTCCACAAAGCAGCGTCCAATTCCAACACGGAATGAGATGTCTACCTTACGTATATCATATGACTGTTTAGGGTTCCCCCTTGCTCTCCAGACTATTTTTAATCAGCCACACCCCTGGCTGACATGATTACCACATCTAATATTAATTTATCACTACTATATGATAAATGTGTCTGAGTGCTTTATATACATTATCTTACTTAATCTCTACAGCAAGGTCTGGTGGACTAACATCCCCACTCTGCCAATAAAGAAAATGAGGGACGGAGGCTAAGTAACATGGAAGGAAGAGGTCACACAGCTGGTAAGCATGGGGACTGGGCTTCAATTTTGGGACCTGTCTGAAGTCAGGCTTCATACTGCTCTCATAGTAAGGCATTCACATATGCATTTCCTTTCTTACATGAGACATTTATTCTTTCCTGTATTTAATCAAATCTGAAATACACCAACTTCACTGCCATCTAAATGCAAACAAATCATTCTCCATTTTGATCAAGGGAAAGATTAACACAGTAATTTTTCCTTAACACTGATGATAAGATCCACTGATAATTTAGGTAAAAAAATTTTTTTTCTTGATCTCTTCTTCATTTTTCAATCTAATACAGTTCACTTTGTCCCTTAAATAAGGTGTTTTACTGCTATTGGGAAACCAATTTTCTCTCGAGACTTATTGCAATATTATCAGGAAACTGGCTACTTAAACAGCAGGTAATCTTTTATTTCATGCATAATTACCATGCACTATATTTTGATTTGATCCTAATGGCCCTAAGTACATTTTAAACAAACCCTCAACCTGCCCAAATGAAAAACATTTTGCTTCCTCGGTTGCACTTGTGTGGCGATGATAATTAACACATCTTGGGAAATTCAAGCTACATCTGATTAAATCATAACACACCATAAAGGTCTTTACAAATAATCCTTTGAAGAATCCAGCTGAGAAAATCATGAAAAGAAGAATTATGAGAAGAAAAAGCTCATTACAGTTTTGCGCCTGGCACTTAAAGGTGACCCTGTCAAGGTGAGTGTTTTGAATTCAGTTAACTCTCCCAGAATGCACCTGAATGTCTGATGGGAGGGGAGCTATTAGGATGACCAACTCTTCACTCAAAAACCCCCCATTTCTATTCAGTTTCTTGTTCTTATTTTTATGTCTTTGTTTGGGCCCACAGCCAAGGAAATGCTGCCCTTTCCTCAGACCAAAAACTTGAGAAGAAACAGTCATCAAACAACAACACCAAATTCTTCCCGAACAGGAGACATCTTCAGGCTGCCATGCTTAGAATTTCAGCTTGGTTAACTTGGGAGAGTATGTTTAAAATGGAAGCATCATAAAATATGGATGTGAACTCAACACACCATACTTTGGGGGAAAAAACCCCAAAATTAAGCCTATCTGTTCCTTCCAAAGGTCAAAAGTCAAATGAAATTGGCACCTACCTAAATAATCCGGCACAGCCAACCCCTTCAAAAATGGACCGATTGGGGCATCTGGCTGGCTCAGTCGGTATGGTGTGTGACTCTTGATCTCGGGGTTGTGAGTTTGAGCCCCATGTCAGGCGTAGAGATCACTTACATAAATAAAACTTTAAAAATTACATTTAAACAACAGAACAAAAATGGATCTACTGCTGTTACTGTTCCTGCTAAAAACAATAATACTAGCCATCACACTTGTCATTTGCTTACTCATGCATTCTGCTACTTAATCTTCACAACATTGCCAAGTTATTTCTAACTCACAGAAAACAAAGGGTAAGTGGTATTCAGCAACTTGTCCAAGATCACACAAGGGGCAGTAAGAATCACCGCTGGGGATCAGAAAGCCTGCCTCCTCCCAAAGCGCATGTTCTGCATTAAACCCTACCCATCCTGCCTTATGCAAAGCAATCAATATTTGACTACAAACTACCTACTGCATGCAGCTGTGTTCAGTAATCTGGATGAAGTATAACATTTAGCAGAGAAGGCATGCAAAAACACCATGTTGAAAGAAAAAACAAATACATACCTCCTTTTGTGCCCCAAAGTATTTATTAAGCAAAAATAGGTTCTATACCTATGATGGTATATAAACAAACCAAAAAATGCAAAAAAGCAGATCTCGTGCAAAGGAGTTTACCACCTCCAATGGAAAGGGAAGACTTACGAATGAAACAATTAGGGAGCAAAACAAAGCAGTTTCATTATTACTGAAGGCCTGCGGGCAGGGTCCAAGCCTTCTATGAGAAGACTCATTATTTGGGATCCCAAGTGAAAATGCAAACAAGCAGCGTTCAGTGTCTTCCCCCACGGACCCCCATCCAAAAAGTATCTTTCACGCTATTCGGTCTATGAGCACTCATAAAAAAATAAACAAACTGTACTCAGGAATTTGTTTCTTAACTGAATTGGACAGTTTTCCAAAGCAATCTCCTCCACATTTTGTTTTTCCAGGACTGTACCGCAGTCGATGCATCCAGCCCTGTAACTAAAATGTCAACCACAGTGTGAGGCTCCCTGTGTAACAAAAAGTGAAACGCCCCTGTTAAAATATACACGTGGATCCCAGAGATGCAAATTCTCTTACTTCTGAGGCCACAGTGAAATTCTAGCTTAATCTGTAGGGAACTATTTCAATGTACAGTTTAAGAAATCATCTCCAGGGTGCCTGGGTGGCTCAGTCGGTTAAGTGTCTGACTTCAGCTCAGGTCACGATCTCACGGTCCGTGAGTTTGAGCCCCGCGTGGGGCTCTTTGCTGACAGCTCAGAGCCTGGAACCTGCCTTGGATTCTGTCTCCATCTCTCTCTGACCCTCCCCCACTCATGCTCGCTCTCTCTCGCTCAAAAATAAATAAATGTTAAAAACATTTCTTTTATTAAAAAAAAAAAAGCAATCATCTCCAAATACTGAAAAAATCCATGGAAGTCTTGCATAAATCCTGCATGTGTGCCTCATGTTGTGATGGATCCACCTGCAGGGTGTGTGTGTGTGTGCACGTGTGCACGTGCCTGTGTTAGACAGAACCCTTTTTAGCTAGCTTATTGAATCTTTCCACCTCCTACAGAGAACGCAGGAAAATGCACTGTTTTTTTTTTTTTTTCAACATTCAAATGAGTGTGAATCAGAACGGTGGTTCTCACAGGATTCATCTTTTATGTGGAGTGTAGGGTCACTGACAGGATTGAAATGGATCCAAGTTTCCTTGATTAGCTGATTTTTAAAAGACTGGAGGCAGCAAGCTTCAGCGTAGAGAAAGGAAAACTGGTTCTAGTCTACTCCACTCTACCACAAATAAGCCATGAGAATTTTAACAAGTTACTTAAACCCTGCAAACCACAGCTTCCTTTTGTGTAAGAGGAGGAGATGAAACCAGGTGATCTTCGAGCAGAATTCACCAACTGGCAGTTTGTAGACATACTCTGTCCCCAAGGCCTTTGCAGGGGGAGGGGGAGATGGGGAATCTATATAAAAAAAAAAAAGTTGTATTGCATGGCTCTGACATTTTAGTGCACAAACAAATCACCCAGAGTGCTTATAACTGGGCCTCACCCCTCAGAACTTCTGATCTGGTTAGTTGGAGGCAGAGCCCAGGAATCAGCATAGTCAACAACTCCTTCCCTGTGCCCAGTCCTCCCAAGTGATTTCAAGGTAAGTGGTCTACAACCACACTTGAGAAACTGGGTTAGTTGAAATTCTTAGTGATCTGGATGCTCACATCATGATTTAGCAATTATAAACTTGACTGAGATAGAGCCAAAATTCCTTGCAAATCTGATTTAAATGAACTGAGAACACATATGTGGGAGAACGCACATGGTGGATTATACTTGAAAAACAAGGGTTTTAAATCTGCCATTTTCTGTTACTTCTAGACACTGTAATCACAGGTTATCTCAGTTTTTCCATGTGGAAAAATAAAGCCAGTAAGAATTACCTCACAGGATTCTAGGAAGGATGAGGGACCTTGAGGGATTACCTAGCATGGTCTGTCCTACAGAGAAGGTCTTCAAACCCTGTGACATGCTTTCCTGGCTCCAGTCCCAGCCCCCAGGTGTCCTCCCCTGTGTAGGCTTGCCTTTGGCTCTCTGAAAGAGCAAAATGACCTTAATTTGTCTTGTTTGGAAAGGGAGGGGCCTGTAACCACCTGAACTTATTTCCAACCAAACCATTTCACTTGCTACAGAAAGTCAAAGGAAAATGCATCTCGTACCTCTTTCCACAACACTACTACATTTCCCCTGCCCCCAGAGCCTGAGTAATGGGCAAACTCCTGGAGTGGAAATGATGTGCTAAACTCTGGCCAACCCACACAAAGCACAGCTGGAGCTAAAAGGCACAAAATAGTTACTGACACCTGTTTCCTGATCAAAATCATTCCATGGGATTTACTTCTTGTAGTGAAGGGGACCACAGAAACCTGAAAGGACAAAGTCAGTTTTGAGGATAAATTAGAGAAACGGTCTATAGTCAAAGGATATTACTCCTTGGGTCTCACTTACTGGTGAAGATTAAATCCAAAGTTTATAGACTCCTCATGATTATTAATGACTTAACTGCAAGGAAATAAAGAAGCCATTGAAACCAACATCAGTGATGAAGAGCCAAAGAATGCTCAGCATCCTTCCTCTGCCCTCAAACCTATTGAATGAATGGTTAGTGTAAATTATAGATGCCTGATGGTCATCTGGGTTGAGTCCTTCTGCAAATGCTACCCCCCATCTTGATTTTTTCCGAAAAGACATTCTTGAGGTCTCTGCCAATGTGTTTGGGATCACCAAGAGGGCCATTCATAACACAAGACAACCTGAACAACAGAAAAATTAAATCAAGTTTGGCACTAGAAGAGGTTCCTGGCTTTCCGGAGAGCAGTTGAAGAATCCATTGTGCGATGTGCCATATTTTATAACCTCTGCCCATTTATTTTGCAGAGCAGTAGAACATTGTAGAGGAATATTTATCGTTTTCTACTTGAAAAGCAAATTTGTGGCAAGGGCGCTGGGCACAAATAAAATTAGTAAGTAATAGGTAGACACGGGAAAGGTCAATTGCTGGCAGAGAATATATGAAACCATCCTCGTTCAGATGGCAGGAAGAGGTGAAGAGCTGTGAGGGGAGCAACTTCATTATACTCCAGCACCTTTTGTCTATTCCAGGGGAGAAAAAAGGGCATGTGCTCACACAACACATGCGTGCACACATATTACGGTGGCAAATGCAAAGTCTAATACCAGTAACTTTTCTTCACTAGTTTTCATAAGTTTCAGCAGAAGTCAAAGAAAGATCCTGAAACCCAAGAAAAGCCCTGGTGTGAGGCTCAATGCTGTTTGCAGACACACACTATGTGGTGGTGGTGGTGGTGGTGGTGGTGGTGGTGGTGGTGGTGGTGGTGGGAGAACTCGTAGACCCAGTGGAAATGTTTTATTTTTACAAGAAATTCAGTGCTGGTTCTCCTCCTTGATCTGATGTGGACACTCCCACAGTGCCGACAATGAACTGACGGCCACACGTGATGCAAGGGCAGGAGACAAAACGACAGGAGAGTGGGGATCACCAGTAAGTCCCTCCTCTTCCACTACAACCGCTCGACTGGAAACGGTCTTGGCTCGGGTGAGCAGGTACATCCTCGGGGGCATCCTAACCAAAACTGCATGAGAATTTGTAACGTGTGTGAAGAAATACATGATGACTCTAGCAGTCTTCAGGATCTCCATCCCCAAGTATGCTGTTGGGTATTTGCATATTAACAGTGATGCTAGTTTAATATGGGGTCTTTACACCTTATAGAAAAAGTCTGCAAATACACCTGAAAGATGCTGGCAAAACTGAGCTGGGAACCTAATTACTCGGAATTACATGGTGTATGTGTTTTTGTTGAAGCCAAGTTCACAATAACAACTCAAGTAAACTGTTGAGGCAGTGGAAACAAATAAATGACAGACAGGACTCTGCGTAAGCTTGTAGACCAGTGTAGGCCAGCTCCAAAGTTTAGTCCCTCGTTAAATAAAGTCTTTACATGATGTGAAAAATTTATCATTTTTCCCATCCCCTTTCACCTCACTGGGTCATAAAACTATTCCCATCTTCAAAAATAACTCAGATTGATTAAAAACATGGGAAATAACAGATAAGACCTATCATTTGGTTTATTTTTGTTTACATGTCATACGAGCCAAAGAACTAAGAAAGGTCAACTCAAAATATACAGCCAGAGGCTAGGCATTTAACTGAGCATTGCTCTGTGGGGCCAGCTTCCATGACTCTCCAGGCTCTGCCTCCTACTTCCCCGGCCCTCTTCTCTACTCTACTCTACCCTCCCTCATCCTTCCCCTGCTGCCCCATGGCTTCATGGATCCTCCTGTTGGCCGAAATCAGGCTGATACCACTGATGACCATCACCTGGATTTTGCTTTTGCTTCTCAGGGCTGTCTCCCAGAGGACCCTTGTTTCCATGGGTTACAAGCCAGTTTCACCAAGCCTAGGCTAATTATAATGCTACATAATAAAGTTCTTCCTCAAAAAGACCTGGGTTTACGATGAAGTACATCCACTATCTCTCGCCACATAAAATGATCCAATTTTGACCAAAAAAGTTTCTAAAATAGAAATTTGGTTGAAAGACAAGTCTTTGGGAAACTGAGCCTCAACCGGAGAAGGTTACAGACTTATTCCAATGAGAAGTGCTTTTTGCACACAAGTGCCGTTTTGGAATTGATGCCTGAGACACACAAGCTTTTGAATGTTCTTAATAGTGGTTAAGTCTTAAAGCCTTCTGAAGACAGATTGTATTTCTTTGAAATGAGCCAAAAGTGTTCAGGAGACAGCTCTGGCTGAGTATCCAGCTGGGGTGTATGTACCATTTGGGTCAAAGCTATAAAGTATCAAGGGTGATTTTCTGGTGTGGCTTGAAAATTAGCTCTGAAAGTCATTCCAAAAGAGGCATTTCAGAAATGTATACAGCAATAGCACCATTAATGGAATAAAAACTTTTTTTTAGGTGTTTGTTGTTGTTCCCTAAAATTATTGTTGTTCCCTAAAAATGGCTACTAGATGCATAATACTATTTCATGCCTCCCTTCCTTTAAATATGCTGTCTGGACCCGTTACCTATAGTACAAGTCCCTTATCCCGACCCTACCTTCTCATAATACCTCCATTTTTCTCTTCCTTCAAAATCTCCTCCTCCAAGAAGCCTTCTCTGAGTCCCCGGGTCTGACATACATGCCCCCACACCCCTGCCCTCCCCTCTAACATGCAGGACAATATATAAAGGACATTAAAAACATTGGTTTCCTTTTCTGCAGGCCCCCGCCCCCTGCCAGTACCAAACTGTCAGCTCCTTACAAATAATGGCTATGTTTTACGGTACCTGACAGAGTGATGGGTTCATACAACGCTAGTTGCCCAAATAAATCCATTTGAAAAATTAACCTCCTCACTTGAGTTTTAGTTTTGCTTCATATAATTTGGCAAACTTGTCATCTGTAGTTCAGTGTCAACCCAGGAGTAATTTCACAAGAAAGACTCTGACAGCGTTGACCCTGGATCCATATGTTACTATTTTTCAAAAAGAACCTGAATTCTGGAGGATAAAGGAGGCTAATATAGAAAATAGTCATATGAGCTACAAAAAGTGGGCTAAGACGTAAAGAAAACAAACAAACCCCAATTCATGTTCAAAATAACACTGGAAACTTGGAAGAATAGTTTCTCCAAGAGTAGCAAGCAAAAAGTATTCAGACCTCCATTAGAGCTATTTCCCAACTTATGGAAAAATATACCCCACAAAGCTTACTGTGAAGCATAATTCTCAGAATCAAATTCAATTTCTCCCATTAAAAGTCTCATCTGAATAACCTATCACTTAGCAATTCCACTTGTGGCTATATAGCCGGCAGGGGAAAAAAAAGTGTTTCTATCAAAAGATAATGTATAAAAATGTTTATACAAGCTATATTCATAACGAGCCTCAAACTGGAAACCAGAATGTTCATCCATAACATTAATGGGTAAACACACTGTGGCACATTTGTACGATGGAATACTGCTCAGCAAGAACAAAGAACGAACCAAGATGAATACAAGCTCCTGGAGGAATCTCACAGACATAATGCTGAATTAAGGAAGGTGGGAACAAAAAAGGTACATGCAGTATGGTTCCATTTGTATGAAGTCTAAAATCATGCAAAGAAAATATCAACGAATTGCATGGGGGATATTACAGTGCACTGGGAATGTTCTATATCTTGAATCTGGTGATAATTACATGGGTGCATACATGCATAACATTTTATAAGGTTTACACTTCAATGGAAGTTTAAATAAGCATACATTTGTTTAACAACTCAAATGGGAGATTTAATCCTAAAACAGTACAGTAGGAGAAGGGCTGGTGGTGGAGAGGTAGATGATCCTGGGGGAGAGAGGGATAGGGACTTTCTTGGATGAGCGGAGTAGTGATAGCAAAAAAGATGTCAGGAAATTGGTATCCCAGGCATGACCCCCTGAAGGGAGGAGTGGCCCTGGATATTAATGTTCTAGTGTTTGCATCCCTGGATAGAGTGAGCAGAATCTTTTGGGACTGATCTCTCAGGAAACCCATTGTTATACAGTGCATTAGGGTTTATAAGGACCCTTAATCCTAAGATCTTTCATATATCCAAGTGCTTCTTTAGTAGGGACACCAGCTAGTATGACAAAGTAGTAAAAGAAACTGCTAGCTGGAAAAGAAACTGCCTGAGGCTAGGACGAACTTAGAATGAGTTGATAAATTCAAGAGGCAAAGATGATGTGGGGCTCACAGCAGACCAAAAGCCATTTTAAATCTGTAAACCTAATACAAAGAACACATATAAAAAGAGCAAGGAACACAGATGGCAGAAGAGGTAGAGAAATCCTTGTACGAAATGAAGCACAGGGTGGTCCCTCAACAGGGTTTTGGGGTCCTCTCAATCACAGCCTGGCCTTGGTCATAGGAAGGATTCGGTGAGAGGGATAAGATCCACGTAAACATCTCTGTACTCGGTATCCAAGATCGGTGGCCTGATGGGTACACAATAAAGGACACAAATCTATAACACCAAACCCTGAAGTTAGCCGAGAGGGGCTATGCATAACCTAGCCATTTAACAAAAGAGTGAGTGTGGAAATAGGTAGAGCGATAGGAGTTTCATTTCAAGGAAAATAACTCCAGAGCACAATAATTAACAGTGAAGTTACTTTAACTCAGTGCCTAGGACCTTATCTGTTTGCACAAAGGTGGTGTGGAATGCATGCCCTCTCAATATCCACTCTGTCCCATGATGTGAAGGAGCCTCTTTGCTGAGGAAGGGCGTAGGTGCTGTGCAGTAAATGGAGATATCATACTTTGTTTCAAGGATTGCAAAGATTTAGTAAACAACAACGATACAGGATGCCCAGTGAAATGTGAATGTCTGGCAACCCTTTGCTTACTTATTTCTGAACAACCACATCTGGCTCCAACTAAAACCACATCATTACACTCCTATTTTATACAGAGCCTTATTCTAAGTGGTTACAAAATAAAAACCGAGTAATGAGCTAATGACTTTTTCCCATCTCCTCCCTGTCAGCTTCCTCAGCCAGTATATCACCCCTTTGGAATTTTAATGCAAATGCTAGGAGACATAAAAGAATCTAGAGGTCACATTCAACCATGTAAAAGTACTTCTTATCTGAAATGTTCTCCCTAAAACTCACAATTTATCTAAACTAGTGAAGGGGGGGGAGGAACCAAGACTGGGTTGTGTTTCCATATGAGTCTGTGGGAGGGTAGAGTGGGGAGCGATCTCCTCTAGATGACATATATAGGAATAATTAACCAAACATTCCCAAGACAGTCCAGGAAGGTTTATCCTTTTTCAAATGTGCTGCAGCTGTATTATTCATACTTTCAGTTGGGCCTTTGGGTGCTTGTTTGAAAGTAGTGGTTACCACCAGACGAAAGCAACTAGGAAGGCTAGATCTGGTTGGGGGCTACACCTAACATTCCCGTGACTGGTGGAGAAACGACATCAACAGCCACGGATGCTAACACGGTCTGTACAACTAACAAAAGCCGCCTCATGCCGGACTTTTCTCTCCCAGTTGATTTTTCACCCCAACCCTGTGGTGGAGGCAGGGCAGGTGCTGTTACCATGTTACACGTGAGGAAGTGGAGCAGAGCAAGGTCCCACTGTGAGTTGCCGGCACAGCTCAGCTTTGGACCCTGTGAAAATGATTCCGAGACACAGGCTTCTCCCACCATCTCAGGCTAAGTCCCCCAGGCCCTGGTCCCAAGAGGAAGATATCATTACTATGATGGGTTGAAAACCAAATGGAATCATTTAGTCTGCAATCCCCATCTACCATTTATTTCTGCCTTCATTACCGATTACCAGGGTATATTTTTATAATTTGAGGGGGGGGGGGAGGGGGTTGGATAGTCATGGTAAAGCAGGTAACAAAAGTTCTAAAACTGAGTCTGATGCCTGAAAAATATCAAAGAAGAGAAAAATGTACTCTAGACAATGGAAGACACCAGACTATCATGGTACAAAGACACTGGAAAAGGGGGTAACAAGAACATTACAAAGACAGCTCCCCTCCACAGTTTAATAACCAGACCAGGCAACACATAGTTAACAGTAAATGCATCATCTCTGCAATGAAATGTTCCATCTTTCCACCCCTAACTTCTACCTCTGAATGAGTTAAGTGACTCTTCTCATCTTTCCAAAGCTCTGTAGTAAAACAGAGTGCCATGGGGAAACATACATACAAAACAGCCTTTATTTGGACCACGGCACCTTTAGTGAGTGACATACAAAAGCTAGAAAAAATAAATTCCCACGTAACTAAATTGTTTCATTATATGCCTGCATCCCAATATTTCCCCCAGAGTCTCACGGGTTAGTGCAGGTGTTTTCAGTGATACCTTGGGACCAAAGTCTTTAATGTGAAGCTTGTAGATACGATGGACAAGGTAGCAAAGCTGTAATGAAGAGGGCCCGGTGGTGTAAGTGACTGTGGCTGCCTGTCTACAATAGCATGGGTATGTTATTAATTCAGCAGGTCGGCGCTCTATATCAATGTCCAGAGGGCTTAAGATGCTCTGCACAGAATTCTAGATGACTGGGTTCTGGCACCGACTGATCAAAGCAATGATCTCAGAAGCCCATTCTTATTTTTCCTGAGATGCTAATAGATAAGAAGAGGGGCAAGGCAAAGGGTTGAAAAAATGGTCTGGGTATCATCCTGGTCTTACCCCCCCTCCCCCATTCTCCACCTTCCACACGCCACCCATCATCAAGTCCTGCTTCTGCCAAAGGATTGTTCCAATCCGTCCCTATCTGCCTCCACTGTCACCTCGCCTTTTGCTGCTCCCCTTCCCCTCTACAGTCCCTTCTTCATAAAAGTAGGCAGAGAGGTCTGAAATGCACAGCAGAGCATGGCACTCCCCTGCTGTATAACCTTCAATGGCTCCCCAACACTCTGACACTATAAAGCAAAACCTCCTTGAAGACCACATGCGAAGAACCCCAGCTTACCTCTCCATCCTTGTCTGGTGACATCCTCCTAGTGATCACTGTCCCAGCCACACTGGCCATCTTGGAGTTCTCAGACTATATCAAACTCCTTCCCGAGTCAGGCTTTGAATGTGTTTTCCTCCATCTGGAGGATTCTTCCCTAACTCTTCAGGGGCTGATTCATCCTGAATTCCTGTCTCTGCTTAAATGCCACCTCCTTAAAGCGGCCTCCTCTGATGGCTGTGTCTTATTGTCACTGTGCCCTCCCCATGGCCCACCCCAGCACACTGTGTATCACTACATTCTGTGACTGTCTTCCATTTCACAGCAAAATTTCTAACGATAAGGCTACCCTGTCCAATTATTATATTTAAATTCCAATTTAAAATAATTGGTATTTTCTATCTCCCCCAGGAGAGCACTGGCTCCAAGAAAGGAGAGATCGTGGTATATTTTTACCAATCCTGTGCTGAGAACCTAAGCCTGGCTCCTGGGACACAGTAAATCCCCCCCAAATTGCAGGCCATATGAAGCCAGATCCCCAGCACATACTTCATTTTGGGGAGACCTTCAGAGATGGGGAGTCTTTGACCAACATGCACAATTAATCCCACTGCTAAAAATTTTCATTACAAACGGTACAAACCGCATGTGAGCCAGTTTCCGGTTTCTCACCGCTGGGCCATTTGCCAACTTAATATATGGAAATCCCGCTCAGAAAGTTTGCTAAAGAACAACTATTCTCATTACATTTTCCCTGTCATCTGGGTTCTAACCCAGAGGGCTGTGTTTTAACCCAGATGGTCTTTCATTAAGAAAGGTTTGTTTGTTTGGGCAGGGTTTTTCCAGGCTAATAAGTTCATGAGTGGAAACTTCGCTCTGGTTTTCCAACCCTGTTTTCACAGCAGCTGGAGGACAGAGGCTGCCGTCTTCCCTCTTGTAAACAAAGAGGCCAAACCACAGTCCCCAGTCGGCAGGACAAACACACACTCCCGCTGGGAGGGCACCCCCATGCGGTGTGCGAGCCATGGCAGGGGACAAGCAGGGAGCGGCTGTCTGCTCTCCCGTTACTGCGCCGTCATTCATGAAAAGCCAGCCTGCGATTACATCCGTGGCTTCCTTGCACAAAGGACTGTTTGCATGAGTTTTTTGACTGCATGTAGACAGCATCTTGTGTAAGAATGCTTTGCTCAAGTCTAAGGAAAGGGACCTCATTTACTCAAACCCATTTTAAAATCTGCCTCTGTAGCAAAGCATCTATGAACATCATGATATTCATCAAAGAGGGCTATCTCTCTGCATGAAACCAGCAACACTGGGAATCTTAAGTGCTTTATTTACTTTATTTTTTTAAGACAATCAATTCCATCCCTGCTAATTCAGAAACTACAGTATTCAGACAGGAGGAGAGCTGAAACCAATCTTTTACTGTCTACCAAGAAAGAACTGTTAAATTATAATGCACGAATAAGGCTGGTTCCAAGAATGGATAAAACACTTGGCAGAAACTATTTTAGGTCTTCCCTAGTAATTTGGAGCTACTCATTAATTTATAAACAGTTGATCTACTAATTACAGAAACGTTTTATCTATTCATTCAACCAGGACCCAAAGGAATAGGCAATTGATGTGAGCTTGATCCCACTGGCTGTGTGCTGGCTATTTGTACCTGAGAGAGGTACTTTCCTTCAGAAAGCAAACTGTATTTTGTGTTTAAAGTTTTAGGAGGGTTTTTTTTTTTTTTTAATTTAATATGGATGACATCTCCTTCTACATTAGTATTCTATTGCTATTGTAATAAATTACCATAAACATGGGGACTTAAAATACCACCAATTTATTAGTGCATAGTTCTGTAGGTCAAAAGTCCTGGCACAGCATGATGAATTTCTCTCTGCTTCTTCCAAGCACATATGGCTGTGGCAAAATTCAGATCCTTGTGGTTGTAGAACTGAGGTCCATCTCTTTCCCGGACATCCGTCAGGGGCCACCCACAGCCAGGAGAGGCCACCTTCATGTCTTGCCATATCCCCCACACCTCAGACCCCCAATCTTCAAAGCCAGCAATGGAGAAGCTCCCTCAGGTAGCATCCCTCTCATGGCTTGAATCGCATCTTAAGGGAAGTATCGAGTCCCTTTTTAAAGGCTCATCTAATTAGGTCAGATCCAGCACCAGTCTTTTGCTCTGGATTTAAGTGTTCTTGATACCTCATCAAGGCCAATATAAAACAGTGTTACTTTAAGACCCCCCCCCCCCCAACAAGATTTGTAGTTTCCTTGAAGGCAGCTATTAAGGCCTTTCTTTTCTTTTACTCCACATAAGTAACACCAGTCAGGGCAGGGAAGGAGGAGTAATGAATATCAGCCTTAAATATCACAATAAAGACTATCAGAAAACTCCAAACATCAACATGCAAGACTCAGTAATAGCAGCCCCCACTTCTCAGGCATGTTCTAAATACCTACCAGTAGTTCTAATACCCTTCCTTCCCCTCAAAACAATAAAGGCAATCCTACTTCAAACAAGGTCAACATCACAGACATTAAAAAAAATGGAATACCGTTTTAATAGGGACTTTTAGGGGAAATCTAACAATTTAATATATGTGTGTGTTTATTGCATAGGGCTACACAAATAGACGCATTATTGTTTTCAGACCTAACCATAATATTGAAGCAGAGGTATTTTTCTTAGTCATGATGCTGCATCTTGCCTGGTCCTCCATAGTCTGAATTTATCTATCTTGCCTTATTTTGTTGATGGTATCTGTCTTCTCGGCTCCCCCTCCTACTGTAATTTTCAGAAAATGAGATTACATAATTAAGAAATGGAAAACAAAAATCCACTATTCAACATACTTCAGCAATAAAGACTTCTTAAGTCCCTACAATATGCCAGGCACTATTCTGGGTGCTATTGGAGAGACTGATTAACAAAATAGAGAACTCCCCTACTTTTGTGGCACCCTACTTTATTCCAGGGCAGGGGAAGAAATGTAAGCAAGTGGTAATTAGGAAAAATAAGGCAGGGTGGTGGCCGCAGGGGCTAGAGACACTTTTAGATGTGGCAAACAAGGAACACTTCTTGGACGATTGAGCACAAGGTGAAGGCGTGAAAAAGGATATAGAAGTCTTGAGGAAGAGTGGTCCAGGTAGAAACCCGGAGGCTGGAGCCTTGCAAGAGTGTCTGCAGGGAGCTGGAAACCCTGGGTGGCTGAGGCAGAGTGAACTGAGCGGGCAGTGTGGTGAGGAGGGAGGCCTGAGCGCCCGAACCACATCTTTTGATGAGAAGCCATTGACAGGTTTTGAGCAGATGAATGCCATGATCTGGCTTAACACACAAAAAAGAGCATTCCCACAGAGTGCAGAGAGGAGACCAGAAAGGATTTGAAAGAGGGTACTGGTAAGAATCTGAAGATACGGAGCTGATCACAAACTGGCTGAGTGAGAGGGACTCTCCTCTGCAAACAAACAAACAAAACAGTTTAACTCCTTCCACCACCTCAGAAATGGCCAAACGAGTCCGTGGAGCTCTGGCTCCCCACTTGTGATCTCAAGGAAAGTTCCTCAAAATGGTTGCTTATGAGAAAGCGGTGTCCGCTTGCCAGGCTCCCCAAGAATCAGGAAGAAACTCTGTTAACAGTTCTATGGAACTCTGGAATGCTGAACCACTGAATGAAGGAATTAACAAAAAGAACCCATGCGTACCAAATCAAACCTCTGGAGGACAGAGGAGTGGCCTGACCACTCACCAAGTCTCTGCTCGCTCTTCCTGCCAGCTCTCGAAGGCACAAGCCACGTATCTCTCTCCCTAACTTCCCTTTTGCTTTGCAGCTTTGCACACGGTTGCCCTTTCAGTACCAAGGCTCTCCCGGCCATGATACCAGGGAGAAAGTTGTGAGTCAGCGCTGATCTTGCCTGTTAACACCTTGTAACTCAGTCCCTCAATTAGGGAGATTTCCCAGCACATGGCACCAGGCACAGCCCAATGTTTGCAGATTTCTCTATTCATAGCGATCTTTAGAATGGGACCCCAGGGAGTAGAAAGTGTTCCTGGTTTGGCAAAACAGCCAAAAGAAAGGATGCCTTTGAGTCTGCATGTACAGGGTGCTCTGAGTATAAAGTGATCCTATGCCTTCGAGGAAGAGAGGAAATGGGAAATAAATTAAGAGGTCATTTGAAGAAAAATGTTAGAAAAACTTTCACTGAAAATGTAAAGAAATAAACTCTTCATATTTCAGCTACTTTTTCTAACTTTATAAACTGTATAGGGACAAAGTGACGGGGGGCAGAGGTGGGGGGGGGGAGTATAGACACCGTGATTGCATTTGTATTCTTGAAATCAAAACATATGTGAACATGAGATGACATCAATTGCTGGTTCCTTGGCTAATTTATCAATTTTGTGATTTAAACAGGCCTAAAAACGTTATGGTCGACTCACAAATCACTTTTTTCGAATATTGGAATAAGGGACAGTTTCCCACAGTCTTCCTCAGCTTGAACAATATAATGTTATGTTGTGTCCCTATTTCAGGGATTTGGACTGTACATTTCTTCCTTAACAGAAACCTACTGTACTCTTGCCTTTTTGAAAAAGCAAAGTGGCAGTTCCTGGATATTAGGCTATTCCTTTCATAGAGGTACCAAATATCTGTTACTGTTTGTGACCCTACATATTCTGGGTTAAAATAAAAAGGAACCAATTCATAATCGATAGCCCACATCCACTTCAGGAATAAAAGGGTATCAAGGTCTTTCTGTGATGTTTAAGGTGAATCCTACCATTAGGTATGTATGTATCTACATGTACACGTGCTTGCGCTCTTCCCCCCCGCCCCCCCAAACACACACTTTGCTCAAAGCCTTCTCTTTCTGCTCTTGATAGAAAGCTAGAAACTGGTCTTTTTCTTGGACCTATACTCCTCTCTTCTATGAAGTTCGAACACTCTGGTGTCCCTGTCTCATCTCAAAAATGCTCCTATTTACCTCTTCTTTTCATAGAGAATAACTTTAAGACTGAAAAGAAGACCAAAGCCTATTAATCCAGAACATTATGGAAATAAAGTCTCTACATGGCACATCTTTGCAGTATGTGTGTTCTATACCCAGCCCTTCAAAAGAGGGAGGAATCTCAAACTAACAATGAGATACAAGCTCTAGAGAAAATTGGTACATGGATCATACGTTCATTTTCCAAAAAACCATGCCAGAAAATATGAAGAGTTCTTATCACAAACAACTTGTAAAATGCATACCAAGACATGGAAACATCTGGCAAGTGGTTAATGGGACACTTAGTCTTAAATCTTCACATTGCCACAAACAAACCACACTTGCAAATGTTTAAGGTGAAAGATCATTATGTTTTAAAATTACTTTTTAATAAAGACCCGCCTTTGGATCTTCAATGCGGTCACAGCTCTAGTGAAGTTAAAGCCAACAAAACTCCTTTCAGAAGCACAATTGTGACCCAGGTTGAGGCACAAGTCGAAATTTTGTGCAGGGTTCAGAATCTGAGATGCAAGCAGAGCATGTTGGCAGAAACCTCTCCCCACCCATCTGATCCTGTAAGACATTCTCTAACGACCCTCAGGTCCATGCATACTGAAAACCTCTCTCCACCTTACCTTACGTGTGAGGTCGTCTATTTAGCAAATTCCTCCCTGGAGTTGGAAGCAACGGTAATCTGAAGAAAGTACTATGAATGGAATGATTGATTTTTATCTTCAGACCTGCTTGGGCTGGTCCTATTTTGATAGCCAACTTTTCTCAGACACTAATCTGGAACCACGAAGAAGAAAATAAATATGTTTAGCGACCTCCAGACATCGGGAAAACCCCAGATGCTCCGTCTCTTCACATAGCCTCCCAAGAAGCAGAATAATGGTGAGGGGTGTGGGGGGAGGGGGGAGAAGCATGGCCTTTGACGCTTGCATGGGTGCTGGCCCCTTAGCAGAGAACTTTCCAGGTGCTGGCCCAGGGCAGTTGAGAGCATCTCATGCACACAGAGTAAGTAGCACAGGAGATAAAGTTTACAAGAGAAGCGGAGCCACACAATGGGGTCTGATGGACCGAAGTGGACAAAAAAGAATATTCCTTAAAAATGATATACTCAGGATGGAGACTTAAGTCAAAATCCCGGTCAAACCTCAGGCTTTAATGGAAGTTAAAGCTCAATTTTAAAATATTCTATGTTTAATTTGTTAGCTTTTATACAACATGAAGTCACCCTGTACTCGGTTTAAACTTAGAAGATTCAGGGGTGTCTGGGTGGCTCAGTTGGTTGGGCATCTGACTTCGGCTTAGGTCATGATCTCGCGGTTTGTGTGTTCAAGCCCCGTGTCAGGCTCTGTACTGACAGCTTGGAGCCTGGAGCCTGCTTTGGATTATGGATGTCCCTCTCTTTCTCTCTGTCTCTCTCACACTGGCACTCTGTCTCTCTCTGTCTCTCAAAAATAAATAAAACATTAAAAAAAAACAAACTTAGAAGATTCATTCATGGAATATCACTACATAAGAGAGCCAAAGAGAAGGACAAGGGCTGGAAATCTGGGTTTAAACACTGACCCTTTAATCCGTATTTGAACAACTTGTTTAAATCCCTTATGCCTCAATTTACCCACCGATGAGACAACGTTGTTATTAGGATCTATCTCTCAGGCATGCAAAACATTGAGCAGTGTCATATAATAAATCTACAACAAATATTAGTGACTACTATTAGTCCAAAAACAAAATCAGATTTTCTGAATGGAGAGCTTCCCCAAATTTAGAGTGCACAGGGCTCGCAAAATAGCTCGTCAGAAAATGCAGATTCTTGGGCCCGGCCTCAATGATGCCGATTCAGGAGGTCAGGGGTGAGGCCGAGACTTTGCAGGTTTGTTTAACAATGATCTCAGGTGGTTCTGCTGCAACCGGAAACGCAAGCCACATGGTAAGAACCAGTGCTGGAGGGGCTGAGCGCTGCGTTATCAGGGAAGAAGGCGCAGCTGCCAGGAACCGAGAGACCATAGGAACGCGAAGAGGAAGGGCAAGGCAGGTGTGCGGCTGCCCTCCTCCCGACCCCCAACTGCCCCGCCTCCAGCCCCCCACGGTGTCAGAAGCAGCCCTGCAGAGGTGGCAGCGGGAGCGGCCGCAGCTTCCTCTTCCCTGCAGCCGACCCGGCAATGGAAGGGGCCGCTGCCTCCTAATGCCAAATGCCAACCAGGTCCCTGTGGACGCAGCAGCACAAGTTCCGGCTGGCCCGACTCAGAGCCCGGCAAGTGGCCACACAGAGAGAAGACAGGGGAGGGGCTGTCCCCTGAAAACCAGCGTGAGGTGCCTGTTCTCTGACAACAACTTAAATGACAACTAAAACATAGGCGCATTTGAAACTCTGTGGAGTAAGTTCACTACTATCTCCCTTTTATGGAGGAAAAAAAATGAAGGTTTTAAAGACAAGAGGCCACAGCAGAGGCAAGGCCCAGCAAATTCCACTGGCTTTCCCTCCAACGGGGAGGGAAGAATATCCCGTCTCTCCTGGCTCCCACCTAGCTCTAAGCTGAATTACTATGGTCTGGAGTATATCAAGTGCCTCCTGAGGGCTCTCCTGCTTCCGCTCCCCTCTCCCGGTCTTCTGTAGGTTTATTTCTTTTTGCTGCCATGTTTCTTGTCCATCAGCCCCCACTAGACTACGTTCTCCTAGAGAAAAAGGACCGTTAACTGTGCCTTTCATTCCTGTGGCCCCAGACCTCATAATGGAGCCCAGTGAGTACACTCAGTAGTTCTTCTGAACTGACCAACTTCAAAGCCCACCATTTGGTAACTATTCCTCTCCTTTGGAAGTACCGCTTGGAGAAGTCTGTTAGGCATCATTTACAAACTGCCAAATCACCCACTCGAACCGCTCAAAAGAGAAAAGTCCGGGACAGGAAGTCAGATTTCAGGATTGGCAGTCATCAGTCGGGGTGAGAGGTCATCTACTGACAGGTGCTGTCAGTGCCGAGGAACTCCGGAAGCCCTGCCCCGCCTGAAGGTGCCCACACCAGCACATGTGACACCAACGACGCCACAAATCAAATGCATTTGCTTGTGTGCAAAATGGAAAAAAAAAATATAATGACCCCTTGGAAGCCAGGTGGGGGTCTCCCTCTCCTCCTGCCCCGGAAGACAGTAGTAAGCACAGTGATTCTGTTTCAAGACTGTAGACTGGAAACAACTGGCTTCCTTTTCCAGAGAACTGAACCACCCAGCAGCTGGGCACAGCATCCAATGAACCGGGTTGAACGAAAAGTAGCTGAGGAGACATCTTGACACATTCCAGCCTCCTAGAAAGTATTTGTACGTATTCACCTAAATATATGCTTTTCCTGACAACAAAATGCTCAGGAGCCATTTGTACCTATTGGGTGGTTAGTGCCTCAGTACTGAGACTGACAAACAGGAGTTAGGTGTGCTGACTCACGGCCGGAAGTCAGACCTTCCATTTGTATCCTCACGGCCCACAACCTGATTTCCTAGAGATTTCCAAAGATGGGGACGTGGCCATGTGCTTCATCCCCTTACTTGCCTTAGGCACAACTGTCCTGTTTTCATCTCTTTTACGGGCAGTTTTTGCCCAGTTTGTGTTGTGCTGGGCACCATGAATTGCATGGAAGAAAAACTCTGGAAATCACTTCAGAAGCCCTTTTCACTCAACCTGCAAAATGAAGGTGGTCCTCAGGTGTCAAAAGGCGTTTTAGGTTGATGACACAAATAATAACCACCGCTCCAGCACAAAGGTCCATCCCCGGGGCCAAGTGCTGGGCTTGAAATGGGCTCAAACTCTGTAATCTTCATACCAAACGTGTGCAAATGGTGTTTATTGTGCCAACTTCACAGATGGGAAAACCGAGGCACCAAGAAGTTAAACAACCTTCCCAAGGTCCATACACGGGATGGAAGGTCCATACACGGGATGGAAGGTTGCAATTCAGTTCTTCTAGACCCAAATGTCTTCAATGTAGGTCTTCAAATATTATCTTATTCAAACTCACCAAATCTTGAGAATAAAAAAAGAGATGGGCGAGGCCTATCACAGAGGAGGGAAAGGGCCAGAAGACCACCACCATCACAAGGTCAACAGCCCTGCCCAACCCTTGCTAGGGACTCTCGCCATCCCTAGCTTGCCTGTTCTCCATGCTCAGAAATACAAGTTTGTGGCTGGCACAAAACTTCTGGCAAAGACAAGTGTTTCACTACCTTACAGAACATGCTGGCAGCTGCCCGGAGGGGTTCCTCCTTTCCTTGGGGTTTCATCTCCCTGCTTCATTCTGTGAACACTGGCTAAAGTAAATATGGCTGAGGTCTCTTAGGAAGAAAGATCTTATATAAGTGCAAAGAAGAATTATTGCCCCAACTTCAGAAGCCTCCCAAACACATTATAAACTCTTCCTTGTGCTATTGTAAATATTAAGGTTTGCATTAAACATTCAGGAGAGCTGCTCTGGGTACATAATTAGGGAGAGCAAATATTTGTTCAAATAAGCCTCAATGGGACCTCTTCTTTTTGACTAGCTAAAAAAAAAAAAATTTTTTTTTAAGCAGATGGATATAGGATACAAAGACTTGGCCCCAAATCTTCCCCTAGCCCTGATTACTCCACTCCTTGGAGACCCATAAATCTCCTTAACAAAGAAGAAGCTTCCAGGCCTCATACATTAGCCCAGCATTTTCTCCCCAGGTCTTCAGGTCCTGCTCCCCACAGAGATGCTGTTGACACTCCTCACAGGCACCTACTTGGCAGACCCTTTGTCTCCTGACAAGATAATCAGCACAAGCCTGATAAGCACAGAGGCGGAGGGAGGGAGGGAGTGGCGAGGGCTCTCACTCCACAGCAGCAGGCCTGCAAGATGGAGAAGGACATGGGGAGGGACAGCTGTAGACTCTGAGCCTGTCTTCTTCTCGGAATGCTTTCTTACCCCCGCGATGGTGACTCCGTCAAGCAGAAAAACACCACTTTTTGCTACTTTCTTGTCATCTCATCAAGCTCAGTATTTCAGCTTCACAGACAGCATCTGGCTGATTTCACTTCTGTCTTGTGACAAAAACTCCCTTCCAACCAGAGGGGGACATGCCGAGTTCAGAAACCAAATTACATTTATTCTTTGGGAGACAGATGTTTTCTGCAGATAACTTGTTGAACACTTTTTGGAGAGAGAGAGAAGAAAGAGCAGGGCAGTAGGGAAATACTTCTTTCTTCCAGTTTTGCATTTCTTTCTTTTCCCCACCTTTTGTGACTCACTTGATTAAATGAACAGGGTGATGTGCTCTGCTGTATTGGTCTCTTGCTGGCTCATCAAGTTATAAAAAAAAAAAAAAATTTGGAGAAGCAAGCATGCATTCATATACATGTCTATATGGAGATCAAGGGAAAAAAGAGAAAAAAGAGAGAGAGTAAATAATTACGGATGGAGAAAAGGCCAGCATCTCTCCAGTACAAGAACTAAACTCGGCCATTCAGAAAGTCAACAGCAGAGGCACAAAAGTAGTGGGGATAGTAAGTCCCACCTTTTCCTATGCAGAGGCTGAAAGCAGGCTGTCCCCAAGATGGGCCGCTTTGGCATGAAGATGATTTTGAGTTAAAAAACAATCAAAACCCAGCAGATTCAGAAAAAGCTCTTTATCACCCCCCCATACACACCCAATTGCCCAAAATGAATTTAGATATAAGATCTGCACCAGGAAGAGAGCTATTACCATAGGTAATCACATCATCCTATGGACTAGGTCTCCAGACAGGGAGGAACTTAGCAAGGCCTGATGGATCAAAGTCCTCTATATCCCATTGTTTCTGATGGGAATGTTTACCGAGCAAACATTTGTTTACTAAACATTTACTCTTTTTCATCTTCCTGAGAATGACATTCCCAAATCCCTAACCCCTTCTCCTTAGTTCAGAATGACATATATACCTCACTATCATTGGTTTTACCTCACTATCATTGGAATGTCCACGTCTGTGTGGATTCCCTGTACATATGAAATTAAATTTGAATTTTTTCCTGTTAATCTGCCTCGTGTCAAGGGAACAGGATAGCCTAGCTCCCTGACACCTACATTTTGTGCCAACGCTGGGTGTTTCGGTCCTGGGTTAAAGGGATAAGGCTGTAAAAAGAATACACTTGTGTCCTTGGCTTTGCAGGGTATGCAGTCGGGCCAGGCCAGCCTGGATATTTATGGACTGCAGGAGTTAACTGCAATGCAAACACAGTGAAGGAATGATTAGACTCTAAACACAAAGGCAGATTTTTAAACTCTACAGAAATCCAGAAGAGGATAGATGCGTTGCCTATAACACACCTGAAGTTTATCATCTATTTTGGCAGAGAGTATGTCATTGCTTAAATCCATACTTCCCAAAGCACGTCTCATAGAATACCATCAGAAAGAGAAAAGGGGTCTGTTGAGATCAAATATATTTGGTACTGATATATTCGGTCCCCTTTGGAGATTCACCACCCATATGAGAATATTTAAGGCTGAGAAAGGGTTCAGAAAGGAAACCTACATGATTGCATTTAGCCAGGCCTTCTCCAAACTGTTTCGGCTATCTAACCCACTAGCAATATCCTGGTCATCTTATAGAGAATGCTATAGGAAAAATGAGTCATGGCTGGCCTGGTGGTCCTTTCATAATCCTGTCCCATTCCCCCCCTCCCCCCAGGCCTTAGTGTACCAATGCCACCCCAGCCATGCTTCTAGAGATGGCTGCTACAGAAAAGAAGTGACTCCCGAGTTAAGACACTGCTAACAAGTTAGAGAGTTAGCCAACCAGAAGAGCATGTGACTCGATCTCTGGGTCCTATGTTCAAGCCCCATGATGGGTATAGAGGTTATTAAGAAAATAAAAAATAAACTTAAAAACTCACGGTCGTGGGATCAAGCCCCCCATCAGGCTCCACACTGAGCATGAAGCCTACTTGAGATTCTCTCTCCCCTCCTCTCTCTCTCTGCCCCTCTTCCCTGCTCATGCTCCCTCTCAACAAAAAAAAAAAAAAAAGAAAAAGAAAAAGAAAAAGAAAAAACAAAAAAAACTTAGAGAGTTAGCAAAGTTCTTATACTCACCTCAGTAAATACCATTTCTAAAAACAGATCCTAGAACTGTCTTGCCCAATGGGATACTCTCTAGCACCGTGTCGCTAAGTTTAAATTAAATAAAATTTTAAGACTGAACTCCTCAGTTGTGCTAGCCACACTTCAAGTACTCAGTATCCACATGTGGTTAATGATTAACGTGCACATTTAGAATTTTCATCACTGCAGGAAGTTCTATTGAGAATACAGCTCTGGAAGGACAAACAAATTACAGGTTTCAAAGTAAAGGAACAGAATTTGAAAATCTTCATTGAAAGGACTCTAGATCAGGCTTCTAATGTCCTGTATTTAAAAGAAATGACTGAACTAAATCCAGACTTATCCCTCAAATAAGCTGTTTCAGTCAATCTAGATCCACGGAGCTAGCAAGTCTAATTTGCTGGAGAAATGCTCCTTTTACAGTATCTTGTACATCTGGCAGTGAAGGAGATATTTCTAACTCAGTTGACAGTCAGATGCAATCAGTTGGAGCCACAGCATTTTCTACCAGTTTATGAAGAACCCAGCAGACGGTCTGAATTCTAAATCTGAACACCATTGAACATTAGCCGTTTGGACATTCTCGTTCAGTTAAGGGGATTTAGCACAACATTAAGAAATAGTCACAGATCCGGAAAAACACTACGCAGAATAGGAGATAGAGAAGTGTGGTCCAAGACCTGTGGCCAGAGCAACAGAGGCCAACTGGGAGAGAGGACCTTTGCCCAGCGGTGGGTTCTTACTGTTACTTCTGCCCTTCCACCCGTTTAAATATTTCACCTTCATTTTTGAGATCTTAAAAATAGACGGAGCTTTTATTCTGGTCAATCAGCACAGCTAATGGTTTTCCACACCCCAGCACTTTTTGACATCAGACTCTAACCCACTCTAGCTCAGCTTCCTAGCAGGGGCCAATCAATATTTGTTTTCAATGCTGACCATGTGTGTTCAGGCATCTTTGTTCCTCTCTCAGAGCCAGACCTTCTTTAGAAAAGCCAGCATGGTATGAGGATTCTCTAATCCAATCCATGTTTCCTGCTGACAGGCAACTTGTCTGTAATTCATCAATGATATCCCCTTGGGCTATGGATTTTTCGGGATTGGCAACCTGCTAGGTATGCGGCTGGTTCTCAATATGCATGATATGGGTGGGCACACACACTCAAAATGAAGGACGTGGTTGGCAGGGTTAACTGTACAGTCCTATTTCTTGAACAAGCACTGGAGAATTGAGGCATCCCCAGGAAAAGCTTAGCTTTGCACTTTCCTCCTTTGTAATATGTTCAACCTTTTCCCTAAATTACTCATCTCTCTCTGGCAAACTCCTTGGTCAGTCTAGTCTGTCTTTAAGATCCAGTTTTCCAGTATGGAGGTTCCTCAAAAAACTAAAAATAGAACTACCCTATGACCTAGCAATAGCACTACTAGGAATTTATCCAAGGGATACAGGAGTGCTGATGCATAGGGGCACATGTACCCCAACGTTTACAGCAGCACTTTCAACAATAGCCAAACTATGGACAGAACCTAAATGTCCATCAACTGATGAATGGATAAAGATGTGGTTTATATATGCAATGGAATACTACTTGGCAATGAGAAAGAATGAAATCATGCCATTTGCAGCAACGTGGATGGAACTGGAAGGTATCATGCTGGGTGAAATAAGTCAGTCATAGAAAGATATATGTTTTCACTCATATGTGGATCTTGAGAAACTTAACAGAAGACCATGGGGGAAGGGAAGGGGAAAAAACAGTTACAAACAGAGAGGGAAGGAGGCAAACCACAAAAGACTCTTAAATACAGAGAAGAAACTGAGGGTAGATGGGGGTGGGGGGAGAGGGGAAAATGGGTGACGGGCACTGAGGAGGGCACTTGTTGGGATAAGTACTGGGTGTTGTACGTAAGCCAATTTGGCAATAAATTATATTTAAAAAAAAAAAAGATCCAGTTTTCATGTTGCTTCTTCAAAGAGATTCCTGTGCATCTGAGCTACTCATCTCTTCCTACATATTATTGTGGCACAGACCACACTACCTTGGAAATACCTATGTGTACCCTCTGCACTCACCCTTTCCACCCTATGCTTCATTACTCTCAACTGCCATCCCCTAAATAACTGGATGCCAGCCTCAGAGTGGGCACTAAGTGTCTGCAGAATGAATAAATGAATCGACGAACTGGCCACTAGAACAACTGGGGCAGACTGTATTTTCCAGAAATAACTAGAGTGGTATTTTTAGTCCAAATGCTCTTCCAGAACCTTGCCACTTGTCATCAAGAAATGGAGTCTACTGCCCCTCCTCTTGAACCTGGGTGGGATTTTGTGATTGCTTTGATGAATATAATATGGCAGAAACAGTACTATCTATTCCAATGCTGGGTCCCTCAGCTCCTTCTCTCAAGAAGCTCACCCTTGGAACCCAGCCACTGTATGCTGAGGAAGAGCAGGCCATGTCATGAGGTCACACAGGGGTGTTCCAGTGGAGACAGCCCAAACTAAATTCTCAACTAGTAGCTATTGGCTGCCATACTAGATAGTGCAAATCTACATTTAGCTCAGTGAACAAGTCTTCAGAATTGTGTTGCCCAATAATCACTAGTGATTACTTAAATCTGAATTAAAATAAAAATTCAGTTCCATAACTATACAAGCCATACTTGAATTGCTTAGTAGCTGTGTGTGGTTAGTGGCTGCCGTATTGGACAGCATAGATATAGAATATTTTCATCATCACAGAAAGCTTCATTAGACAACACAGTTTCAGATGATTCCAACCCTAGCCTCTGAGCTTTTCAGCTGCGGGCCCATATATCACAGAGCAAAGACAAGGCATCTCTGCTCTGCCCTGTCTTAATGCTTGACCCACAGAATCCATCAACATAATAAACAGCTGTTTATGCCAGTAAATTTTGGAGTAATTTGTGATACAGTCCTAGTAACCGGAAAAACAGTATTTTGCATTACAATTTCTACATATTTCTTTGTAAAACTACCTTATTCCTACATTCCTTAAAGCAGGATTGGAAAAGGGGAAGAGAAAAGCAACAGGCAGAGAGCAGTCATTGTTGAGATGGCTTTTACTACAACACCTGAACACTCAGTATCTATCACTAACTGCTCTACCCAGAATGGGCTGACGGTCAACATTTTGGAGGAGAAGCAGCAAAAATTTCTACCAGTTTCTTTTCTGAGTGCAGGCCAGTGGAATACCCACCTTCATTCTGGAACACTACTCTATGGTCTTATCCTGCCATTGGACATCTCACTGAGAGATGAGATGCCAAAATCTCAGGGAGCCGTCAGCTCCCTCTCCATGTTCCTACCCCTTGCAGTGGCAGTCTTGAAACTGGGAAGGCCATCTGAAAAACATGGTGCCACTCTCAAAATCCTCTATTACAATGCAACTCAGTAGTTAGGAGAGAGGGAGAGTTCCCTTCCACTTGTCTGTCAAGTTGAGAGGCGATCCTGGAAGTTAGGCATTGGCCCTTCTCTGTGTTTTGGTGGTTGTTTTGTGTTTGTTTCTTCCAAATTGCCATAGCACACTGGGAAGGGATAATTCCCAACTTTCAGTATGATCAACTGGAATACAGTGACAGATACATATTTAGACTTCTACCCACCTATGTTCAGGAAGAATTTGAAGTTGTTTACAATAAATGCACAGATACAATCAAGCCAAAATCATTAATATAGGTCAAGACTGACACAGTTTTTCTGTAAAGTGCCTGGGCCATAGTTTGCCAAACCCATATACAGACTGAAAGATAAAGGGTTAGTGCCATGAACTCAAATAGGAATTGCTTTGGGAAAGAGATCAAGAGAAATTAAAACTTGAACTAGATGAACTGACATGCACATTTTCCATCATTCAGTAGGGGCATGGAATAGTAAACAGCCAACTCTGGCCTTTGTCTGAAAGCATGGGCTCAGATTCAGCTTATTCTGATTATTTTTTATAAGTTAATAGGCACAACGTCTGTTCCATTAATATCCCAGGGCACTTGAAGTCACAAAACTACAAAACCTTTTCCCCTCATTTGGCAAGAATGTAAAAAGGAAAATAGTTTGCTTGGATGGTTACTGGATTAATCAAGTGTCTGGATTGCTCTTTTCTTATTGGAGATGAAGGCAACAGATCATACAACCTCAGGGTTAGGTAAGCATTTTGACAATTTACATCCTCACTTTACAGATGACAAAATCAGGAGCACATGGTTGTTACCCCAAGGCACACCCTGGCCAATCTGTGAATAGAGCCATCCCAGCCTGACTGTTTCCATGACATCATAGTGACCTGTGTGATCACCCAGGATCTAAAGTCACAAAGCAAATGTACAGGAAGCACCACATGGCTCATACGCTTTTCCAGTTCTTTCCTACAGTAAAGCTCATGCCCTCCACAGATGACTCTGGTCTCAAGATCCAAAACTTACAATTAAAAAAAAATTCAGTACCAGTGGTTCTCTCTCCTCCTAAGAAACTCCACAAAATATAGGCTGTCATCAGTGACTAGTCCCAGGTGGCACAGAATCTCACCTCCCACGCTGGTTTTCCCTACCAAGCCTTCCACTGGCCATCCGCACGCTGCCAAGGGAGAGCTCTTCCAGAGGGCTGTTAAAATGATACATACACGCACAGTCCAGAGATGCTCTCCTTGGTAAAGCACACCCTTTATTTTACGGAGACTGGTCTCCTCAAATGTCTCTTAATCAGAGACAATAAGCTCATCTCTTAACAAGCTAATAAGCATCTTATTTAAGCAGGATGCTTGCTTTTCACTCCCTCCCCATCTCTTATCTCCTTGCCCTATGGTTTCATGCAAAGCTGCTTCATCTGGGGTCACCTCTGCTCCCCAAGGAGCTCCCACGGCTCCTTGGCCCCAGGAAAGCCATGCTGACTGCATAGTCCTTCCCTACAGTATCCTCTGTGACTGGCAGTTGTATGTTTTTGCAAAGCATCTTCTTTGAAAAAGGGAACCCACTCTTATTCATTCACACATATAGGTAAATTCTGCATTTTGAGGCAGGGAATTTGTTTCTGTTGGTAAGATCATGCTGGTCTGCAAACAAGAAAACATAAATAAGAAAGTGCTCTGTGCCTATCACACAGACACAAGAGAGCTGAACATGGGTGAAGGCTCCTAGGCCCTTGAAACCAAATGCCAACTGGGAAAACCCCAGATGAGTCCAAATGAGCCCATTTTCATGAAAGCAAAGCAGGATGACTCCAGGCACTGAAATCAGAATCCCAGCTTGACCACTCCCTAAGTAGGTGGCCCTGCCCAGGTAAACTAACCCTTCTGCACTGGGGAAAGATGGTGATATGCCTAACATCCCAGGATGTTCTCCTTTCTCAGGAGAAAGGAGAAGACGTATGTCTTACAGAGCACAATGCCCTGGACCCAGCAGGCCCTGGGAAATGCTAATTCACCTTCTCTTCATCCTCTCAGAAATTCTGGAATGAGAGGCTGGCATATAGCACACCAGCTAGATTTTAAAAGAGAATGTGGAAAACCAACAGTACCATCAATTATAAAGTTGGCTGTTCTAATTTAGTGTCTGACCAAATTATTTATAAACAATAGAATGCATAACTTTAGGGTTTAAAAACAACCAAATTCTGCATAAAACATCCCCCCATTACCTGAAACAGTGAAAATCTGAACAAAGAATGCCCAACTAACAAACAAGTCAATATTTGATTCCAATTTTAAAGGAGAACCGTCTGGTTAAATTGATACGAAACGCCCCACAACTTAACTCCTATACTTCAATCGTATTAGAGACTAGGATTGCAGAAAATACAGGGTGGTCCCAAAGATTTGTGTCCCCAGCCTGACCCCCCTTCCTAACTCAGGCATACACTGTTTATCATCTTTGTAGATTCATTAAATGTAATGAAACAACAATACAAAATATACCTGCGCTTTAGTTTTAGATGCTCTTTTTTTTAAAGTTTATTTACCTACCCTTGAGAGAGACAGAGACAGAGACAGAGAGACAGAGAGAGAGAGAATCCCAAGCAAGCTCTGCACTGTCAGCACAGAGCCCAGTGTGGGGCTTGAACTCACAAACTGCAAGATCACGACTTGAGCGGAAACCAAGAGCAGGCCGCTCAACCGACTGAGCCACCCAGACGCCCCCAGATGCTCTTTTTTAACTCCTAACGCCACTCTCATTGATCCTCCTCACCCCTAACACACTGCCCCTAACAGAACAAAACTTTTCACTATAAGCAAGTGGTTAGAAAAACACACGGAACACAAACTGCATGGCTCACGCAGAAACCTAGTCCTCAATGCTCTTTCAATTAGAGGAACCAAATGAAATTATCTTACTTGGTGGTGGGGGTGGGTGACAAACACTAGTATTTACTCCTTGGGGCCCTGGAGTCTAGATTCCTAGTGTTTTCCCTGCTCTAGCCTGTTCTTCCTCCTTGGATAATTGACAAAAATAGCACATTTTTCATTTAGGAAAAAAAGAGAGAAGAAACATTCTTTAACAACTTCATAATTTTTCTTTTATTTCTTCACAGCCAGAATATAAACCTGAAGAGTTGAGCTTCAGAACACAACCTAAAGCTAAAAGGAGATTTTTCACTACATACTTCTTTTAAACACACACACATATAGGGGCTCCTGGGTGGCTCAGTCGGTTAAGCGTCCGACTTCGGCTCAGGTCATGATCTCACAGTTTGTGAGTTCGAGCCCCGCGTCAGGCTCTGTAGTGACAGCTCGGAGCCTGGCACCTGCTTCGGATTCTATGTCTCCTTCTCTCTCTGCCCCTCCCCCCCACTTGTGCTCTGTCTCTATCAAAAATAAATAAACGTAAAAAAATGAAATAAAAAAATTTAAACACACACATGTTATATGTTATAATGTAATATATTATTATGTAATATCATATTTATTATATGTTATATTATTATGGCTTGATTTTTTTCCTGATTAGTGCATCTCTGAAATTCTTTATTCATTGAAGCACATGTAAAGTGTGCTTGTATTTCATCAAATGTTACCAAAATCTCTCCTGCCCCTCTCATTTTAATGCTAATTTATGACTTTCAAAGGAAAAAAATTATAAATAGGTTTGTGTGCATAAAGATGATTAATAGATAGATACACAGGTAAAGATACACACAAATAAGTAGACAGATCAGCATTAGGAAACATGAACCAAAACACCTCACCAAACCAAAACCTTGCCGTGAACTTGAGTGTACCTAACAGAGGTTTCAAAATGAATACTCCATGTCAACCTTGAGGAAGCCTAAGTCAAAAAAAAACCAAAAAACCAAAAAACAAAGAAAAAACAAAACAGCATCATGGACCTGTCTCAAAACCTTTCCACCGTGACCAAATAGGCCAAAATTCTGACAGACACGTGGGATGCCTAGAGCTGCAAGCCTTGTTTCCGTTTGCACACCTCTTTTTTTTTTTTTTTTTTTTTTTCAACATTTTTTATTTATTTTTGGGACAGAGAGAGACAGAGCATGAACGGGGGAGGGGCAGAGAGAGAGGGAGACACAGAATCGGAAACAGGCTCCAGGCTCCGAGCCATCAGCCCGGAGCCTGACGCGGGGCTCGAACTCACGGACCGCGAGATCGTGACCTGGCTGAAGTCGGACGCTTAACCGACTGCGCCACCCAGGCGCCCCTGCACACCTCTTCACGTAAACGGAAGTGGCCGGTGGTGATCTCTTGTCTTCCTGGCTCGGAAGCAATGTCTTAGCCAGTGTTGGAAGGCTCTGTTTAACTTCTTATTGGTCAATAACATGCCCCAGCAAGCAATAAATACACCCTGACCCTGCGGCTGCCCTTTAGCACCACGTGCGTCGTTGATCTTATGGGTCTTTGGAAAAGAGCCAATCTGAACAAAGGTAAGCAGAGGCCGAGTGCCACTTCCAGCGCCTTCTTATGACTCCGTAGTAACTGTAACTAGAAATAGAGTGCTGGGCAAATCATATCATGGATATGGGACTTAGGCTATTATTTCCATGAAAGAAAGATAAGGAGGGAGAGAGGGGGGTGACCAAGGGAGGGGGAAAGAAGGGAGGGAGGGAGACAGATTCTACATGCTCTAAGAAGAAGGGGATCTGACCCATATATAGCAAAATCTACTAGTCCACATAATTGAAACTAGGAGTTCAGCGTATCCTAGAGAAAGGGATCTGAAAAAAGATGGATTAAGAAGGGAAAAATCATTCCCCATAATCCTGTATGTTTTCATCATTCAATAATAAAAATGCATGTCATTCATAAAACACCTACAGTAAAATGTACAATGAGCCCGTTACTGGGAGGCCCCTGCCAGGAGAGTAACACACCAGACAGTTAAGTATTATTAACCCTTTGGCACTAATAGGATATCATCTCATACACCAGTTTTCTAAATTCCCTACTGTGTACCCACCCCTTAGTAATTAAAAAAAAATTTTTTTTAATTGAGCATGTAATATACATGTTCTACTCTACGAATAAAAATATATATTATGGAATATACAATAAAAAGAACAAACTTAAGATGCAATAATATTTTTAAATAAATTTTATCTTATTTTTTAATAGTAAGAAAAAATTTAGTGAAAACTACAAGCGATAGAACATGCTTCATTAGGGGCACCTGGGTGGCTCAGTCAGTTAAGCGCCCAATTTCGGCTCAGGTCATGATCTCCCGGTTTGTGAGTTCGAGCCCCACGTCGGGCTCTGTGCTGACAGCTCAGAGCCTGGAGCCTGCTTTGGACTCTGTGTCTCCCTCTCTCTCTGCCCCTCCCCCACTCATACTCTGTGTCTGTCTCTTTCAAAAGTAAATATTAAAAGAAAATTTAAAAAGAAAAAGAACACGCTTCATTATTTTTATACTTTTTATTTTATAGGCAAATCATTCAAAGGCCGGGTTTGAAATTCAAAGTTTCTCCCCCAACGCCTGGGATTAATGAGGGTTACCACTGCAATAAGAGAGCTACCAAAGAAAAGTAAATCTAAATGTAAGTACATTTGGGGATATACTTACATAACCATGACCGAGATGATAAATCCTACCCAGCAAGTTCATAGGAAAGAGTCTACTGAAACTCACTAATATATTGTTACTTTACTAATGTTCTCTAAAACTTATCAGAAAAAATTGGATCTTTGTGTTTTTAACGAATAAATTTTATCTTTTAAGTTTATTTATTTTGAGGGAAAGAATGAGCAGGATAGAGACAGAGAGAGAGACAGAGAGAGAGAGAGAGAGAGAGACAGAATCCCAAGCAGGCTCCACACAGCTTGATGTGGGGCTGGAACCCATTAACCATGAGACCATGATCTGAGCCGAAACCACAAGTTGGACACTTAACCAACTGAGCCACTCAGGTGCCCCTTTAACAAGTCAATTTCAAAAGAATACCACTGAGATTCCTGTTGGGAGATTTTTAGACAAAGTAAATAGTCATTGTCTAATGTTCAAAAATGAGAAGATAGGAAAGTGGGGGGGGGGGTGCTATATTCTTTATAGCAACAAAATCTAACAATGGAAATACATCCATACGCTATTTTCAAAGTCATTTTTCCTTAGTATGAATTCCACTTAAAAAAGATGTCATTTTGACACACTGTTAACTGTTATCTTCACATTAGAGAGATTTAAATAAAAAATGTGTTTGTATGTTTTCTAAAGTTCCAACCAGCCACTAGGCAATGAGATTTTTCTAGTTCTGAGGCCCTAATATACCTATTTACGCAATGCTTATGGGAATCTGGACTCCTCAAGTCAAGAGTCAAAAAGATAGAAACAAAGAAATGGAAAAGAAAACCATCAGTTTTCTCACGGGCCAGCCAGCTGCACCATAAGCTCAGAGATTTTGCCAAATGTATCTACAAGCTCAAATTGAAGCTTAATTTTATTGTCAGCAAGTTCCATTTCCCCACAATCAGGCATACATGTTCTGGTCAAAATATAGATTTATTCTACTTTGATTTCAATTTAAATATTGCTCAACATACCAACCCAGTAGTTACTAACTTTTTGAAGAAAAATCCCACGGAAAAACAGAATACATTTGAAACTGACCTCCAGCATAGCTTAATAATATACTTCATTTTCATATTTATTGACTCCAAACAGGTACATTTTCACATTTTGTGTGCTTATCTATACTTTTGCTTTCAGCACAACAGAAAAGCAAGATCACCACCACATTCTAATATGTTAACAAACATTTGAATGAATTGCAGATCAAACCATGCTCCCTGAAATCCTGTGAGGCTCTACAAAGAACAGCTTTTGTGAACTTTAAATAGACTAGAAGTCCTTCAAAGAAGAGAAGCAGAATGCACAACCTCCCAAATAGCAGAGGGGAAAAAAAAATATGGAGAAACCCTCAACAATCCTAAGGAAAATAAACTACATATATCACTGAAATTTTGAAATAAATTTTCTGTCCTCCTCAGCTAGAATGTAAACTCTATAAAGGGAGGGATTCACGTGCACATGTGTGTGTTTGTTTACATATATGCACATGCATGTGTGTGTGTGTTTTACTGCTGCACCTGCACAACCTAGCGCGTAACAGAAGCTAAATATTCATTCATTCATTCATTCATTCATTCATTCATTTATATTTTTAAAGAATTTATTTTTAAGTTATCTCTACACCCAATGTGGGGCTCAAACCTATAACCCCGAGATTAAGAGTCGCCCACTCTACTGACTGAGCCAGCCAGGTACCCCTGAAGCTAAATATTTATTGAATGAATCAGCAAATGCAAGCAAGAGAGTGTGGACAAAATACAGGAAAAAAAAAAAAATGAGATTGATTTGGCTGGGGAGGAAGAGCGCTAACACTCTAAATCTTTAAGCCATTGGAGGGGAGAGACTGGACCCGGAGCAGAGTGTAGATGTCCAACTAAACTCAGTCCATGGCTCAATCTTTCTATTACTTTTGCAACCACTTGCAATCATTATCCTGGGTCCTGCACATGGGGTGTTTCAGTTACCCTCTATTCTAACCACTGTCACTGTGAACTTCCCTGCATCACAAATCCAGGAAATTCTTTTTGATTTCATCTCAAGCAAGTCACTCCCAGCCGGGCTGCAATTCATTTACCCACGTTCTCCAAGTAACATGCAATCTGTATGATTTCAGGCACACACGCACACTATATATATATATATATATATATATATATATATATATATATGTATATTGCCTTATATATATATACACACACATATATATACACATGTATATGTATACATACATATGTATACGTATATATATATATATGTATATATATATACATATATATATATGTATATATATAGCCTATGGAGTTAGGGTAAAGTATTTTGATTTCCGGGATCCGAGACCAGAATTTTTCATTGATAATAATACTGAGAGCCGCTGGCACTTACTGAGCATCTACAAGCCCACCACACACCACACTCTCTGGGCATTTACCAAACATTACTTATTCCCTGCACAGATCCTGAAAGATGTTATTTTTATCCCACTATTACATGGGGGTGAGGGAGACAAAACCCTGAATAAAGGTGAGTTGCATGAGATCCTAGAACTGGGGACGGGTAGAGTCAGAACTCAAGGTCAAGTCTCATGTTCCTCTCCAAGGTCACGGGTCTTTTGACAGCCAGGGGTTTGTATGCAAGGGGCTGTCCCAGCCTCACTACAGGGAATTAGTCAGTGTCTTCGCATTAAGGTTTAGGGAATGAAGCCCGAGACGATACCCATTTACAGTGTCTGTGCCCACCACTTTCTTGGCTCTGGATCCCAAGCTCTGTCTGCTACAACACAGCAATTCAGAGACAGGCATCTCAACAATGATTTTTTAAAAAAAGAAAACAACAAAACAAAAGCAAGAACAAAAACAAAAACAAAAACCAGCAGCAGCAGCTAATACCTATGCACTATTTAGCATGTGCCAGGCTCCGTCCTCCAAATTTTTCACAAGGTACTCACTGAGCTTCCCAACAATACTATGACCTATGAATTTATTTTCTTAGTTCTACATACAGAGGAGAAATATGAAGTGACAAACAGTCCAATAAATTAATGATCTAAGGTCACACAACTGGTAAGTGTCAAAGCCAGGATTTTAAACCTGGCAGGCTGGTTCTGGGTCCAGGATCTCCACCATGATACCGACTGTCTTTGTGATCCTGGGCCCGCTTGGCACCTTTTCTTCCACATTACTGGAAGTGAAGATTGTAGGCTGACTGCCAACTCTTCAACGGGCAACCTCATCAGGGTGAATAGCACACCCCATCTTTCTTCATTCATGGCAGAGAACCTCTACCTTAGAAATGTAGTGGCTGATACCCAGCATTAATTAATATGGTCCAAATAGAACTATACAATGTCTTAAAAGAACTCTCCATCAAGCATCAAGCAGCCATCTCTAACTGATATCATACAGCACAACCCTTTTCCTCTATAAGAACACAGTTGAAATAATGTTAACATGTACTTATTGAGGTGTAGTCTTTATAAAAGTGCTTAAATCCTTCCAGCTGTATACAGCTAGGTCCCCATCAGAGTTTATAGAGCTCTGGAAAGCAATCTGTTATCCCTGTTCGCATCTCCCCTGCTTTCATGTTCTACAGCTCCCAGACCAGTTAATGCCTTGCAAGGAGTGAGTCTCCTACAAGTTGTTGTTTGACCCCCATGAACTTTCCACTTGTTCTAAAACAACATCAACAATGAGGCTCCCTCCACCTTTCCTGCTTCTGTTCAGAATCAAATATGTTAGAATCATTAATGTTTCCACTGCAAAGAGTCTTGGAATTCATATAGATCCATGTAGTTTATGGATACAACTAAAAGGGTATAGTGTCTGGATTCAGAAAACCTGGGACCAGATGCCAGCTCTGCCCTTTTGTTATGTCACCTTCCTTTTTCACAGCAGTACCACATTTTGGTTTGGTCATCCGAAAAATGGATGTAATACTTTACCCATCTCTAGTAATGTTATAAAGGTCCAATAAAATCATGAGAGACAACTGTGGTTTGGCGGAGAAACCATTACAGTCGGATGATCTGAGTTCAAGTTTCATGTTATCCTAACCCACTTCACTGTGCAACATGGGCTGATGTCATTTCATGTCTCAGAGTCTCCTTTCCATCCTCAGCAGACAACGATGCACATCATTGTCATGAGTTGCTTTAGGGATAAAAGAAACTAGAATCCGCTTCTCCTCAGACCAAGCCAATGCCACTTAGACTAGAGCTGGCTTTGCCTCATACTGAGTGTGATCGGATGCAAACTTGAGAAAACGACCCCCCACGTGGCTCTGGAAGACAGCCGCCACGGAGTGATACAAGCCTAGTACTGTCAGATTCCTATTGTCTTCCTTCCAATTTTCCTACCTAAGCACTGGACCCCGACATTTATGTGAAACTTCCCAATCACTGGAGATGGTAATAAATTCAATTTTTTTTTAACTGTTTGATGGTCAGAGAAAACACGTCTGCAGACAGGTCACATAAGAGTCACCACACACCAGGTGCTTGGGTGGCTCAGTTGGTTAAACATCCACCTTTGGCTCGGGTCATGATCTCATGGTTCATGAGTTCGAACCCCACATCGGGTTCTGTGCTGACAGCACAGAGACCACTTCGGGTCCTCTGTATCACCCCCCAACCCCACAACTCTCTCTGTCCCTACCCCCATCGCATGCACAGCAAGCCCATGGTACAAATGATATGTTATATTTAATTAGACATACATTGAATAGGTTGTTTCCAATCTCCTGTTATTAAAAACAAAAGTGTAGTAAAAAAAAAAAAGAAGGAAAAAAAAAGGTCAGTCAAGTTACTTAACTTCTTCCTGCTTCAATGACCTTATCTAGAAATAAAGATGTGATTAGCCTTATCTCACAGAGCTGTTAAATCCTTAGTTCCTGAAACAGGGTAAGTGCTCAGCAAGTGTCAGGTGTGGTTATTATTAATTACACAGGTCATCTCATGCCTATTTAAGTCTATCTGAAGGCTAAATTCCTAGTAGAACTTCCAGGACCTTTAAGAGGAAATGGGAAGGGGGTTTTAGTGGTGGAAACCCCAGAAGACTGGGGAAATCAGTATGTGAAATGAGACGGCTGTGGGCTTCAGCGAAGGGGGATCAGAGGCCCCGGGTGCTCCAGAGGCCACACAGCACAATAGGGACTTCAGAAGTTTGCTAGTCCTTTCTGGTGAAAGTGGCTTTTGAGCTGCTTTCGGGAAAATAACCACACCTCTCAGACTCTAATACCCTTCTCTGTTCTAAGGAACCAACGAAGTATCCTGGAAATGCTGAATTTTTGGCAGCCAAACTGCATTTCCCAGATTACCTCTCGATCCTGGAAGAAACATCAAAAACTTGGCCAAGATCTCACATCCCTATTTTCAGTACTACAAAATGAGCCCTTAGGTGAGTCATGGCCTGGTCCACAGAGGGGCAATTTGAGAAAAGCGTGTGGAGAAAAAGGACCGGTCGAAGCAGTGACCAGATACTGGCCAACGTTTGCAGGCTCTGTAATGGCAGGGGGATCACACACGCTGACACCCGGTCTACATCTGCCTGTACCAGAAATGAATCTAGTACAAAGAGGGGAAGAGGCTGTTGAGGGTATGGAGGTGTAGGAGGTGGTCAAGAGTTAGGGACAGGCTTAAGAACCAGGGAGGGCAAATCCGCCAACAGGGCACTGTACCACGTGTAAGAGAGATGGGAAGTTAGAGGAGGCCTTGCCCCACAGTGTCTTTATTTGTCTATAAAAAGATGGATATTGAGGGGCACCTGGGTGGCTCAGTCAGTTAAGTGTCCGACTTTGGCTCAGGTCATGATCTCACGGTTCATGGGTTTGATCCCCACGTCGGGCTCTGTGCTGACAGCTCAGAGCCCGGAGCCTGCTTTGGATTCTGTGTCTCTGTCTCTCTCTCTCTCTCCTCCCTGGCTGGTGCTCTGTCTCTCTGTCTGTCTGTCTGTCTGTCTGTCTCTCTCTCTCTCTCTCAAAAATAAACATTAAAAGTATTTTTTAAAAAGATGGATGTTGAGACTCAGAGTTGGCAGGATCCATGTATATTTTCACACTTGGCAGCTTATTCACCCCCACCTCTACTTCAACTCTCCCCAAATCTCAGCAAAATAACAAGAAGAAAACAGCACTTTGACCACCAGCTGGGGAGACTTCCAGCCGTGGCTGTTTACAAAGAAAACCAACACAAATTTCACTTGCATGTGTTACGCTGACCTCCTGAAATCCATCTCACCTATTTAAAAGGAGAAGCTTTAGAGCAGTTAGTGCTGATATTAGCTTTCAGGACCATCAGAAGTGTATTTACAGAGCACCTCAGTTTGCGGGGAGCCTTCCATTAGCGTGGCTGAAGGCATCAATTCTCTCGAGCGGCAGAGCGGCCCCCAGGTGTCGTGGGTCTACCGAACCTCATGAAAGTTTTAAGAACTCTGTCGGCTCACGTCTCCCTTTTTCTCACTCTAGCCCATCTCAGGCTTCAGTCTCTCCTTTCGCTAGAAGCTCCTTCGGCGGTAGGCTCTCATGGTGCCAAGGTTTCCGGTAACACTCCGACAGGAGAGCAACATCAACGAAAGCTTTCTGTGGATAATTCTATTCTGTCCGGTAATGTGACGCTGGGGGCGCAACGGTGAAGGAGAGAAGAGGGGAAAGAAAAGTGAGAGCCAGAAAGACGCACAAAAGAAAATGGAGTCTCCATGAGGGGAAGGTGCGCCTGCCCGCCATGGCCACTTGTCATCTCTAGCAAAGCAGCCATCTCCTCAGGGAGGCAAGCACTCCCTGCCCCCACAGCTAAATCCCCTGTGTCTCTTGTCCTCACGATCATACCTGCCATTAAAAGTACATTCCAGGGGTGCCTGGGTGGCTCAGTCAGTTCAGCACCGACCTCGGCTCAGGTCATGATTTCACGGTTCATGAGTTCGAGCCCCACGTCGGGCTCTGTGCTGACAGCTCGGAGCCTGAAGCCTTCTTTGGATTCTGTGTCTCCCTCTCTCTCTGCCCCTCCCCAGTTTGCATTCTCTCTCTCCCTCTATCTCTCGAAAATTAGTGTTAAAAAAATTAAAAAGAAAAAAAAAGTAGACTCCAGGGGCACTTGGGTGGCTCAGTCGGTTAAGCGTCTGACTCTTGATTTCAGCTGAGGTCATGATCTCACCGTTTGTGAGTTTGAGCTCCACACTGGGCTCCAAGCTGACAGTGCAGAGCCTGCTTAGGATTCTCTCGCTCCCTCTTTCTCTGCCCCCTCCTCTCCTCTCACTCACTCTCTCAAAATAAATAAACTTTAAAAAGAAAAAAGTACACTCCATCTACTGATTTGTCTATTAGCCATCTCCCTGCCTAGAATGGAAACCTGCCCCGTGAATACTCTATCCCCGAGTGCCTCAAAGCATACCTGGCATAGGTGTTGACAAAGTATTTCTATTATGAACATCAATAAATGAATACCTGGAATTATGCAATAGCTGTTTTTTAATTTAAAAACTCCTATAAAATAAGATTTCTATAAATCAAAATCCATTTCCCACTACCGCCTTAGGATATGGAGAAGATTAGGAAAAATGTGGTCCTGAGAAACTAAGACAACGTATCCAAAATCATAGATGTGAAAAGTGATTGTTTCTGGTTTCTCGAACTCCAAAATTCCCTGCACCTTTTGCCTCCCACTTTCCCCCCTTTTCTGGCTTAGAAGGCTTTTGGTCGAGTTTTCAAGGATCAGGTATGGCTCTGCCACGCCTCTGACACGTAGTTTAGATTCACTTAAAGACAAATCCCCAGCTTGGATCTCACTATTTCAAGGAACCCTTTTAATTGCTTAGAAATGGGGAGAGTCTGTATTTATCAACGGTTCTAGAAGGGAGAACGTCTGCTGCAGCCAGAGTACCGGCGAGGCCCAGAGAGAAACAGAAGCAGCTGGCCCTGGGCGAACAGAGACGCTCACACATGTAGCTGCAGGGGCACGAGGCAAGGGCATGTCCAAAGTCCTGCCCTCAGTCTTCACGCTCCGTCTTCACAACAGCATGGAATACTACTGTGGATGTGTTTCTTTTCTTTAAAGTCTTCATTATCATTTACTAATAAAGGAAAACCCATAGATGCAGGCTTTCACAAGCTCTCTCCAAAAGCAGGGAATCTTGGTTTAAGTGCATGCCAGAGCCAGTTTTAAGTCCAAAGCAATTCTGCAGTCATCGAGAGTTAAGCAGCTTGCTGGAAGCTTCCGCCGCACACAGGGCACATCTGACAGTATTTCCCCTGGGACAACAGCTAAGTCCTCAAGAAGTCGCAGTGGCTTTCCCAGTTTGCCACAGGTATTAAAAGGCACTGCTGGCATGGCCCCATTCCTGGGAAGCTACTATGTCTAAAACTAAACTACAGGGAGTGAGGTGCTCGTGTCCCCGTGTACAGTCCCGATTTCCTCACCAGCACACTCGGGCCGAGCTCACAAAACCCTCGGGGACTGTGGGCCTCTGACGCCAGAGCACAGATTACTACAAGGGCCACCTGACAGGACAGTTTACAGCGGCAGAGGGGGGAGGACTGCGCCCAACTAACAGGATTTATAGCACTAAGGGCAGCATAGGGCACAGAAGAACAGTGCTGTGGGGAGAGACTCCAGTCCTGTGCGTCACTACCATTAGACCTGGGGCTGGGGCCGCGCGTCACTTCTCTATCAGCTTCCACATCTTTAAAATGGGGCTGATAATAATGACTGCCTCACAGGGCAGCCTGTAAGAATGACGATGTATGTAAATTGCCTGGCACGTAATAGGCACTCAATCTAACATTAACTGGAAAATAATTGTTATCGGGCACTGGATCTAACATTAACCAAAATATAATTATTATTTTTCTCACAAAAATTTTACTCCAGGGAATATTTTTCTTAACTCACCCTTACTGCTCTGACTCTAATCATTGATACCCAAAATAAAAGCCTTTTCCCTAAATTTGTTGTGGCTGAGTAGTGGCCTGATTCTATCACCACTAAGAAGGTACTTGACCCTGGCCCTTGCTCTTATCTCTAAAATTCAACAAATGAAAACATCTATGCTATGGGTGGAGAAAGTGCGAGCTATGTCCAGGTGTTCACAGACTTCAGACAGACTCTATTCTTTTTTTTTTTTTTTTTAATTTTTTTTTTTTCAACGTTTTTTATTTTTATTTTTGGGACAGAGAGAGACAGAGCATGAACAGGGGAGGGGCAGAGAGAGAGGGAGACACAGAATCGGAAACAGGCTCCAGGCTCCGAGCCATCAGCCCAGAGCCTGACGCGGGGCTCGAACTCACGGACCGGACCGCGAGATCGTGACCTGGCTGAAGTCGGACGCTTAACCGACTGCGCCACCCAGGCGCCCCCAGACAGACTCTATTCTTACCTGAGCTATGATCTACCTACCTAAGAATAAAGGACAGAGTAGATAGGCCATTCATTTTGGCCCCAAAGAGAAGAGGGAAGAACCCCAGATAGGAGTACAGAATGTGGCACTTAGAAAGAAGGAGGGAATGGACTTGGAGTCAGAAGTCAGGAGGAGATGACCCTATGATGTGAAACCCCCTAGCCATATACAGGGTGACCAGATTTAGCAAATAAAAAATAGAGATGCCCAGTCAGATGTGAATTTCAGATACACAATGAATTTTTTCAGTATAAGTATATCCACTAATTTTGGAAAGTATAGTTTTTCCCACTAAAGTTTTAGTAAATTTAGTATTTTATGTCCCAAATACATCATGAGCCATACTAAAAATACATTGTTCACCTGAAATTCCAATTAAACTGGGCATCCTGTGTTTTGACAATCTTAAAAATCTACCTGATGTAGTAACAACACAATGGATTTTGAACTCAAATACAGCTGTGTGTGAATCCCAACTTAACCACATGCTAAATGTGTAATCCTTGCAAGTTACGCGAACGACCTCTCACTTTCTATATAAACGGCGATGACATCTCACAGGGCTGTTCTACAGGGTAAATGAAATAAAAATAATGACAATACCTATGAGTATTGTTGCTGCTTCGTTTCTTAAGTGATCAACAAATGTTCGTTTTCATTGCTCTTTGAGCCTCAAATATTTCCCATCTGAAAAATGGGATTAAAGGGAATGGCAATAGAACTCTAATATATTCTCTGGTAAGAATGATACTTTAGCCTTCCTCCCACAGATGTCTGGGAAAAGTCTCCAGCATTTCTTTTCTTTGGGTTGGCAAAAAACTCCTTCTCCTACTCAAATAATTTTTGGTCCACCTAGTTGTGATAAATATATTTAATGGGAAATCATCTTAAGCCTCCCCTCAAGAGTCCACATACTCTTTCCCTCACAGCCCCTAAACTTGTTATTTCTTTAACATGTGGTCTGAGGATGTCAGTACTGGAACCACCAGTGGTTCCGAAGGACTTTCCTGGACCCAACCACAGTCCTGGTGAATCAAAGTTTCGGGGGTGGGGCGCAGAAAGCATCCTTCCTAACTTAACCCGCTGGATGACTCATCAGTACAGTGAAGTCCGGACACCATTACCCCCAAACCCTCAACTCCAGGCCCAGCAGCCACACTGGCAGATTCGCCTCTCCCAAAGTTAACATCCTCAAGGAAAAGAAATGGGTCCTAACTATGCTGTGACAGAGGGGCCTGGAAAGTTCTAGAGTGATACAGGAATGGAAGCTTCAGAGCTTTTATATGAGGAACAGATCAGCTCATCTAACACTCTGTTTTGGAGCATTTGTGTCAAATTGACATTCCAATTTCAAGACCGTACATAAAACCCCATTCAATTATTTAGCACTGTACAGATTTTACATAACTCTTGAAGTTACTGACTCAATTCATTTTCCTTCGAACTACAAGACAGATTAATCTAAAATGAATTAAGACAGGCAACCAGAAGTAATGTTGCCACGGCCAGTAAACAGTCTTTAAACGGCTGGATCGGTAAGCTGCTTAAGGTCCTCGAGAGCACTGGATCCCACATCTGTTCCACAATTGTGTGATCTCAAGCCAAGGATTTAGACACTGCATTTGTCCACAATGACAAAAACTCAAGAGAGGGGTTAACGTTTCACCCAAGGTTTTGCTCTTAGTTAAGTGTTTAAGTATCATTTCTTCCCCCAAAAGAGGAATGATACCAATATTTCAAGTTACATCAAAATGCATAAAGGTATCCACATTTCTATAACGTAACACTTCCAAGAATTTGAAAAAATATTTCTAAAATATCCTGAATTATCTCTGACATCAGGGTTCTTAGAGCCTAGCAGAGGGCTAAAAACACAGAATCAGTTGTGAGATAGGCTAAGAGGCATTCCAGTGAGGAAGTTCTGGCGTCAAAAGGGATGTCAAAGCCAGATGTTGGAGAAAGCAGTATCATGTAAGACTTCCCGGAGAAGGTGACATCTAGACCAAGAATGAGGGAAAACTAGATACTATGGCTTGACCTGTGTCCCCAAAAGCTATGCTGACGTCATAACCCCAGCACTTCCGAATGCGATCTTATTTTGAAATAGGCTTGTTGGAAATAGAGTTCATTAAGATGAGATCATCCAATATGACTGGAATCCTTATAAGAACTGGAAAGGGACAGTGAGGAGAACGCCTCGCCAAGAGAGAGACACACGCAGACACAGGGAGGGCGGCCATGTGAAGACAGAAGCAGAGACTGGAACTGTCCTGCCACAAATCAAGGAATGTTGGGGGCTACTGGATGCTGGAAGAGGCGTGGAAAAACATCTGGGGTCTTGAGAGAGAACGCAGCCCCGGCAGTACCTTAATCTGGGGCTTCTGGCCTCCAGATCTGTCAGAGAACAAATTTCTGTCATCTAAAGCCACCTAGTCGGTGGTACTTGGTCACAGCAGCCCTGGGAACTAACACAGCAGCAGGGAGGTGAAGGGGATGAGACCGGGACACGCATGTGCAATCAGCGAAGAAGACACTTCCCTCCACAGTCAAGGCCATCGTCAGCTCGGTGTCATGTCAGCCAGAAGCCTCAACTCTAAGGGGTGAAACCCAGCCTCCAGCAGGGTGAACAAGACACACGAAAACACCCCCAGTCAAAATTAAACCACGGCTAAAGAAACACCGCGATGGAAGCATGTTCTCAAAAAATTTACAAGTATTTACTGCCGGTGGAAAACAAAGCACCTTTTCAGCACAATCGGAAGTCTGAGTTAGTGACCGACCGGAAGAGAGAAACGAGCAGCCTCTGGGGGCGTCCTGACCTGCACGCTGGTTACACAGGAAGGGGTCCACTTTGTGAAAAATCATCCAGCTGAGTGTGCGACTCGTGAACTTCTTTCTCTGTCTGCGTGCGGCGTTTATAAAATGTCCAGCAAAAGAGTCAAGGCATGTAACATTTAGCATGTTGTTACCCCAGATGGACTGGTACAAGCATATTTCTAAGGAGAAGACGTCCATCATCTTGAATTTAAGATACTTCTATCTGTTTGTCTCCCTGGACCCTAATCTGATCACTTTAGGGTGGATTTTAAAACCCCAAAACATTACTAAATAAAATCAACCTCATTCTCCTCCTGTATTATCCTCTCTTTTGCATGCTAATTAAAGAGTGGGTCTTGGCTGGCCTAGGTTAATAATAGACTACTACTTCAGATTTAAACAACAGATCTCACTTTTGAAAGTTTTTGTCGACGGCAAAACCTCACGTTTTATATGCAATGGAAGAGTTATTTGATGCTTGTTTGTACCTGAGTTGCTAAACAATAATAATGCCAGAATTGGGTCCTCAAAAAATCTGCGGTTGGGGACTCCCCCGGTTGGCATGCAGACACTCTTACCCTTGGTTTCGAAAAATACTTAAAATGGGCCTGCAGTCTAATGAACAAAACAGGTATTGGATAGAAAACCTAATTGGAAGATTATATTTCTAGTTGTAACCCCGAGATGGCTTTTGCAAATTACCAAAGCAACTCAAATCTGCACAATCTTAATTCAAAGCAGCATAATTCGAGCCTGCGAGGAACCTAATTGCCAGCTAAGCAACTGCTTCCAACCGTAATTGGCTTCGCACAACCCTGCACACAATCGTGTACACACATGCATAACCACCGGACGTGGAAGGCATCTGGACTGAACACAAGGCTGCCAAAAGAACCCTTGGAGGAATGCAACAAAAGGAACGAGCTCTCGCACAGGATTTTCCATGCATTGATGCATTGGCTCAGAGCAATTTCACTTTCCAGAAATGTCAAGAAGGAAATTAGTACCGTTCGTTGCACAAAATTCTTTTTCTTGCAACTAATTCCTACACTTCTTAGAAATTCTCAACAACCTATAGCATGAACATTGTGATATATATACATATACCAATAGAGAGAAATCTATAGCTGTATGTTATGGGTTGAATTGTGTCCTCCCCCACCCCCACATTTATATTTTGAAGTTCCTTGTTTGGAGATAAGATAATGATAAGATATATCATTGCAGATATAATTAGTTAAGATGAGGTCATTCTGGAGTAGGATGGGCCCCTAATCCAATGACTAGCATCCTTATAAAAGGGGGAAATTTGGAGGGACGCAGACATACACCTACACACCCAGAGAGAGAGAGAGAGAGAGAGAGGAAAAGGGAGGAAGGGAGGGAGATAGAAAAAGTGAAGGAGAGAAGGAGGACCATGCAAGGATGAAGGCAGAGTTAGGAACCTTCTTTCTATAAGTCAAAATACACGGAAGACTGCCAGAAACCACCAGCCGCTAGGGGAGAGGCATGGAACTGTCTCTAACAGCCCCACAGAAGGAAGCCTGCTGACACCTTGATCTTGCACCTCTAGCCTCCAGAACTATGAGGTTTGTGTTTAACCATCAAGTTTACAGACGTTGCTATGGCAGCCCTAGCAAACAAATACATGTATCTACACAAAAATTTTAACTAAAAAGCTTGTGTGCCAATGTGTCCTATTTGTATATAAGCAGTCAGCCACCAGTGAATAACCTTAGATTACTAACCTCTCGGCTGTTAGATCTGCAATAGTTGTGGGTGTGTGAGGTTAATCACAGGACTGGGGAAATTCTGACTCATAATCCCAAAAGGCTAAAGTTCCAAATTTTGTCACGCAGCCCTGAATTCACTTCAGCTCTGGGAAACCTCAAATCCCAAAGAGAAACATGATCTGGTTTTCTCTCTCTTCCTTCCAATACAGATGCAGGTATAATTTAATAATAGCGCCCTGCTTCCCAAGTGCAATTAAAAATGGCCTTCATTACTCCTCTGAATGAGTGTGTTTTATAATGCTGCAATCTATGGTTCAATAAAAAAGCAACTACTGCACCTATCATGGAAAAGCTGTAAAAAGTGATCAATGTGCTTTCGGTAGCTTCAGAGGCAGAGACGGGGTGGGGGGGGGAAAAAACCTTAAAGAAATATACACAACATAACCCGGTACAATGTGAGTGGCTTTAGAAATCCATGGTTCTTCATTTCTGAAACCTTTTATTTCCCTCCCTTTAAATGATTCCTTCCCCCTTCACTTAGGAAATAGTAAGGTGGGGCAGTCCAAAACAGGAGGGAGACATGGAGAAACAGACTCAAACTCTCATACAGAGGAAGACTCAAGTCTTGAGCGCATATAACCAACCCTAAGTAGTCCTCTGAACTGTTACACTTGAAAAAAGTGTGTGCATGCATATGTGTGCATGTGCATGCACATGAGGAGAAAGAAAGAGACAGAGAGAGAGAGGGAGAGAGGGAGAGAGAGAGAGAGAGAGAGAGAGTGTGTGTGTGTGTGTGTGTGTGTGTGTGAGTGTGAATTGGACACCTGCCTGTCAGAACAGGAATAATGATGAATAATGAATAATCCAGCATTAAATTGTTAGCAGAGCCTCAGGGAAATGGTAGGTTCCGGTTCTACTGTGGAAAGATTCATTTCCCGTGGCTATTCATCCCACCTCATCCGGACCCAGGAAAGCAATCCTTAAATCTTTGTTGGAATGATCTTCTACCATGCCATAAAGTCCCCAGATTCTTTATCTTTCTTTTCCCACCATCCCCAACCATTCTAACCTGGTGATCTGAACAGAATGAGGATCCTGTGGGCCACAAACTACTTTGAATACTTGAAATGGATTACTGTCAGCATCGCTTTTTATAGTCGCAAAGGTTAAACAACTGCCCAAAGGTACTTACTCGGTTGGTAAATGGCAGAGCCAGGATTTGAACTCACCTGGAATCTAGAATCCAGGTTCCAGATTCTGGTCTTTTAACTGCCACCAATGCTGCTGTCTAAAAAACAACAGTTAAGTAACCAGAAGCAATATATCCAGTGCATGAGGAAATGCGTCTTTAGTCTCACGTCCAGAACCCCGGTGATTCCAACGTGAAAGAGTGATTCCAGCAACATGGGCCACTCAGTCAGCCCTGGTTACCAACTTGGGGGATTATTTAGTCTCTGCTTCCCCTCCACCTTTATTGGCAGTTATCATTTTAATGTTCCTCCAACAGCTTCGAAAAAAACCCTTGGCTTCGTTTTTATAAAAGAAAGGAACCTAAAATTTGTATTTTAGGCTTTATTAATAATCCTTACAAAGACACTTGTCTGGAGAGAATTTTAATAAAATTTCATTTGGAAATGATCGACAGATGCAATCGACCCATCTGGTCTCAGTTCCTACAGCAACATAAAATGTAAACACAGTTCACTGTGACACTCTTAGAGTTCACTCTGACATTATTAGAGATTCTATTTACAAATCTCACCCCCCTCCCTTGCTAGAATTAGAGACAGCTCATGGTCTGTCCTCTACACACCTTTGCTTGTAATGTCAGTGCTACATTTCAATCCAGATCTAGTTATTGATGTATGTGTCCAAGGTTAGAGGTGGCTTTAAAGGCATCACACAAAATAGGAGCTATTTTAATTGTGTTATCTAAAACACACTACAGATGCTATGGTAATCCTCTATAAAACAATGCTTAGTGTATTATCTGATCGAAGATGCAAATACAGAGCTTTTTCAAACATGCAGCTATCCAGCATTAGACACAGGGACAGCGATGCTAATCCTTGCTGCCATAGTCTTCTTTGATTAAAACGCAGCATATGCCCTTCAGCGTTAAGCACTGTCTGAGGTTATTCCAGGACTGTGCCTGACCGAATGGTATTATATTATGGGTTAGCACGGCTGAAGGGAGAGAGGCCTGGATTTGTGAGTCACAGAGTCTGTGTGTTCTTCAGTCCTCACTCAGCTACTCCGTGACCCTCCACGAGCCTCTTGTGACCACAGCTCCGTTGGCTATAAAACCAGGATGTTAAGACCTACCCTCCTGACTTACAGGGTTGGTTACACAGATCAAATTAAACGATATACATAAAAGGTACTTTGCAAACTTTTCAGCATTGTACAAAGTTATCGCTGAGCCACGAGGGGAAGACAGAGTTAAACCAAATCTACATCCTTTAATGTAGCTTAACTTTCCAGTGATAAACTGCTGTACGTTTTACAGCTTCCAGTATATTTTGTATGTTACAACAATATTTATGAGTTCATTTCAAAGCTTTCTAATTTCAGTTAGACTCGGTGGAAAGCTTACACATTAAAATTTCTCTATAAATCATTTATTGTGCAAATATGAACTTTTATTAAAAAAATTTTTTTTAAAGAAGGAGGCTTTAATTGGCAAGAACTGCCTAACTATATACTCTGGGTTGCTTCTGTGAACATATGTTTTACATGGCAGGCAGCTGACAATATATTACACAGGTTTTGCTATGACCATTAAACTAGGAGATCTTTAGGTGTCTGTCCCCAAAGTCTGAGGAAACTACTTCTAAACCGAAAACCCTCACTGGGTTAAGTCATTTGGTAGCTAAGTTATAAGATATATGTATTTAATCTCTCTTCTTGGACTAAACATTTTGCTAATAATTGTCAAGAAGGTTTTGACATTAAAAATTTATGACTCAAATAAAAATTCTCTACAGAAGTTCAGGTACTCAGGGATAAGCACGGTAAAATGGACACTTCTGGAAGATGGCCAATTTGAAGAACATAAAAACTGTCACCCTGGGTAGGACCAGAAGTCCACGTCTCACCAGACATTATGTCTGACAAGGGCATCAAAACCTAGTCTGTGCAACAGAATCACTCGCCTGTGTGATGGCACACTCAAAGGTTTCAGGTGTCGTCTACACGTTGCCTGGATGTCGAAAGGACATCAGCAGGTTTTGCCTAAATCATTCTTGAATCCACAGCCCTGGCCTGCCAGAGGGCACAGGGGCCTGGGATAATGAGCTCGATGTGCCTGCTAGCCTCTAAGACATTCCAGTTCCCTTGATTTGAACTAAAACTACCTCCCTCTAGCTCAGAGACATGCCCTTTTGTGCCAGAGCAGGCCCACGGCCTACCTGCCCTTCCCTTACACTTTCCCTTCATCCTGTAACTCCGGAGTCCTAATTTTTTTTGCTCTTTGCTTTCTGGAACCCACGCTACCTTCTTGATCATTTTACTTGCCCCCATCAACCTATTTTAGTGAATGTAGAGCGAGATCCAGGTTTTCCACCTGTAATGAAATAGAAACTTGGCTGAAAACCAAGAATTTCAGTAAGTCTCCCAACTCCTAAAACTCCGGGTAAACTGACCCCACCAGAGAAACCTGGACACAGCTTTCACAGTAGGTGCAGATTATGGTACCCAAGAGCAGTAACTTGTTTGGTTATCTGTAAAGTTAACATAAATGAATCTGTAATAACGGAAACAAACAAAAAAATACACAAAAGAATTGGAGGGATGTTGAAATAGGATAAATTCTTCATTTCCTTTAGGATTAGTTCCCAAGGTTAACCCAATAACATCTATAATTGTTGCTCATTATTTCAATAATTTCAAAGATTTATTACTTTCTGGAATGCAGCTGAGCAGATTAAAAGAAACAACCAATTACTTTTTATGACAAAAAGAAAGTGTGTCCTATCACTGATGGAGGTAAAAAGCCTGGGGAAACCGGTGAGGGTCAAATATTTGAAACCCTAGAACAGTCACTGCATAAGGCTCGGCACCCAGGCATATTTTCGGATGTGAGAACTTCATCAAAAGTCAAAAGCCAAACGAATGAAGGGTAGCAAGGAAGGCCAGGTGGCTAGAGGATTTAAGTCCGTCGCTTCCGTCTGGTGTCATAAACCCAGTCATAAAGCACACAACGTTTCAAGACAAGGTCCCATTATTTCCTGGAAAATAACCGAATGTTACATAAGTATTCAAAATGTTCCATAAAAGGGCAAAATGGTTTCATTACTTAGGATGAACTAGAGGAAAGTTGACTTTCCTATTAGCTGAGGAAAAAGGAAGTTTGCAGAGAATCAGGTAAACAAGGAGATATCCTTGACTTACGGGAGATTAAACTATTTTCAAGCACTTCAAATACGGTAACACGACTGGTATACGAAGGGCTAATTATAAAAACATCAAAAATTCCTATTAAGAAGGAATGACCCCAGGGGCGCCTGGGTGGCGCAGTCGGTTAAGCGTCCGACTTCAGCCAGGTCACGATCTCACGGTCCGTGAGTTCGAGCCCCGCGTCGGGCTCTGGGCTGATGGCTCGGAGCCTGGAGCCTGTTTCCGATTCTGTGTCTCCCTCTCTCTCTGCCCCTCCCCCGTTCATGCTCTGTCTCTCTCTGTCCCAAAAATAAATAAAAAATGTTGAAAAAAAAAAAAAAAAAAAAAAAAAAAAAAAAAAAAAAAAAAAAAGAAGGAATGACCCTGACCACTGCCAATTAAGTATGGCGTTACCCCACTCAACACAAAGGTAGCAGGCAACAAATTCTCCTGCCCTGGCTTTGCTTAGAAGAAAGCTCCGTCAGGGGCACCTGGGTGGCCCAGTCGGTTAAGCATCCGACTTCAGCTCGGGTCAGGATCTCATGGTTCCTGAGTTTGAGCCCCGCGACAGGCTTGCTGTCAATAGCAGGGAGCCTGCTTCAGATCCTCTGTCCCCCTTTCTCTGCTCTTCCCCCCACTCATGTGTGTGTGCTCTCTCTCTTTCAAAAATAAGTAAACATTATAAAAAAAAATAAAGAAGAATAAGAAAGCTCAGTCAGCAGAGGGGGAGTCTCAAAACAGGAATGGCTCAACTCCCTTGGCCACTTTAAATTTTTTTTTCGTTTTTTTACATTTTATTTATTTTTGAGAAACAGAGTGAGACAAAGCGTGAGCAGGGGAGGGGCAGAGAGAGAAAGAGACAGAATCTGAAGCAGACTCCAGGCTCTGAGCAAGCAGTCAGCACAGAGCCTGATGCGGGGCTTGAACCCACAAACTATGAGATCATGACCTGAGCTGAAGTCGGACGTTCAACCGACTGAGCCACCCAGGCGCCCCACCCTTGGCCACTTTAGATGCAAGAAGTGGACTGATGGAAAGGAAAACTGAGTCCTGGGCTACAAAGAAAGTGTGGTGTCATCAGCTAACCCTCAGCCTTCAGAAATGAATGAGCACCAAGTCCAGACACAGAGCAGTTCCCGAATATTCAGCATCCTGCCCTGGCCCCAAACTCTCCCTCTCTTTTCTTTCTTTTTTGGAGACAAAAGATGGAACTGAGGAGTTAAGATGAAGAAAGTAAACAGGAAAGAAGTGATGGTCAGTTTGGAAGGAAAAGTGACCACAGCAGTGAGCAACGCACATCTCTAGAAGCTTATCAGGACCAGGGCTTGAGCAAAGAAACAGAGCTGCTCATTAATGATAATGTCAGTTCCAGAATTAGCAGTGTTGTCTCTTCTTTTCTTCCTGCACATTCGCTCACCGTCACGCTTCTGCTCCACACCTTGCATTAAGCACGTCACTTGTGCCAGATGCTGGAAACAGAGATCTGATGTGGATCTTGCCCTCAGCGGACTGTAAGTTTAGCTGGCAGTCACTCACTTTCCCCTTCTTCTTATCTCTGATCTTCCCCTTCTTACATGCTAGATGCCTCACCGGTAGATGACAATGTGGGAGAAATTTCAAAATAAAAATAGGGGGTATTCGTGTTTGAAAAAATAAACCACAGCTGAAACAAAATAGATCAAGAAAGGTGAGGAAGTGTAAGCACTGTGAGTTAATGCCCAATATAAGCATCAAGGTTTTTCTTGACAGTGCTTTATGATCAACCTTTCCAGGATGGCTGACTTCTTAGGAATTGGTTAAAAACAACAACAAGAAATGTCTAGAATCTAAAGATAAAAAATGTGTTTGGATACTGAAGTGCAACTATTTTTCAAAAGGCAGCATTTCCTCCCTACCCAAAGGAAGCTTCTATATCATGTATTCATTCATCTAGCCAGCCACCCGTTTGTGTTTCATTCACTCATCCATTCATTCAACTATTTTCTATGGAGACCCTACTATATTCCAGGCAATGCACAAGCTCTAGGGATAAAAGGGGAGGAAAGGGGAGGAAAGGGGAGGAAAGGGGAGGAAAGGAAAGGAAAGGAAAGGAAAGGAAAGGAAAGGAAAGGAAAGGAAAGGAAAAAGTTTACTTCCATAGAACTCGTAGTTTTCAGTTTACTTATTTTGAGAAAGAGAGCACAAGTCGGGGAGGGGCAGAAAGAGAGGAAGAGAGAGAGAATCCCAAGCAGGCTCTGCATGGTCAGTGTGGAGCCCGATGCGGGGCTCAAACCCACACACCGCGAGATCATGACATGAGCCAAAGTCAGATGCTTAACTGACTAAGCCACCCAGGCACCCTGGGACTTGTAGTTTAAATACGAGGGAAAAAGTGCTATCTGAATAGTCACACAAACATAGAATTTACAAACTGTGATAAATACTATAAACAAACAGTCCAGGACACTATGCAGCACATAGTGGGGTAACTGGTCTGATACAAGGAAGCAAGGAAGACTTCTGTTTGAGAAACTAACAGAAGAACAAGACATAGGCAAGGGAACTCAGAAAGAGAGGGAAAATGATGCTAGATGAGGCTGGAGAGTCAGGAAGGAACCAGACCACACGAGGCCCGTCAGCACTGTAGGACTTTAATAAGATTGTCTTCCACCAAAAGAGCAGGAAGGAGATGCCAGATATCGACGTGTTTTAAACAGAGTCAGAAATCCAGATTTATGAGTTCGGATCCTATCAGGGATGTTGTTGTATACGTATGTGCTTCTACATATGTGTGTGAGTGAATCCTTATAGCTCATGAAATATTCTAGAAGGATATAAAAAGAACTGATATTATTGGTTGCATCTGGGGGAAAAGACCAAGAGACTACAAGCGAGAAGTAGAAGAGAGACTTCATTGTCGCCATACCCTGGGGATAGAGAGGGAAGGGAAAGGAGTCTGCTGCTATAGAAAAAAACTGTCATGGAGGAGCCTGGGTGGGTCAGTCGTTTCAGCGTCTGACTTTGGCTCAGGTCATGATCTCGCTGTTTGTGGGTTCATAGGTTTGAGCTCCACGTCGAGCTCTGTGCTGACAGCTCAGAGCCTGGAGCCTGCTTCGGATTCTGTGTCTCCCTCTCTCTCTGCCCCTCCCCTGTTCATGCTCTGCCTCTCTCTCTCTCTCTCTCTCTCTCTCTCAAGAATAAACATTAAAAAGAAATGTTTTTAAAAACAGAAAAAAACCGTCACTGAATTAGGAAGGATTGAGGTGAGCAAAAGTAGAAAAAAAGCAACAAAAACAACAACAGAATCACTCTACATAGTAAAGAACCAGATCCATTCCTGACGGGTTTTCGCTGGCTGAAGTGTGGGGAGAACTCCAAAGTGCAAGAACGGTTTTCTAGGTTATGAAAGCAGCCAAAGACCTGGAGAGCCTGTGTTCCAGCCAAAGAATGTTGGCTTATGGAATAAAAACAAAACAAACCACACCAGGTTTAAGATAACGGAAAGAGCCTGACACCATCTATGCAGGCCCCACTCTGATGTATCTTGAAAGACTTGAAGAAAAACCGAGAAACTTTCTCCAAAGTGCCACTTTCAACAGTTTTTACCATCTGGACTAGAAAAGGCCCGTCAAGCAAAATACGAGGCCCAGCAAATGTAGGCACAAGACTGTAAAAGGAGAGTGAGTGGGGAGTCGTCTGCAAGGTCAGCAAGTCGCTGAGTGGCTAAATGATGGGCTGCGAACCTCAGGCAAAGCAGTTTTGGGCACAGGGGAAAAAAATGTGGTCAAGGAGCTTTGTTGTTGTTTTTCCCCCCATATTTTTTTTTCCAGAACTACCATTTCAATCAAAGTTTTGACAATTATGAAACATGTCAGCTGATAGTGAAAATTCATCAAATGTGCCATAAATGACAAGAAATGAGAACCTGAATCTTGAAATTGGATGGGCTTCAAAAGTCCCTGACAATCACTGCCATAAATCATCCAGGCACATCAATCTTTGGCTGGAGAAGGCTCTGCAGACAGCAAAAATGTGAGACAAAGGCTCATGCAGAAAAGGGGTGCCCCACGCCGGTGGCAAAGGATGGCTCTCTGTTGTCAGGACTGTCCCTTGAGTTACAGAGGTTGGGGGTCAGCTATGCAGAGATTATGGAAAGAGATACCACCTGCCTCTGTCACCATAGTGAAAATACATAGGTCTCCACCTGCACAACAAGAGACCCAGGGGCCAATGCCAAGCCCTACTGTCTTCATGGGATTTATGCTGGCTCTAAGAGCATTCTAGCACCTAGCTCACAGAAAACACTAACCCCTCTGTCCACAACACCCCTGGTACCCAGTTGAAATGATGACTCGGAGAGAAAATAGCACAGCTGTAGCATTGATCTCATTAGGATCCCAAGATGAAAAGCTTGGGTTGTTATTTTTTATATACTCAGAGTCTGTGGCATAATCTTGATAACAATTTAAAAAGGTAACAATCTCTACACTCTTTTCTCTTTCAATTCCTCTAATCTTTTTTTAAATTTTAACTAACCATAACAAGCATGACTTCTAGCTCTCTCCATGAGATAATCAATATATTCACCATCATTCTCATCTTGAGTATGACGACGTTAAGCCACTGGGAAAAATCCCCTGAAGACGAGAAGCAAAGTTGATTTTCATTTGACTTCCAGCTCTGCCACAAATGCTGTTACAGTCAACTTAATTATCTCCTGGGTCTTTTATCTTTGGAGATAAACCTGGTGCTGGCTACTGAAGCCCACAGTCAGTCACTGATTCACTGGATTGTTGGGACCACATCTAACACCTTCAATGATCCATTAGTCACACATTCTGGGCAGTGTTGTCTTCAAACCCAAGAGGGTTCATTTGGAACACAGGGAACAGGATCTTCTCAGGCATCAGATTGTCCAAACTAATGACTCAATGTGCAGCCACAGGGATCGGGATTACCAAAAATGGCACTTCCAGCCCCAGGCAATGAGTCATGGGCTGACTTTTTTAACAAAAAAAAAATATTTTTTTTTTCAAAGAGACAAACTACAAGCACTGAGTACTCAGGGTTGGTGTTTTGAAAGCACCTGCAGTACAAGAAACAGTTTTACAGGGATGTTTCCCTTGGGTCCATTTGTCTCATCAGAAAATTAAGAAAGGTAGATATCCAGGTTCCTCATGTTTAAAGAGTGCTTTCTGGTTTGCAGAGGAACGTCCCATGTATACATTATCTCAGTTAATGTTCACAATAGCCACAAAGCAACAGCTACATTCGCATGTGCAGAAGAAACTGAGGTCACTGAATTGAAGGGCTGTGGCTCAGGGACATTTGGCTAAGGGACAGAGCCAGACTCCAGCCCCCACCTTCTGATTGTCCTCATCACCTGGTCTCTACAAGGGATTGCTCAGGCTATCAGCTTACATGGAATGTGGATCCAAAAGGCGAGCAGATTCCTTTTCGACCATACGAGGTTTGTGCTGAGCTGCAATCTTCTGGGAAGCACTTGCCCACGCGCTCTGAGCAATTATCAGAGTAACCACCTGCCTCGTCAGCGGTCACATCCCATGTCCCCACCTGGACACAAAGTCTTCACTCTCCAGTCACCCTTATTTAGCACGCACCCCCGCCCCCAGCATCCCAGTGCATTACTGGCACTCTGATCATTTCCCACTAACTTAAACATAGCGAAATGGCAAAATGGCAAGGGCTGACTTTGCAACCACTCCCCAGTCCCCTTCCTGGTTGTCCTGGAAATTATGACCTTCTATTAGCGGAATCCAGGAGTTTATGGTTATCAACAATATGCAGTTATCAACACATATTAGCCAGGCTGTTTGATGCGTGAGCTCACTTTTCCATTAATAGAAATGCTGCAGTTTCTACCTGAATTACGGTGAAATTAATGGTTGCCAAAATGAGTTTTCACCTACAGTGAAAGTTTTACATCCAATTATGCAGCTGTAAGGGAAGAATCAGAGGGAGAGTTGTGGCCCCGACCCTCAAAGGCCCTTGTGGTGAGGACAACATTTGAAGCCATGAGAGCCTACAACACTGGACAGATGGGGAAGAGTCCACTGCTCGGGCCCCAGAAGCAGTCACTCTCTTCTAGAGATACCAACACTCCACTAGTGGCCCACAGCCATGTCAGAGAAAGGGCAAGGACACATCTAGCCTTGAGGAAACAGGAACTCTTTAGAAAAGCACACTTCCGGGTCAACTGGGAGAGCACCACGCATCACCAGATAATTGACGCACGAAAGAATCCTCGATGGAAATTCCAACATGCTCCATTCACCAGACACTGCTCTTTTTTTTTTTTTTTTTTTAACAATATTAGAATCTGCCTACTTTATTTAGGTGGGTGTGTGAAAACCTTAACTAAATGAAAGTTAAGTGGTTTCCAACTTAACTAAATGAAAGAAAGGAGATTAAAACATGAATTTCTTTATATATACATGGCTGGTTGGTGGCGAAATTGACTACAAGAAGTAAAAAAAAACAAAGGTAAGGCATAAAGCAATGTGTTATATGGTAAGATGTACTCATCATAATAGATACACATGTGTAAATAAATACTCGTTAAAAATCAAAATATGTTCACACACATGAAAAGATCCCCAACGTCTCTAATCATCAGGGGAAATGCAAATCAAACCCACAATGAGAGATCACTTCAGAGAGTCAAACTGGCTAGTATCCTTCAAAACTGTGGTCTGGCCACCCTGAACTACTTTTACTTCTAGGGTACCAAGTGTTTTAGCCCCTGGGATACTTTTCTTTTGTGTTACTCCTCTGGCCAGACGTCCCTCTGGGGATGCTCTGTAACATATTGTACATCTCCTAGCCAATATATAATCCTGTGACCTAATTGCCTCTTTATTGATCTATATTCCCCTCTGTCTCCTGATCTCTTCGTGTCTGCCAGCTTCATGAAGGTAGAGACAGCTTGTCTGTCTCTGTTTTGTGTACTTTTCACCAACGCCCAGCAGGACATATGGCCCAAAGCAGACTTCTGGATGAATGAACAGTGCCTTAAAGTCTTCTGCTTCATAATATGGTTAATTATTAAGTCCCAGGAAATCCATTAGAAGGTCTCTTACATCCACCTCTTCCTTCCCATTTTCACCGACACTGCCCAGTGCTATACTCGTGTTCAGTTCTGTACTGTTCAGTTCTGTGCTGTACTCTGTCTCAACAGTGGACTGGTTTTAAGCATTTCCTCATTGCCCAGCCTCCTCCAGGTCTGTCTCTTCTATTCTATACTTCACACTTCTGTGATGTCGAGCTTCCTGAAGCACCCTAAACAGAAGCCTTTCATCCCTTTAAAAGCTTTTCAAGGAATATGACCTATAAATGTTGAAGATCCTAACACCCTAATGATCATTAAGTCGCTCCAGTGATAAGCTAGAAGTCTTGTGCCATGTACTTGAGAAGATGGGTGCAAGCTGACATGTGAAAGTTCTTAGCAGCACTGTTCGGAAGAGTAAAACACTGCAAACAACCCAAATGCCCACCAACAGAAAAGTAAATAAATGATATCTTCATACCAAAAACCAAAAATAAAAACAAAGTGGCTAGGATCAAAGAGACAAGAAATAACAAGTCCCAGAGAGAATGTGGAGAAAAGAGGACCCTTGTGCACTGTTGGTGGGAATGTAAATTGGTGCAACCACTGTGGAAAACAGTATGGATGTTGTTCAAAAAATAAAAATAGAAATACCATATGGTCCAGTAATCCCACTACTGGCCACTGACCCAAATAAAAGAAAAACGCTAATTCAAAAAAGATATACACACCTCTATGTTTATTGCAGCATTATTCATAATAACTAAGATATGGAAGCAACCAAAGTATCCATCAACAGATGAATGGATAAAAAAAGATGTGCTATACATACAACGGAATATTACTTGGCCATAAAAAAGAATGTGACCTTGCCATTTATTTGCAACAGTGTGGATGGAATTCAAGGGTAATACACTAAGTGAAATAAGTCAGGCAGAGAAAAACAAACACCATATGATTTCACTTATATATAGAATCCAAAAAACAAAATGAATAAACAAATACAGAAAGCTGGCGGTTGAAAGAGGGGAGGTAGGTGGGGGGATGGACAAAATAGGGAAAGGACATCAAGAGATACAAACTTCCAGGGGCACCTGGGTGGCTCAGTTGGTTAAGCATCCAACCCTTGATTTTGGCTCAGGTCATGATCTCACAGTTTTGTGAGTTGGAGCCCTGAGTCGGGCTCTGCGCTGACATCGTGGAGCCTGCTTGGGATTCATTCTCTCTCATTCTCTCTCTCTTCCTCTCTCTCTCTCTCTCTCTCTCGCTGTGCCCCACCCCCACCCCCCTCAAGCTCTCTCTGTCTCTCTCAAAATAAAGAGAGAGAGAGAGAGAGAGAGAGAGAGAGAGAGAGAGAGATAAACTTCCAGTTACAAAATAAATCATGGAGATGAAAAGTAGAGCATAGGCAATATAATCACTAATACTGTAATAATGTTGTATGGTGACACGTGGTGACTACACTTACGAGGGTGAGTGAGCAGTGAGTAACGTATAGATTTGTCAAAGCACTACATCGCACACCTGAAACTAATATAACATTGTATGTCAACTGCACTTCAATAACTTTAAAGTTTAAAAAATAAAAATATGTTCATGCCAGGGTACCTGGGTGGCTCAGGGGGTTAAGCATCCGACTCTTGATTGCGGCTCAGGTCATGATCTCAGTTTTGTGGATTCGAGCCCTGTGTCAGGCTCTGTGCTGACAGTGAGGAGCCTGCTTGGGTTTCTCTGTCTGCCTCTCCCCTACTCACACACGAGCGTGCGTGCGCTCTCTCTCTCTCTCAAAAATAAATATTTTTAAAAAGGGTTTAAAAAATATGTTCATGCCTAGTTGGATAGACAGTGTATGTATGCTAGGCAATATACAAAGAACTATATGTACCCAGTTTAAAATAAGAAACATTTATAGAGATGTCTTTGTAGATTCAACATTTATGAATATAAAACCCTAAGATTGGCAAGGAATCCTCTTTAAGGACCATGACCTGCTCACATAATATGTGATTCAAAGTGTGGAGTCAGGTAGAGCTGGGCCCAAATCCTGGCTCCTTCACACACAAGTGTGAGACCATCACAGAGTAACGGATCTCCAGAAGTCAGCTTCCCCATCTGACAAGTGAGCATGCTGACAGTGTGACAGCGCTTAAACTCCTGTGTTGTACCACGTGGCACAAAAAAAACGCTTAACAAATCTTACCGATCATTCATCTGTGAAAAAACTTGACCTGCACGTGATAAGCCAAGCAGCCAGTAGTAATGTTCCTTAGCAAGTCAATGTACCCAACGAGAGTCAACATCTTTGCTCTTCTCTGCTTGCTGTGGACAAATGCCATCCGGCACTAATCTCAACTGAGAACCAGCGCTCCCAGAATGCAGGCAACTTACTTGCACTTTCCTTACCGATTCCGAGTACAAATATTTTCCCACAAGTATTTGTTTGCTCTCCCCCAGGTTAAGTTACAAGTTCACCCAAACTCTTGAAACGCATCATTTAAACTTCTCTGAACAGGTCTATGCCCCACACGATGTGGGGGGCCTGAATTCCGCAGGCTGCTAAAAGTTAAGAATGGTATTTATCCAGAAAATTCCCAGGGATACTTCCTCATGAAAGTTGCCAAAATATTTAGCTCTCAATCTGATAATGATCAGATTTAAATCCACGGCTTTTCTCTCTGAGAATCTTCTGTCTCCCTCACCGCACCCCACCCTTGAATATAATAACCACAGAGCAGCTCGGGCAGGTGGAAGATTTTGCCAGAAGAATTTTCTTCTGACCTGGGTTTTCCCATACTAACAAAAGCTAAGGATATAAAAGTCAACCTGGCCAGGGCACATTCAAGACGCTGAGAGAAAAATGGGAAAAGGAACAGTGGAGTGACAAATAAATAACAGGATTCTGGAAAGTGTTTATACCATATAAACAATAATTAAAGCACCTAGGAGCGTGTGTTTTCTTACCTGGAATCCCCTCACCTAGACCTCAGGTCTATAGTTTAGAAAGCAAAATAAGAGGGTTCTCTGTGTTTTGACTTCTGTTTCTAGAAAGGGTAATTCCTCTTTCCTCCTTTACAGTTCCCAAAGTAAAGGGGGGGGTGGGGCGGCGTGGTGAGAACACTGGAGAAGGAACACAAAGAAACGCCCAACTCACTTCCACTGTTAAATTCTTAAAGGTTCTCCAAGGTGATCAAATGCTTCTCCTTCCCCCACTGGAAATTTGCACTCAGAAAGGAGGATGCATATTCATTCTCCTGGATTTGCATCCTCAAGTGGTGCAGAGGGCACAAGGGCAAGCTACAGCTAGCTAAATGAAAGAAGTAGGCCCCTCATGAGGCAGAGCTGAGGGCCTGGGGAAAGCCTGGAAAGCCTGGAAAGCCTGTCCCCTCTGAACCAAATGCTCATGGAGGAAGAGGAAACCGCTGCTACTCAGCTCCAGTCCCTGGCTGTTGAGAAAGAATCTGGGCCTTGAGTTGCCACAACTTCTAATGTTTCATTCAATAAAAGATAGAAATTTAGGGTTTGTCTATTTCTTTTTTTTTTTTTTTTTTTTCATGCAAAGAATCTCCAAGTCAGCAACGAATTCAAGATTAAAAGGCTTCAGAGCCAGTAAAAACGCTTCCGTGGGCAGCCAGCCTTTGAGTTTTGAACCTTAGAGTCCGCCGTGCTTTGAGCACAGCCATCTCCATCTGACCCCCCAGGGACAAACAAGGGTTAATTTTTCATCCCGCTCCATACCGGACTCTCAAAGAGAAGGTAAGCCTCCGTCTCTCAAGATTAAATTAGTTTCCCTTCCTATACTTTTTTTTTTTTTTGATGGTGGTGGCAGTGGAGGAAACACCTGAGGTCTACTCTTGTAGCAAATTCCAAGTATGCAACCCAGTATTATCAACTACAGTCACCACGTTACACGTTAGATCCCCATAACTTGTTCATCTTATAACTGAAAGCTTATACCCTTTGACCTACATCTTCCCTTTTCCCATCCCCCAGCCCATGACAACCAGTCCTACGTTCTGTTTCTAGGAGTATGAGTTTTTAAGATTCCGCACACAAGTGACAGCATCCAGTATTTGCTTTTCTCTGGCTGGCTTATTTCACTTTAGCAACATGCCCTCAAGTTTCATCCACGCTGCTGCATATGACAGGATTCCTTCTTTTTTATGACTGGATAATACTCCACTGTATATACACACATTTCCTGTATCTTCTCGTCCACTGACAGACAGTCATGTTGTTTCCATATCTGGGCTACTGTGAATAATGATCCAGCAAACATGGGAGTGCAGATATCTCTTTGGGAAACTGACTTCATTTACTTTGGATATATACCCAGAAATATAGATGATCATTGGATCATGTGGTAGTTCCATTTTTAATTTTTTTAGGAACCTTCATACTGTTTTTCTGTAAGGCTGCACCAACTTACGTTCCCATCAACAGTACACATTCCTACCAACAGTGCACAAAGTTTCCCTTTTCTTAAAGTTAAATGTCAGCGTGACCTTTGATACTTCCTTAGGATTCAGAGGTGTGCTGAAGACAGATGATTGTTAAATTTCGGGAATTTTACACAAACTGGTTGATAGGTAGCTTTTAAATTGGTCATGATGTGGGAGGGAGGGGAGGGTGGGGGATGGGTATTGAGGAGGGCACCTTTTGGGATGAGCACTGGGTGCTGTATGGAAACCAATTTGACAATAAATTTCATATATTGAAAAAAAAAAGAATAAATTGGTCATGATGGAAGTATTTATGCCACAGAAACCAGCAACACTAAAATTAGGTCTCCTCCTGAAACATAAAGCCAACTGTGAGCTATTTACCAGCACACTGCTGCTTATGATGTTCTAGAGAAGGTGCCAAGGCCTCTGGGTGATGGGCTGAGCAACCAGGCTGAGAGTAAAAAGTGCCAAAGTCAATGGAATACTTCTGGCACAGTTGCTGATATGTAACAAGTATTCAATAAATGTTAGCTAGTATGAAAAATAATAAATAAACAAAATACTTCTATTAGGGTAAGTAAATAGTTGGGTTTTCTATAATTCAGAGGTCTTCAAAGTGCAGAATAGCAACATCTCCTGGGAACTGGTTAGACATGCAAATTCGCAGGCCCCACCCTCGACTTAGTGAGTCAGAAATTTGAGGGTGATGAGGCCCAGAAACCTGCAGGAAGAAGCCTTCCAGGTCATTCTGGTACAGACCGCAGTCGCAAAATAGTGCTTTAGGACAAGAGATTTGCTTCAAGGTCTGTGGAAATTCTCATGACTCTAATCATCTGGAATCGAAAATCCCATCAAAACCCTACCATGTCTTTCACAGAGAGGGAGAATACAACTTTCAAACTAAGCTGAAATTCTAATCTCAAAAAGATAATTTAATTAATACCCAGGCATTAGGCTTAAAATGTGCTCTCCGGCACTATCGACAACAGTCCAATTATGGAAAGAGCCCAAATGTCCATCATCTGATGAATGGACATTCATATGGATTATGAACATGTGGTGTCTATGTGTGATGGAATACCACTCGGCAATGAAAAAGAATGAAATCTTACCATTTGCAACAACGTGGACGGACTGGAGGGTATTATGCTATTCAAAATAAGTCAGAGAAAGATACATGATTTCACTCATATGTGGAATCTGAGAAACTCAACAGATGAACATAGGGGAAGGGAAGGAAAAATAAGGTAAACACAGAGAGGGAGACAAACCAAATACCGGGAAAACAGGATTGCTGGAGGGTGGGGGTGGCTGGGGGAGGTGGTGGGTTAAATGGGTGACAGGCATTAAGGAGAGCACATGCAGGGAGGAGTACGTGCGTCATTTGTAGGAGATGAATCACTGGGCTCTACTCCTGAAGCCAAGATTATACTGTATGTGAACTAGCTTGGAAATAAATAAAATAACAAAACAAAAATTAATACTGAATAAGTAAAATGTGCTCTCAAGTGAAAATTCTACTTCTTTCCACTTCAAACTCTTAAACTGTGGAACATATCCCTTAGAAAAATGAAGCATGATTTCAATTTACAGCTTACTGCGAGACAGCCTAAGGCTGAGGTGGCTACCCATCTGGCTATCGGGAGTCTGGCTATCAAGAGTCCCACCAAAGGTTAGGTAACTTTAAGTTTGTGCCCCTCTGCACTTCACCAAATACCTGCCCACCCCCTGTTCTCTTACGCCAGACCAGTCTGCAACATTGTAAAGCCTGCCTGGCCGCTGTGGCCCATGAGACTGAGACCCTTGCATTCAGAAGGATTGTCTTCATCCTTTTACTGTTTGTGAATTCTGTATTTCTTTCCTGCTGTCTGGTGCTCGGAAACCTTTTGTTAACACAAAGAAATGTTGAGATGGTGTCGGTAATCATTCGACATGATCTGTACGACGCTCGGTCTCTGTGTGAAGAACATTACCAAAATGTGTATATTCAGATTCAAGGCACGGCCTCTGCCTCTAAGGAACTCTCCCTAAAGATTCAGCTTCTCATTTATTGAAAGAAAAGTTTGTATATTATTATCTCCCAAATCAACTCCAATTTCTAGGATTCTAGACAAGATGCCCGTACTGGCAAAATCCATATGCAGGCTGGGTAGCTGTTGAGCTGCACTGCCACTATATAATTTTAATCACTGACTGTTACAAAGGGGTGGGAAGAATCTGAAAATCAACTGGGAATAGGAGGCAAACTAAGAATAAGAATTAGAATACAAATAATGGGGCAAGAGCAGAGGGAAGTTCATCCCAGGTAAGATTTATTCAACATCCATTTCAGTGATGCAAGATTCAGATTATGCAGGTGGGAGGATATTATGCACACACCCACAATGCACTGAGTTGCTCTTGTAAACAGTGTGTTTTAAACGAGGTGGTTCCTCATGCACTTTGCTAATTCTTGATACAGTTTCTGGAAGTGACCTAGTTTAATTTCAAATCCCTCTGGAATCCTGTGGGTGCTTCTGAGACAATCTCCAAAAGACACTAGCATTTTTTTAAAGGAAGCGTTGGATCAGGGACGTGTTTCCTTGGTTACCAGAATCACAAGCCCATGTGCCATTTCAAACACTTCCTTCCAGCTATCTTAAGACAACATTTCTGAAACCCGAGTCTACCTTCTTCTCAAAGAGAAAAGTGATAAAGGCCGATAACATCTCTCAGAGTTGTGGGCCGTGGGCTGTTTATTTGAGGCGACATTTTTTAGACACAGAAACAACAGCAGCCCTGACAATGATGGAAAACCAAAATGGCATTTAGATCACACAGATATTAATGTGACAGTGGTTCGGCCTCATGCACACACGCGAAGTCACAGCGGTCCTGATGACTGGCAGCATGTCTGAATGGGGTGGCACTGGAGAGGATCCTCGCTTGCTACTTTCCTGGCGTGGTCTACATTTCTGGGCCGCTGTGATATTCAGAATGACTACCAGTTGACATAGGGGCCTCTCTGATTCTACCTTTGCCACAGGCTGCAGAGGCAGGAGCAGTAATTCCACCGGTGGCCAAAACATGGCATTCATCACGTTCTATTTGGACGCAGGGGTTCAACTTACTACTGGGAGAGGAGGGACTCCGTTGTTACAAGCAAAGCAGAAATAGAAATCCCCACCCTGCTGGGTGTCAGCAGTAAAAGATGAGTTTATGAAACTAAAAAGCTTTAAATTTTTAATGAAAAATTATAAAGTGCACTAAATGCATTGGGAAACATGGTTTCTGACAGTGTATTAAGTATCCTGTTAAAACAGAATGTTACAAAAGAGTCTTAACAGAAACAGAGCATGATTTTTTTTTCTAGAAAGGACAGAACGGAAAGGCAATGGACATTTTTTGAATACCGACCCTGGGCAGGTTCCAACTGTTCTTGGGCTTTTCCTCTAGAGTGTAACTTAATCCTCAAACCATCCTGAGCAATGCTGATTGCTATCCTCACGTGCAAACAGGAGGGCTGAAGCTCAGAGGCACTGGGTCACCTCCAGAGCCATGCTCGGAATCCCTGGGAAGCCGACGGGGCTGAAGCCACGGGAGGTCAGCGCGCTTTCCAAACCCACGCTGTTCGAATCTGCCACAAACCCACGTACATGTAACACCCTATTTTAAATTTCAAAAATAAAATTATTTTTGTGCCCTCTTTATTTAAAGTTCAAACTTTTTAAACTAAGATACAATCCTGGTCAATTCTTCCTAATCTAGAATATTTAGAGAAATAGGAAAAAAATGTATTTCATAAACAAAATTTACCCCAGAAGACAAATGATCTCTCTCTCTCTCTCTCTCTCTCTCTCTCTCTCTCTCTCTCTCTCTCTCTCTCTCACACACACACACACACACACACACACACACACACACACACCCCTGGACACTTCAGTGTTGACAGGTCCCCGAACATACATCTTCCACTAGATTCCTAAGCACGCTTAATGATACCACTACCGGGCCAGTTAACTCAGAGCCAGAAACCTCAGCGTTCCCTGGGATTCTCCCCACATTTCCCGCTCCCCCACGTCCCAGCACCTCCAGGCTGCCTCCCCTGGTCTGTATTCTCCGGTGCCTTAGTTCGGAGCCTCTTTCAGCCCCTGCCTATGACAGTGAAATTGCATAATCTCTCTCTTTTCCCACTACATTTCCTCGCACCCACTGCCAGAGCTAGAATTCTAAATTACTCATCTGACATGCCGAACACTTCACAGTGGTAATTTCATTTGAGTGGGGTGGGGTAGAATTATGGGAAAATTTCTCTTTGGGGGTCAACTTAACTCTATAATGTTTCAATTTAATAAACAAACATCACTTTTGTGATCATCAGTAAGAACAAAAAATGTACATGGTGAATAAGGTCACAGCACCGGGCCAGCAATGAAGTTAAAACTCTTTAGCCTTGAACACAAGGCCTTCCTCAAGTGCCTGTCAAAGAATTTACAGACTTTCTCTTCCCACCACCCTAACCCCCCACCCAGAACCACGCCCCTTTCTTCAATACTCTTAGAACCTGCAAGACTTTGCCAACTCTGTTCCTAGTGTCACCTCCTAGTGAACTTGTGTCTTATGCCCCTTTTCTCATCTCCCTGTGTGTTCCAAATCTGCCTTATCGTGAGAATCACCAGAGGTCAGTGGCACACACCAGACCAAGGCAATCAGAATCCTTAGGCGGGAAAAAACCTCATAAACCAGATTTTGCTCCCCAGGTGCTGCTTGTATCCGAGCAAGAGTGGGAAACACTGACCTCGAAAATGCTTGAGGGAAAAAGGGAAAGGGAAGTTAAATTCCTATTTCGGTGTCCTTTTACAAGTCACATTTTCTAATTTCATGATCAATGCATATGACTCTTCAGAATTTTCTCCAGGATAACCTGAGTAAAATGTCTGTGTGAAATAAGCTAGCCCCAACTGACCTTGGAAAGTTACAGGTTGCAGTATGTAAAGGCAGGAGATGTGGGACGTGAGCTCACACAGGCTTGCACACCTAAACACACATAGATCTAAAGACACTGATGCCTGCCCTCATGGACCTTACGATTTTCCAATGAGAACATTTTTTTAAGCTTATTTAATTTAAGAAAGAGAGAGAGAGCAGGGGAAGGGTAGAGAGCGAGGGAGAGAGAGAGAATCCCAAGCAGGTTCTATGCTGTCAGCACGGAGCCCGACGAGGACTAGATCCCATGAACTGTGAGATCATGACCTGAGCTGAAATCTAAGAGTTGGATGCTCAAGCTCAACCAACTGGGCCACCCAGGCGCCGGCCCACCCCCACTATGAGAACATTCTTATAAGCATTCCCCTCTTATGACATGCCCTAAAAGAGAAATTCGTGTTTATTCTCTCTTACGCACACACATGCTTCACGACCTGACTGCCTCTAAGCAGCACGCACGTACCTTATTGAGTGTGTTCTACCAGTTACACACAGTTAAAGTCAAATACGGGTTCTCCACTGCAAACTGAAAACTGCAAAACCTCCTCTTTTCTCTCTGACCAGTCTTTCAATATTCCTCCTATGAAACATTCTAGATCCTCCTTGTATCAGGAAGAGATTTCAAAGGAAGGAAAAATCAGCTGGAAAAGAAGAATGTGAGTGCCGGGCTCCAAAAGTATTCTGTTTTTAGTGGGAGAGGGAGAGACATCCTAATGGTATTTAAAACATGCAACACATGAAAAAAGAAAATGTTGAATAAGGACAAGTTCTAAAAAGAACAACTTAACGTTGGAGGCTTACTGGCTCCCTTAATGGATTAAATATAAATTCTGAGGAAGTCAACGGCTACTTCATACTGCAGACTGTTGTGCTTGCTCTGTGCCAGGGACACTGCACGATGCCCCGGCAGGGGTCGAACCTGCATATCAGGCAGGAGGGGTGGACCTTTCGAGGGCCACCAAGTTCAGCTACCCTCCCTGTGTTGGACTCTGTTTCAACACAGCCTCCAGGCTTGCCTTTGCCAAATTATATCAGGTGGTTTTAATTTTAATTTAAAAACGGTTCAGATCAGCCACGTCCCCTTCTTCCAAAGTTGTAATTCACTTTGAGGACCTGTATAGGACACCCAACACTAATAACAGCCCTTCCTGTTTACTGAGCACGGACTGTGCCCTGGGACGTTGTGTTTTGTCTTTGGTCCTTTTAACAACCCTGCAGATAACTACTTCTCCTACTTGCTAAGAGGAAATCCAAGAATAAAGCTGAGATTTAAAGTTAGCACTGTCTCATTTTAAGCCATTATTCTGACTTAGTCCACTCGGCTGCTCTAACAGAATGCCACAGATTGGGTGGCTCAGAACTGAAATTTACTTCCCACAGTTCTGGAGCCTGGAGAGTCCAAAATCAAAGTTCAGGTGGGGTTCAATGTCCGGTTCACTTTGCAGTTCATAGACTCTGTCTTCTCACATGGTAGAAAGGGACAAGGGGTAGGTATCTCTGGAGTCTCTTTTATAAGGGCTCACTCTCATGACCTAATCACCTTGCAAAAGCCCCACCTCCAAATATTGTCACACTGAGGATTAGGTTTCAACATGAAGGAGTTGGGGGGGGGGGGGGCGTGGTGCATAACACAAACATTCAGTTTATAAGCATTCCTCATTAAATGATACCAGAAAGATCCTAATAAATTTGTCCACTCGGTGCCTCCATCCATTTCAGAGAAGGATCCTTTGAACACTGACCATAAGATGCTTCCTTCTTATCATCTTCCCTTTCACATGGACCATTTATTTCTTTCACAGAACTTACTGTATTCTGAAACAATCTTGTCAATTTATTAGATTATCTATCTTCTCTCTACACAGACTCCGACAAGAAGAATGGAGGCCCCTTCAGGGCAGTGATTTTGAATTTCTAGTTCAGTCCCCTGTCGATAGCCATCTGGAAGACTGAGCTCAATAAATATTTGTAGGGATGGATGAATAACTCAACAGCTTTTGTGGCATCATCTAATTCCAAATGACAGAAGTTCATTTTTTATTATTTTTAAAATTTATTTATTATTTTGAGAGAGACAGAGACAGTGCTAGTGGGGGAGGGGCAGAAGAAGAGAGGAAGAGAGAGAATCCCAAGCAGGCTCCATGCTGCCAGCACAGAGCCTGATGCGGGGCTCACACCCACAAAGCCATGAGGTCATGACCTGAGCAGAAACCAAGAGTTGGACACTCAACCGACAGAGCCACCCAAGACGCCCGACAAGTTCATTTAAAAAAAAAAAAAGTATGTTGGGCTAGATGGGCCCAGATAATCTATTTGCTAATTCTTTCTTTCACTCCAAGGTTCAGGTCTACATTCTGTTTCAACATGAAGAACCAGGAAGCACAATGGAAAGGATGCCATCTGGTAATATCAAGGCAAAATGACAGAAAAATGAGAATTTTTGTGAAGAAAATGCTAATGAATTATTTTCCTTGAACACCCAAGCCAGAACCAAAAATTCACATAAATTATGGGAGAAGGTGACAGGATCTGAAATGGTCTGCCTTCATTGGGCTGGTGAGGTCAAGGACTGAGCAGGCTCGATGCTTTTTTCCAAAAATAAATGAACACACACACAAAACAAACCCACTATGGGAGGAAGGCAGATAAAAGCACATCCACTCTGTCCATGTTAGCATCTGCACTTGGCATTTTCCTCCCAAAGTGTGGCTACATTTCAAAAATTGTGTGAAAAGCACAACAGCTCCCCAAAACAGAGAGTCCTGCAATGTCGAAACTGCTGTTTCATGAACAAGCTATTCTGGCTCATAAAAATTTCAAATGAGAAATAGAAAGAGCCAATGTTTGACCTCTCGTACCTTCCTTCTCATTATGGTGAGAAACAAGACTTTGATGTATTTTTTAAAACATTATCTTTAACAAATTGCTCTATCACTAAAAAAGAAAAAAAAATACACGAAATAAAACACAAAATCTGCTGGCCTCATTCCCAGTCCTCAGACTACAGATTCATGCTAACCCCGGTAGCAACTCCCTTCCCAAGAGTGTCTTTGTTCCCCAGAGATGGGAATCCCAAGTGTTGTCAAAGTGATGGAAGGCTGCAGGGAACTATCTTTATGAAACTCTCTCTTGGTCACCTTGGGAGATGAGGGTAGGAGGAGCCGCTAGACAGAGTTGTTTGGGTTCCTGAATTGCTTAGACACCTTTCTCTTCATTTCCTCCTTCCCATCGTCTCTGTTTTTGCTTTGACTCCATAAGCTGGATAGCAAGCCTCCTGAACCAGTGCCATGTTCAGGTCTATTAATGGAAGTTTCCTTTATGCTTCCTTCAAGAACGCCCATGCTACAACTGGAACGAGACAGAAAATCGTGGTGCTCGTCCAGATCCAAGGACCACGGAGAAATCTGTGAGACGGCCTCCAACGTTCATCTCTTCTCTCCTCTTTTCTCCTGCAGCCTCTACTAACGCACTTACCGTGGTCTGTCCCATTTCCATCTTTATCTCCTCCTGAGGAAGACAAGCTCCCTGGGGCAAAGAACGTTCTTACTTCTCCCAGTACAGAAGACAAGGCCTGAGAAGACAAGGAACGAACTCCTTGTCTGATAAGGACTGGCAGCAAGTACTCACAGGGCCTCTGTCAGATGAGCCACTAAATCTCTAGCTCTAGGGTAAGTCCAGACTCAGGCCTGACCCACACCCAAGGAGCAGGCTTCACGTGCTAAGCCACACCTCCCCCAATCTGTCCATTTGGGAGTTGGGTTCCTGCAGCAGACCCAATTCTTGTACAGAGCAAGCACTGTCAGGAGATGGAACCAGAAGTACACACACACGTTGTTGCTAATATATGACATACAAAGCCATTTCTAAACATCACCTCATTGATTGTAAACTTTTTATCCATAACAAATACGAGAATGACCAGAAGTATCTGTGCGGGGTGTTTCACAACTGGAACATTAAAAAGGAGTCCTCAAGACCGAAAAAACATGGGGATCTCCTCCGTAGGCATCAGGGAAGTGATTATTGTACAGAGTGAACGATCCACACTTTGAAATCATGTTTCTGGTCTCTGATTCCCACATGGAACCAGTATGACTTCGATAGATTATGTCTGCATTTCACTAATCCTTTCAAAATCCAGCACCTACTACGTGCCAGGCGTCTTTCTATGCATGGGGCATACAGCAGAGAACAAAACAGATGAGGTCTGCCTGAAAGCAGTAGCAACAGGGATAATAACAGTACCCATGTCATAGGGATATCATGTAATTCCACACCAAGGATTGGAGGTAAAGCCGTTAGAACAGTATCTGGTGCATGAACATGCTCCTCAATAAACAGTAACTATTATTTAGAGCAGGAAATGTCTTCCTACAAGACGGAGGAAGAAGTATGCTGGGTATACTTTTTTTTTTTTTCAAGGCAGGTTATGTTGGCTGAGTATCACATTTGTCACCCCACGGAACCCAGGGTTGGGTGAGGTGATCTGGCCAACTGCATGGATGAGACCACTGCTCTCTACTCTCTCCCCACTGTTTGCCCTGCTGAAGAAGACACTTTTCCCGTTAAGGGTGGGAACATCCATAGGGTCTTTGATGCTTAGAACACAAGAAGGGACCCCAAGAAATCTAACTGTGGTCCCTGCATCAAAGAATGTCAAGAAGTCAGTTTCGGGGTGCCTGGGTGGCTCAGTTGGTTAAGCGTCTGACTCCTGATTTTGGCTCAGGTCATGATCTTATGGTTCATGAGTATGAGGCCCGAGGTGGGCTCTGTGCTGACAATGTGGAGCCTGCTTGGGATTCTGTCTCCTTCTCTCTCTGCCCCTCCCCCACTTGTGCAAGTGCACATACTCTCTCTTTCAAAACAGATAAGCAAACATTAAAAAAAAGAAAAAGAAGAAGTCAGCTTCAATGGGGCTCCAGGGATGTGTGCCCATGACCCTTCTCAAGCCTTTGGCTCCCATCAAGTAGGGCCTGTGACTCCCCGAATCCATCTTGTTCTTTAATCTCACCATGTCTTTGCCCAGCTATTCACTCGCCTGCTAGGCATGCCCTTCCCTGTTCTCCTTACCTTGGTACGCCTGGTATCGTTCCTCCCACCCTTTAAAGATCAAGTTCATACAATACCACATCCGAAGCCTTCCTGAACTCCGGGGTGGACAGCTGGCACTCTCATCTCTGCCCACCTGAACACTTATCACAGCCCCCATCTGTGGAATAATTCTCACTTGTTTCATATCCATGCTGCCATTAGACTACTCTGCTTGTACACCCAACACCAGATTGAGGGCAGTAGGTGCACCTCACGTACTTCTTTTGCTCACTTATTCAGAAAACATCGAGCTCTGACTCTATGGCACACTCTGTTTCAAGCCGCTGGGTTTATGGCAGTGAACCCAACAGCCCCCAATGCCTGCTCCAGGCGGCTGCCATCCTGGCGAGGGACTACTCCTCATCCCTCTTCCAGCCCTTCTCACCAGATCAGCCTGACCACCCACAAGAATTCCAGGTGCAACGAGCAGTTGTGTGCAGCATGTTTTCATGAATAAATAAATCACCTCACTTTTAGGTTCTTTGAAGTGTGAAGGAAAACTAAATGCCTAAAGCCATTACTGTCCCCATGGGCTGACACCACAAAATTCTACCCTCTATGTCACTGCATTGGTGACTCGGTGCCGTTTTTAAAATGAGGAGACACTTTATCCACCAAAAATCGACCTTGATGCCTGTGGGGAACAGGACTGAATTATTTCCTAGGAAAGATATCTATGCAGCCAAGATAAACTGTACTCACAAGGCTCCATCCGGATTTTCTCCAGGAAGTATCCACTGGGGTTAACGCCACCTGATTTGACTTTTTTCCTCAGGCTCAATCTCCTCAGCACCTTTATATGGCCCCCTGTGTCATATGAGCCCTCACTTTTTTTATATCCTATCATATACATTAGCATCGTGCCTGGCTGTTTCACATACATCCATATTTCTTTTCTAACTCCACCGCAAGCTCTAGGATAACGGAAAACACAACACTCAATATGAACATACAGCAGGCGCTCAATAAGTGCTTGTTACATCTCACTTGCAGAAATTATTCCCTACACCTCTGCTGGGCGGGGGGCTAGAGGGGAGCCCAAATCAATGCCAAAAATTAGGTCAAAGTCAAATTCACTCCCAGAAAGGGAATGACACAGAATTTCCAAGAAGAAAACCATCCAAAAGAATAAACAGTGCTGGCCATGTGGAGCGTCCATGATGTCATCAACTTCTAGTCTGTGAAAGCCAATACATAACTAGTTTATAATATCGGTCCACTGTGCAGGGCTGGGATCTTAACATTGTCCTGCAAAAATGTTGCTTCACATTCTCTCTGTCTTACCTTAAAAATGACTGTAGTCAGGGGCAACTGGGTGGCTCAGATAGGTTGGTAGCATCCGACTCTTGATCTCGGCTCAGGTCATGATCTCACGGTTCCAGGGATCGAGCCCCACATCACTACCAGGACAGAACCTGCTAGGGATTCTCTCTTTCCCTCGCTCTCTGCCCCTCCCCACTTGTGCTCGTGAGCACTCTCTCTCTCTCAAGATAAATAAACTTTAAAAAAAATGACTGTAATCAAACATCAGGGTTGTGTATGATATAGACTGAAATGGGACATCGGTTTTGTTTTTGTTTTGCTTTTTCACTTTCACTAACTTTCCTGTGCCCTTCCTATGTTCTGGTCACTATGTAAAACTAGTCCTGTCATCTCATTTAATGCCAAAATAACCCCTATGAGGTTGGTTCTTCTACTGATCCCATTTTATTTTTTTATTTAAAAAAAAATTTTTTTTTTAATGTTTTTATTTGTTTTTGAAGGAGAGACAGAGCATGAGCAGGGGAGGAGCAGAGAGAGAGGGAGACACAGAATTTGAAGCAGGCTCCAGGCTCTAAGCTGTCAGCACAGAGCCTGATGCAGGCCTCGAACTCACGAACTGTGAGATCATGACCTGAGCCGAAGTCAGACGCTTAACTGACTGAGCCACCCAGGCGCCCCATCTACTGATCCCATTTTACAGCGCACAAAATGGAGAGTAAGGCACACAGCTGAGAACTGGTAGGTGATACCAGACGCTCTTCCTCCGCGGCCCATCTACTACCCCAGGAGTCAGAAAACTGAGGCCTGAGGGCCAAGTCCAGCCTACCACATATTTGTGTAAACAAAGCTTTATTGAAATGCTGCACAGCTCATTTCTTTGCATGTCGTCTATGGCTGTGTTCATGTTAGAACAGCAGAGCTGAAGAGTTTGCACAGAGACTGTGTGGCCCACAAAGCCTAAAATATTTACTGTCTGGCACTTCACAGAAAAAGTTTGCCAACCCCTGGTCCAGGCTATACTGGCAAAGATAGAATGTTTAAGTGTTAGCAGTCTTCTAAAAGGCTCAACATATCATACACAAAGTACAGCGCTTGCAACAAAAATGGAAGCTTTCCAATGACCTTAAAAATCTTGAGTGGGAACAGTCTTTCCGAGTCATCTGCCTTCTGTTTGTGAATTATAAGTTGAGCCTGGCATTAGTAAATGTCTCATTACTCTCACTCCCCTTTAGAAATAAGTACACTCAGGATCCCGGAGGTATTTATTGCTCGCAGAACTGTCTGATAATAAAGAAACGGCCTCATTGGCCAATAGCAATAGAAGATTTATCGATTTCCTTTTCAAAGTATTACACTCAGACCTCACCAAACCAGGCCAGGAAAGCCCAAGTTCAACATAAAGGACAGGTGGGATGGGTAGTAGTGGTATGGACCTTTCTTCACGCAGGCGCTACAGCCAGTGTAAGTTAAAGGGAGACGCTACATCAGCCCCAATGTGCAGCCACGGCGTGTACATAATAATGTGGAATGTGGCCCCGCTTGGCTTGTGATGAAGGTTGCAATGTAACTTTGCCCAGAACCTGTTTCATCATCCTCTTCCCTTTAACACTCAGACTCTCCTCCTGTGTTGTCCATCTGTGAACGTCACCATCAAGGCTGGAAGCTGTCACCCCCTTTCCTTCACTCACCATATGTCATAGGTATCCGAGTCCTTGCACCCAAAGCCTTCCCCCTTTCTATTTCTGCTGCGTTCAAGCTTGTTAAGGCCCCGATTCACTCTGGCTTAGAAATCCTTTCTTTTTCTTTTTTAGCCACTCAGGCTCTTGGGGGTCCCTTCCCATCCCACTCCAGTTCCTACTGGGCCAGCCACAGGTTATCTTCTAGAAATACATCTAGTTTCCCACTCATGCCCCTTCCTGACTGCTCACCAGCTACCAAACAAAGGACAGTCCTTGGCCCCGTGAATTCAAGCAACAATAGCTAGAGCTTAGTAACCTACTATTCACGCCCTGGCTCCGTGGCCTGCTGGAACAGCGCCGTCACCCCGGCCGCGTCGGCGGTCTGCCCTCCACGGGCACCGACCGGCTCCCGGTCCCCATCAAAGGCCTGGCACGTCCACTGTGCCAAGGAGGGCACGGAGACCGGCGGGGCTGAGCTGAGGAGAAGTGGCAGAGCGGGAACTCATCCCAGGGCTGCGGCCGGCAGAGGCCACTCTCCACACCGCTTCGCCCCCGGCCTCTGCCGTCCCCGGATTCCCTCCTGCTCTGTACTCCTCCGAAGTGACTTTGAGAAAATTAAACCTAGAATTACATTTATATACTTCCCTTCCAAAATTGAAAACCCCTGGAGGGTAGTGGTCTAGTTTTATTAATCTGTAAACCTCCTCAAATACCCAGCCTGGTACCCAGCTGGGGCTAAATGAAGAACAAAGGGCTATTCCCTCCTCCAGGAAGTAGAACAGGAACGAGAAAGAAAAGATCGCTCTGAAAATCCATCAACAGAATGCCCCCAAGAGGTCTTTCTTTGTGGTTTGTTTATACCCCAACATATATTCACCAGGACTTCCTGAAAATAATTTTGAGGAAACAAAGACCATGAAAAATTAGCTGCCAGATTTGGAATGGTGAGTTTCTGTGGAGGAGGGGTTGGAACTAAGGGAATGGCCACATAGAGCGACTCGATTTCCTAAGGAGAGTAATTCATTTTACGCCAAAAATGGGGTAAAGCAGCCGGTCTCAACCCTGGCTGCACATGAAAATCGCCTGGGGAAGTTTTAAAAATCCTGAGAGCCAGGCCAATCTCAGACCAAGTAAATCCAGCTCTCTGGGGGTGGGCCTGGGTATCTGTGGCTTTTAATGGCTCCTCCCCCCACCCACCCCCGCCACCACCCTGAGGGGATCCCAATATGCAGCCAAAGTAAAAACTGCTGGAATGAAGGTCCTGCATTGGAATCCTGGCTCCACTAATTACCACTAATTATGTGACCTTGAGCAAGAGACTGCTCATGCATCCTTTTTCTTCAACCCCAAACAATCCTTTACTAGCTACAAGACCTCAGCTCAGTTTCCTCTTTGTCCAGTGGGAATCCTAACAGTACTTACCCCTCACAGAGGTTATTTTCAGCACTGAATGAAGAGGTTACAAGGAAGTTCTTAGAACAGTGCCCAGCATGTTGAAGGCACTCAATAAACGTTAGCTCTTGTTATCCCTAAAGGAATAAGGGGTTTGTAACGCCTATCTCACAAGCTGAGGACTAACTACGCAGGATTTGATATTAAAAATGCTTAATAAATGGTGCTCTCTTTTCCCACTTTTTTAAAGTTTTACTTTAAGTAATCTCTACACCCAACGTGGGGCTCGAACTCAGGACCCCGAGATCCAGAATCGCATATTCCTCCCACTCAGCCAGCCAGGCGTCCCTCTTTTCCTGTTCTTATATCCCACCCACAATTATCTCTGTGTTCCTGATCTAATTTGAGGGCCCTCAGGATAGAAAAACCTAGCTCCTTAACACTCCCTTAGAGTTGCCAGATAAAATACAGGGACATATTCAATATTTACAAATTATTCACTGTGTATCTGAAATTCAAACTTACCTGGTCACCCCGTATCTTTGTTAGTTAGATCTCGCAACCCTACATTCACCTGTCATCTAAACGTAGGCTGAAATGGAGGTGAGGTGGCAGAATCCAGTCCATGGATGAACCAAAAAACAAAAACAAAAAACAAACGAAGAAAGGTAAAACAAATCAGTACCTGGGACCTTTACCGCTTCGCTCCCTGGTAGCCAAAAGACATGTTACTATAATGATAAGCAACTAGCCAGCTCCCCTGTAGGGCAAGTCAATGCATTGTTCAGATGAACAAAACGCACTGGGAAACTATTCAAAGGCAAAGGAGAGCAGAAAGAAGAAAGCTTTCCTGAGCTGGCCCCTCTATTTTGCAGTCATTTATCTGATACATAAATCAAGCGAACTGTAAATTTGAACAGAAACCCTTGCCTCTTGGTGGAACATGTTGCAACCATCCCACAGGGCAAAAGCTTAACTATAAATTATTTAGCCCTATAAATGATGCAAGACCAAAACCCAAAGCCATGGTATAGGCTTTGAGAGTTCTAAGCCACACAGGTCTCTAAGGTGTCACGTGCTTTATGTTTTATTTTGTTTTAATCCTCCCTTTACAAAAAAAAAAAAAGCTAAGTTTTTTTTACTTTTTCAAAGCAATTTTTTTCCATTAAAAGAAAGGCAGAAAAAACAGACCCATCAAAAAAACAATTTTCTTGAAACCCATTTCACAAGGTATTTATTTTGAATTCTCAGAGCAAGGTCCCTGGAGAAATGTTAAGTTCTGAACTGTGTCCACTATAATATTGGTATATGTGTAAGAAACTGAAGATTAAAACACTGCACAAGAAGTTAAGAAGCATTAAGAGCCAATGAGTCAGCTAGTTCTGTAAGAATTGAATTAAATCAGCCACTAGATTGTTCATTGATTATCACAAACACCAAAAGCTCTCCTGCAAAGGCATGTTTTCCAGTTCACTTGGCTAATCCCTTCTGTACAAGGATCCAAGGAATGAATATTATTTATCCAATGGCAAGCTGCACAAATTAATCACACCCAAGCACCATGCTGGCAGCCAAACACAATCTATAAAATAATTCCAGACTATCATCATAAGCCAATAACAAGAACTAAAGTAGCTCTGTTATTCACCTCCCCCCACCAAAAAAACTCCCAAGTTATAAAAGATCTGAAATGACATTCTCCCGCCCTGCTTTATGGCCAGCTAACTGGGGCTGGTAGGTCACATGAAAATACTTTTAAAAGAGGAAAAAGATAGGAAGGTAGAAATTTGTCTTTTTTTTTTTTTAACCAGCAAGAGAACTAAAAGGCCAAATGGGCACAACCATTCATCAACTTGTGCAAAATTCACATTAAAAACCAAACTGTAAAGAGTGCATAGCATCAGCCTTACCCTCAGTGTACTTAGATGAGCTACCACATGTACTAATAACCTAAACAAGTTTGATAAAATCTGATTAGATTTTTTCTACAAACTGTAGAAACGAACTCATTCTGCTAGACAAGCGGCAGATTTAGGCAGCGACCCACGGGATCCAGAAGCCAGGCGTTGGCAAAGTTCCGACTTCACAAGGTGGCTAATAATACGTGGTAGAGACAGCACAAAGGGAAGGGGGGCCAGGAGGACAAGAAATGCTCCTTTCATGACGCCCCGCATCCTTGGCTCAGTCTACTTGAATGCTGCTCTTATGAGGCTGCCAGCTTTGAAAGTAAAAAAGAGGGAAAAAATATGTGTAACTTAAGTCAGAAAGGAGTTCTCTGTTTGCTGTGCTCACTAAGAGAGGGAGGAAAATAGTGCCAAAGAACCTTCATCTTCACGCGGAGAAGCTTTTTATTTCTTTTTGGCCTGTGGATATGCAGTTTAGAAAGCAACCACAGGGGCTGAACAAGAAGCGTGATAACGGAAAGAACACAGCTCTGTAGGTGGAGGTGGCCACGTGACTGCGGGGGTCCCTCCCTCCGCCCCTCCCCCTTCTGTCCGCGGAGACATTCTGCACCGGGCTCAGAATGTCACGTGTGAAAGTCTCCACCAGAGGTCAATGCACCACGTTACGCTCAGCCAGCGGCTCCTCTTAAGTTCCACTGACTGGATGCTGCCTGACGTGCTTTGCTCTCATTCAAGGTTAAGACCGATTCTATATACCCATTCACCTCAAGGTAAAATGACATCTCACTGCCCTCTCAAGGGCTGAATGCCCGGCAAGTTTTGTAGAGGAAAGAAAGACACTGAATAAAGGAAAAAAGAGGGTGGGAGTGAAGGAGGAGTTTCCTTCTAAACTCCTCGGCTACTTGGGAGAGGTATTTTCTGCTATAGTTCTATTTGAATTCGTGAGGAAATGAACTTGAGATATTCGTAACACTGAAAAGGAAAGACACAATGAGTGCCCATGAGGTGTGTATATAAATATTATACAGATACAATTACAGATTATTCCACGTCATATATACATACACATATATAATACATCTGTGTAAAGTCTGTATGTGTATAAACGCACGTGTACAACTGACCCTCGAACATTAGGGGATTAGGGGCCTTGACTCAGTTTAAAATCCACCTATAACTTTTGACTCCCCAAAACTTACCTACTTACAGCCTACTGTTAACTGGATGCCTTACCCATAGCGTCATCTGTCAAGTCAGACACATTTTGTATATGTATTTCATATTGAATTCTTAGAATTAAGTAAGCTAGAGGAAAGAAAACATCATTAAGAAAATCATAAGGAAGGGAAAATATATTTACAGTACCGGACTGTATTTATAAAAAAAAAAAAAAAAAAAAATCCTTGTAAATGCATCCACAAACTTCAAACCTGTGTTGTTCAAGGGCCAAATGTGTGTGTGTGTGTGTGTGTGTGTGTGTATATGTGTGTGTGTGTATATATATATATATACACACACACACACATGTATACATGTGTGTGTATACATATATATGTGTGCACACATGTGTCTAAAAACATATCTATTTATGTTACATTCACTATCTCATTTCATCCTCACCAAAACCTTCAGAAGTAGAACAATCTGGAGTCATTTTACCTTTGAGGAAACCAAGGAATGGACTCCATACCACCTGACTCTAAGCCTGTGCTCCTTTTCTTGCTGATGGCTTTTTCAGTCGGCTTCCACAGAAGGGGTGGGCAACTTTTCTGTGAACAGCCAGAGAGAGTAAACACTCTAGGCTTTGCTGACTATAAGGTCTCCGTTGCAGTGACTCACCTCTTCCACTACTGGGAGAGATCAACCAGAGACAGTAAGTAAAGGAATGAGCATGACTGGGTTTTAATAAAGCTTTATTTATGGATGCTAGCATTTGAATTTCATGTAATTTTCACATCACAAAATGTTTTTCTTCTCTCGATTATTTTAACCATTTAAAAATGTGAAAGCCATCCTTAGCCCGTAGACCATAGGCCATAGTTTGTCAGTCAGCCTTGCTCTACAACATTCATAGATAACATTTTTTTTTTTTGAGAGAGAGAGAAAATACAAGTGGGGAAGGGGCAGAAAGAAGGGGATAGTGGACCTGAAACGGGCTCTGAAGTGAGCCCAATGTGGGGCTTGACTCATGAACCACGAGAACATGACCTGAGCCGAAGTCGGACACTCAATGAACTGAACATCTTGATTAAGCTGTGGGTAGGGGAGAGGGAGGGAGATTACACTGTCCTAAGAATTAGATGGGAGAATCGGGGGAAGGTGTCCTGTGTTGTTTAATCTAAAACCTCATTCCCATTTCATGGCAGGCCAGGTATCTTCTCCATCACACCAGTGGAATAAAAAATAAAAAATAAATTGCTGCCATTGATACTAGCAGAGAAAGAATAATCCACACATACAGATATAGCGATATTTCATTCAAATGAACTCAGCTCACACACTAGCATACAATTCTGAAATTTTCTCTATTTAAAAAAAAAAATCTCTGAAGCATCAGTTTGCTTCCTGGGTACAACTGCCCCTCAGGTATTCTAGAAGGAAAAGGAGATTAAATAAAACCAGTTGAGGGGTGCCTGGGTGGCTCAGTCAGTTAAGTGCCAACTGATGATTTCAGTGCAGGTCATGACCTCACGGTTCATGAGTTGGAGCCCCGCATCTGGCTCTGCGCGGACAGCGTGGAGCCTGCATGGGATTCTGTCTCTCCCTCTTTCCCTGCCCCTACCCCCTCTCAAAATAAGTAAATAAACTATAAAAAATAAAATAAAATCATAAATAAAATCAGTTGAAAATCATAAAACTGGAGACGACTTGACTCGGCAAGGAAAATAGAAGCAACCACGGCCAGAGATTAGTAAGGCATACAAAACTTTGAACGTCTTTCCAAGATAGCAATGACAGGCTGATTTCCTAACGTTAGTGTGGAGTTAACTTACCATCTAATCAATGTGTTTCCTCCCAGGATTTCCCCCAAACACAGAGTGCTGGCCAGGTGGGTAAAGCCAGTCAACGATAACCACTACACTAGCAGTATCAGTAAGATCAATCATGCACTAAATTGCTCCTGAAAATATACTGTCTCTTCTGGTTCTGTTTCTCCACATGGCTGGCCGGCTATTTTCTGCTAGGCATTCCCAACATAAAGTGTAACCACATTTTGAAATCAGCAGTGGCCTTACCATTTGCCTTTGGAAAGGGGGTTACCATACCACATGCTACCCGCAAAGTAAATGTATGCTAATGGGTGGGAGCGCTGCTAAGTGTCAGAAGCACCTCTGAGGGGAAGAAGCTTACACACGTAGACACTGGGAGACTTTGCCTTCAAGGTCTTTATGCATTAAAGTCATCCGTGAATCATGTCAACTGACCCTTACAATTGTCCCACCTTGAGGAATAGGAAAGAGACTTACAAGTGAGCAACAGAAAGGCTACTGCCTAAATTTCAGAGACTAACGTACCACAAAACACTAGCCAGTGGGTAACAGGATAGGTTTTTTTTACCCGTTGTCAGTCAGCTTGAAATGTTTAGGAAAGACTGTCCAAGAAAATCTTTAGAACATTGCCTCCTGATAGTGGCATTTGAAGTTTTAACATCTGTGCACTTTGTTTTTCTCAATCAACAGGTCTGAATGACAACACGTGGACAGACACTTTGCTTTTATTTCACTGCTTTACTAGCTCTTTTCTTTTGTTTTGGGTTACTTGTATTTCTGTTGTTCTCACATTTGAATCAGCCCTAACCATAATAAATTTAGCCAAGAATGTCAAATTAATCTAAATTATTGGGAGGATTTTACATACTTTTTTTAAAAATTTATTTATTTTGAGAAAGGGGGGGGGGGAGGGGAGGGGGAGGGGCAGAGAATTCCAAGCAGGCTCCGTGCTGTCAGCGCAGAGCCTAGCACAAGGCTCCCTCTCACAAACCATGAGATCGTGACTGGAGTCGAAACCAAGAGTTGAACACTTAACCTACTGAACTACCCAGGTGCCCTGGATTTTATATACTCTTAAGACAACTAGTCTAATTTAAACGTTGTACTCACAGAATAACATATGTTAGGCCACAGAACAAGCTTCAACTCTTGTAAGGTTAAAAAAAAAAAATCCTTAAACCCTTTTTAACAGTCACCTTCTGCAAAGGAAGTGTGGGGCCAAATGATTCTCATTTTGTTTTGGAACATTTCAAATGATGTTCCAAAGCAGTTTAGATTCATGAAATTAGGTGATTAAAGAAAGTTCGTGATAAGAAGCAAATGTTATTAAATATTCTTTATTTAGAATAGATGAGGCCCATCTTTCTGTAGTAAAAGCAACACAGGGGCTTAAAATAATCTGCCTTCCCGGGAGGATCGCTCCAGCACTATGGCACTGCCTTTGTGTGTGTGGAATCTGAGGAATTTGGGTGAGAATCCTGGAGTGTTGCAGTGTTGGGGAATCCTTCTTTGAATGTGGGACAATGGGGCCAGCTGCCACTCCTGACCTTGATAAGCCACTGCATCAGTCATTCTGCCAGGCTCTACGCTGCTCCCGCGCTGCTCCCGCCCTCGCTGGGGTGGAGGGGAGGAAATTCTCATTTGTTGGAGCCTGACACATCCCTAATAGCATTTCCTAAGCAGCCTCTAAAACGAGTGTGTTGTAAAAGCAACAGAAGGCTTCAGTTGGAAATGGTCACAGAAGACAATCTGGCTACCACACGAGGTCTCCAGTGTTACTGAAAAGTCCCATTGGAATGAAGGCCCTTTCAGGGTCTGCTTTTGTGTCTGGGATGGTCTTCCTTCAGTGGCGAGAAGATGGAGATTTGCCTGGGGCCAGTGCTGCTCTCACAAGTTCCTTTACAGCACACAGCCACTCATGCCCTCCATGTCATTTTCTGCTCTGCTCAAGGATACCTGGCTCTTACATAATAACACAAGGATCTCTCAGTGGGTCCACGGAGGAAGAAGAATGAGCTTGGGGACAAAGTACCATTTTCTACATTTATCTTTCAATACCTTCCTTTCAGGCCAATTTTTTTAACAGGTCTTTTCAAGACATGGACGCTTTAAAAATCAACTGAAGATTGCTAGAGACAGAAAGACTTGCTTGTCTTCCCATATATGGCTTTCAAAGTCTTGTGAATACAGGAAGAAACGGTAGGCTGTTTTCTTTAAGCAAATAATTAATGGTTTCAGTTACAATTTATTTATTCTCACAACAGCCCTATCAGTAAGTACCATAATTGCCCCCATTTTACAGATAAGTGAACTCAAATACAAAGAGGTCGTTTGCCAAAGGCCATGTTTGTAATTGGCAGTACCAGGATCTGAATCAGTTCTGACTCCTGATCAATGCTGGAAACCACTCTCCTTCTGCTAAACCTCTACAAGAGAACAGCTTACTGTATTATTATACAAGCTCCAATCCTTTCTCCCTTCCAATGTGGAAAAGAAACTATCCTCTTCAATGAAGCCTGGTCTAACCACCGGAGCAGTGGTCCTCAGTGCCCCCCCCCCCCCCCCCGCCCCCAGGACACACTTGGCAGTCTGGAGATAGTTCTGGTTGACTTGAACGGGAAAGCAGGTGCAGCTGGCGTCTAATGGGTAGATGCTAGGGATGCTGCTAAACATCCTACAATGTACACGGCAGCCCCCACAGTAAAGAACTGTCCAGAACAAAATGTCAATAATGACGAATAATCAGGTAAGTCCTCTCTTGACAAAGATCTTCCTTCCATTCCTTTTCTCAACCACTGCCTTCAAATCTATTGACTATTTGCACCCAAAACTATTTAGGAAACCAACTTTCCTAAAGTTGGCTTTCTTGCTCCTCCCCTATTTGACCTCTTCCTTGCTACCCACCCCCCCCCAAATACGCTGATTTATGTAGTGCCATTTCTGCACTTGTACATTTCAGCTCATTCTACTTCATCTAACTCCTGCACAGGCTTCAAAAGCTATTTCAAGTGAGGTTTTGCCTGAGACGACCAGCCTACGGCAAGTATTTCCTCCCCCTATAATGTGTGTCTCCAGTTCACCAGTTACAATGCACCCCCAGCTCACAGGTTTGACAAGAATGATCACTGCCACTATGTTCCTACCATGTGCTCCAGACTTTGGCCAAGCATTTGATATATATTTATATCCTTAAGACAACCTCAAATAAAGATACTGTTATCTCCATTCTCCCCATCACAAATCTGAAGCTCAGAGAAGTTAAGGGAATTCAAAGGCTTCAGCCTGAAAAGTGAGAGAGCCAGGATTCAAGTCTATATCCATCCAGCTGACTGTAATGCTCGGGCTCTTTCTGAATGGGTTCCACTGCCGCACACAGCAAAACTCATGCCTCACACAAACCTCCGATTCTCCCAAAGTGCCTTCTTCAATAAACACCCACTGATAGTCTGATCTCACAATAACAACCTCTCTGGGGTTCAGAGGTCACGCTGCGAATGAGGTTCCCACTGTACAAATTTCTCTTTTCTTACCCCCACACATAAACACACCATTCTCCTTGCTTTTTCCGATTGCATATATATATTTTTAACAGCTTTATGAAAGTAAAATTGATATACAATAAACCTCACACATTTTTAAAATGTGCACTTCGGAAGTCTGACATAGACACATGATCATGAAACCATTTCCAAAATCAAGTTAATGATATATTCATCACCCCAAAAAGTTTCTTCACGGTTCCCTCCTTAACCACCACCCCACCCCCACCTACCCCCAACTCTACCCAGCCAACCACCAACCTGCTTTTTGTCAGTGTAAATTAATTTGCAGTCCCCAGAATTGTACATAAATGGCATCATCTAACACAAATACTCTTTTTTTTCCTCTAGTGTAATATTTTGAGACTCGTCCTTGTTAGGGTGTGTCAATAGTTGATCCCCTCCTACTGCTGGGTATCATGCCATCGTATGGATATGCACTGTCTATCTATCCAAATGCTGAGGGACATTACAAGTTGCTACGAGCATTCGTGTACAAGTCACCGCTCTCTTTTAAATTCGGCCGCATCCAAAGAAAAATTTTGCCAGATCATCAAACTGTGTTAAATTCCAACCCTTTTTCCAGCATCAAGCACGCCCTATTACTGAGCGCATGTTGCAGAAATGGCGAGGAGCGTGTTCTTCCGGGACAGATGGCTTGTCCCGTCGTTTGGATTCATCCCTTAGTAATACTTTAACCTTGTTTCACTTTCCTTATGTATAAAATCAAGATAACAGAAGCTCCTGAACAGGGCTGTTGTAAAGATTAAATGATGAGGATAATCCATACACGATCATAACCCTGCACCCAATGGATGGTGAGTGTTGCTAACTATGGGATATGATTACTGTTAACATGAATATCTATTGTGAAAAATGACTAAGCTTCATTATGCCTTCAAACAAATTCCTATTATTTCTACCAAATTCCTTTATACTGATTTTACCTTAAGATAATCACAGTACCAGTTCGAAATCAGAGAACAAACAAAAGATGATCTAACACAGTACTTCTTAAACATTTTTTAAACTCTGCCTCCTGTGTGGAAATTAAAAAAAAAAAAAGAAGTTCTTAATAAAAATCTCAGAAGAACTGACACATTGTGCCTAAAAACATATCAAATATAAGCTTTTCCTCCAGTCTGATAGGACAGAGCTTGTGAGGACATGTTGCAACCTTCTAACCAGTAGCTCACTGTGAGTCACCTGATTATTCATTCATCAGAGAGAAGGAAATGAATGGATTCAATGAAACCCAACTAGTTTCCAGGAAGACGGTGATAAATAATTCTTCAACACTGGCTTACTTACCCTACCTCCCCCACCCCCATCAACCTGGCCCCTAACATCCACCTCTTGTACCTACCTGCACATGTGCAGGCAAGTCTGACAAGGGAGTGTTCGGAAGGGAAGTAATTGGCCCTGGGTGGAGAAGAAATATGCTCTGTAATTTGAGCCTGGGTGACCATCTGTGAGGAAGGCCAGGAAGGGATCCTGCACGGGGCAGTCTGGCCTAGACAAACAGTAAGCTTCCCACAAAGATGATGGGCACACTAACTAGACATTGATGTAATGGGAAGAACGGCAGGACAGGGCAGAGTGTCAGGGACTGCTCCCAGAGAAAGAGGCTGGGGGGGAACTTTGTGTGAGTTTCTGACCCTGGCTGGCGATGAAGTGCCCAGTGGGCTTGGCAGGTGTAGCCGGAGAACTCAGGAGGCAACTCAGTCAGCCTGGACAACAGTTCTTCGGAGTAAGAGGCAGCTATGCCTTGTTAACCAACAGCCCTGGGGGTGGGACTTAGTTTCCCAAAACTAAGGATGCAGAACAGGAACACGCTCAAGGATGCTCTCCTTTCTGATTACCATTTGCAGAGGGCAGCAGGATAGCATGAGGCAGACACAGCAGAAAGGCCAGTCTCTCCTCTCACAGCCTCAGCTGTTCAAATGCCTATGTTCTCTCAACAGCCTTCCCCGATTCCCCTAGTGAGGTCCCCAGTTCATGCTCCTGTCACACCTGTTAGGTCCCCTCAGACATTTACCGTAGTAATGAATGTATATGCTTACTTGCATAATGATTTGATTATTGTCCGCTCCCCAGCTACACTGTAAGCTCTAACAGGGCTGTCTTTTTGCTCACCATTTATATCCTTGGCACTCAGCCCAATGCCTGAGGCATATACTACGTGCTCAATAAATAGGTACGAAATTAATGAATGTAATGGGTTGAATTCATGAACGTTCAATTTCCATTCTTTTGTTCCGCACCTGGGCATGGGCATGACCAGTAGGCAATCTTCCTATTGAGCACCTAGGATGGCCTAGTACCCAGGGCAGTGACTGGCCCATGGAAGAGTTTAATAAATGTCTGCTCCGTTAAAAAAATCTAAAATGATCTGCACCTGAGCCAAAGGCTATCTCTACCCAGAATGTTTAGCTGCTTCATGAGAATATTCCTTGATGACAATATATCTCTCAAAACTTCGACACCATGTGACTCCCCCACTCACACACACACTCAAACACACACACACACACACACACACACACACACACACACACACACACACAGACATAAATATACACCAGAAACATACAACATGAGAAGGAAAAATGGGGCTTGATCATTTTGGGGGCAAGCAAAACTTACTAAGAAACATCTATCAAATTGGGAGTAGATGATAAGAAAGAGTTTAGTTGCTGAAAGAGGAAATAAGGGGGAAACCTGATCCTGTGCTCTGGAATTTCCAAATCAATGTTCTGAGGTTTGAAAGTAATTTACCTTCTCTTATTCAGCAGTCATACTACCCACCAGTCAAGAAGTGCAAGTAGCCAATATTTCAATAAAAAGCTGAAGTATCACCTAAAAGCAGCTCATACTTTGGCAAAAATTGCCAAACTTCAGCCATAAACTTACAAAGATGCTTCCCTTCACCACCAAGACTTAACTCTTTAAGAACAACTCTGGAGTCAGGCAGAGGGTGGACAAACTCGGGAGTTCTTATCCACCTTAGCATCCCCTCATATGTTAAGAAACCAATGATCTCACTACATGGTCAAAAAGAGCAGACACCTAAGATGGTTTTATTTTGCATGAGAATGTCTAAAATTGAAATTTCTTACGAGGGGCACCTGGGTGGGCTCAGTCAATAGAGCATCCGACTCTAGATTTCAGCCCAGGTCATGATCCCAGGGCTATGGAATCAAGCCCTGCATTGGGCTCTGTGCTGAGTGTGGAGCCCGTTTAAGATTCTCTCTTTCGCTCCCTCTGCCCCTCCCCCATTCACATGCACGTGCACACACATGCTCTGTCTCTCTACAATTAAATAAATAAATGTACTAAATAAGTAAATAATAAATAAAAGTGTTTACCTGATACAGAACACTTTTAACATAGGAGGGTCAAAAACCCATAAAATCTCCCATTATAAAGCTTCTCATGTATGTGCATATAGTATGATATAGATTAGATATACTGTAAATAAATATACAGATATATAGATATATATATACATCTATATGATTGATGGATGAATGGACTGACTGACAGACAGCGGGATAAGCAGATGGACAAAACTATAATGTAGGAGATTTACACAGGTTGGACCCAAGGCAAAAACTGAACTCAGCTTCCCTCAACCCAACCTCCAAAGTTTCTGTCTTGCCCGCGTTGCTTCTCGGCATGTTGGTCCCCAACATCCCTCTTTCCTCCAACCTGCCAGACCAAAATTTTCCAGGAAGAAAGATCAAATAAAATAATTAACCTGAAAATGCATGTAAATGGTTGATTAAACGTGGAGAGGATCTTAAACAGAAAAACACCTACGTTGGCTTGACCATGGCAGGATCCCCAAACCCCATTACTTAAGTCCTCTGCTTCAGAGTGGGAAGAAGTCCTTCAGGAGCAGAGGGGAGAACCCAGCAGTTCTCTGAACCCAGTTCTAAGGAGGCAGTCGTTCTTATTCACAGAGTACACGGACACTACTACTGTCAACTTGGTTAGCTGGGAACTCCATTAAACAGAATGCACTTCCCGCTGTGATCCAGCTCCAGCTAGCCACACGAGGGGCTTGTGCGAGATCTGAAAGCACAGGTTAAGTCCAGTCCATTACTCTCAAACAGCTGGTAAACAGATGGAAGGTTGCTGGTGGGTCCCAGCTTGTCCCTGTCTCCCTCTGCTCTCACTCCCTTGTCTTCCCCAAAATGGCCCTGCCACCCAGCAGCGGCCCTAGCCTACTAGGAGATGCTTGGCCATACCTGGCAGAGGTAGGAACTACACAGACACAGTGGCAATGGCCTTTAGACTCCTCTCGTGTGCTTCCTTTCATGGTCCCCATTGGGTGGCCTCCCGGTGGAACTTCCTCTAACTCCCTGACACTCCCATCCCCTCCTCAGACTTTCATTTCCCAGCTCCTCCCATATTTGAGGAAGGGTCAATTTCTATAAATCCCTTAATCCTATAGCACTCACCATGGCTCTGCCTCTTAGACTGAAACCTAGCTGATAAAAGGATAATAATGCATACTACTGACCCACTTGTGACCAGCAACAAGACCCAGGGACCAAAACACAGCTCAGTAAGGAACACGCTTCTACAGTCCCACACATATGACCTACCCACACACTAGAGCCACGCGGCACCCCTGCAGATCTGCATGCCAAAGCTGACTACCATGGCAGACAGCCCTCTACAGTGCACCAAGTACCCCAAACAGCTAAGTTTCCAATATTTTGCTAGTTGAACAATTAACTCTTGCGTAATGATGAATAAGTGACTTCCTTCCTGTGAGTTATGTTCTTACCCGAAAGATAAAATAAATCTTTCCCAGACTCTGTTAGTCAAGTACCGATAAATTCATGTACCAACAGTGGTCGCCAGCTGGGTTCCTGAAAGCTGATTCCGGCCCACAGGCATGTTTGGTTTGGCCTTCAGACTTTCCCAAATGCTTGAATTGGTTCCAGATCTTGAGAAATTGGGAGATTCCTCCCCAAATTTCACATTTCCAACTTGTCCGGAAAGACCAGACAATTTTACCCCCTTCCCGCCCCAGCCCCACTTTCCTACATGGCCACCATCTCGGTTTCCACTTTGCACTCCACTCACTACCTGCTTAGACCCTGAGAACATGTGAGGCTGCAACCGCCAACTGGTGTTCATTCTTGGGAAGCCAGTACTCGGGGGCCTCCAAGGCTCGAAGACGTAGCCTTTGCGTGCCGTCTGAGTTTCCTCAACTGTTTTGTCCTAGGGTGTTTCTCGGCTGGTGACTTGTAGTTTTGAGGAGTCTCTGCCAGGGAGGGCCATTTACATTTGGGGTTGCTAGAAATGCCTACATTTTCCAGGTCACAGTGTAGCACAGCTCTCACATTAAAGCAGAGGTGATTAAGAAGAGGTACATACCTGAAGCAATTAAGGGGCTGTATCAACATGTCCAGGAGCAAGCTGTAACACCACCCCGCTCGGCAGCTCCAGATAAAAATCACGCCGTCAGAGCCTGTGGAGCACGTCTGTTACTCTCCCCCAAGGAGAACAGTTTAAGGAAGATATATATGTATCTGCTTTCTATTATTAAAAACACTGGCTAGTGTTGTTTTCTCTTTCTTTACATCAGAAGACAGCGAAAGGAAAAGCAGAAGTCGCTGCACAAGGGATGCTCTCAGGTGAAAATGCTTTGCAGCCCAGATGCCCAAGCCTGAGAGAAGAAAGCAGGAGTGTCAGAAAGATATGCAAAAACTCCATAGAAAGTCCGTTTCTGCAAACTGGCCAGGCACCTGGGGTAAGCTACTTTCCTCCTTGCTGCCCTGGTTTTCTGATCTGAAATCGGTCATCAGAAGAGCACTGTAGTGAGGAAGAAGTAAACACTGCATGCAAAGTGCTTGGCAGAGGGGCTGGGATACACATTCAATAAAGGCTCCAATGACTGTTATTGTTTTATTACTATCAACAAAGACCATTCACGCCAAAATTAAAAGCACATTCAACCAAGACAGGGAAGGGGACGCCTTTGGCAGCCACTCCAGTGGCTGTAAATCAAGACATTTGTAAGTCAAGAGTCTTTAAGTTGGGGCTGTTTGGGATGCAGTTTGGAGACGGTGTTTGGTTTGCTTCAGGAGTAACCAGCAAATACATTTGCTAGAAAATGTGGTAATAAAACTGTTCATCTGTGTAGAAACATGGTGTGGCTCATTAGATACCTAAAACCATTTCATAACCCACAAGGTTTAATACCCTAAACTTTCTACCCGAATGTTCAAATGAAAAACAAGGCAAATTGCCCCCATGACTGGCTCAGCACACCCTTGGGTGAGGGGTAGGATTGGCTAGGTCTCTGGGGAAGTTTGAAAAGCACTTTGTTCAACCTGAAACTCAAAATTCAACCACAAGTCATGCGAAAGGGGGAAAGCTAGAAGGAAAATACTTCTACGTTTAGTTGGTCAGCAAAGTAATATTCCAAGATTTTAAATTTTTTTTTTCAACGTTTTTTATTTATTTTTGGGACAGAGAGAGACAGAGCATGAACGGGGGAGGGGCAGAGAGAGAGGGAGACACAGAATCGGAAACAGGCTCCAGGCTCCGAGCCATCAGCCCAGAGCCTGACGCGGGGCTCGAACTCACGGGCCGCGAGATCGTGACCTGGCCGAAGTCGGACGCTTAACCGACTGCGCCACCCAGGCGCCCCTATTCCAAGATTTTAAAATCACAGGCTGGTTTCGGGTATGGAGACCAGTCAACAGAGTTGTTCATCTCCAAAGATTTGCAGATCAGATAATACTTCCATTCTATCTCCCTCAAGATAAATTAATAGCAAGGACATTATCCCCATTTTACAGGACAAGACTCTGAGTAACGAGGCAAAGTGAAAAAAACTGCCTTGATTGGATTTATAAATTTCAAAACGCCAAAACATTACTATCTTGACAAGGAAAGAAATTCCACAGGAAACTCGGAGAGAGGAAATGGTTTGTCATGGTAGAGCTTCATTAACGAAACAAAGACACCTGTAGTCAGGTAGCATTCATTCATCTTTAGAGGTGAACTAAAGGGACATCGTACATTCAATGACCTTTTTCTAGCTTCTCGATCATTATGAGTTCTGCGTCGCAATAATCCTTCTCCAGTTAACACGGATTCTATGAAAAGATCATCTGGTGCCTGGTAAGCTACAACGAAGGCTCATTCATTGACTTTCTCAATATTTAGGCAGAGGCCTGTGACATGTCAAGTCCTGGTTAGCCTCGAAGTCCAAAGATGAATAAGCCACATCCCAGTGGGGGAGACAGAATGGTAGACAAAGATTTCACAATGCAGGGCAGTCTGTGCTTTACAAAAGATCACTCAAGGGTTCGGAAAGCAGAAGAGGAACCAACCTGGCCAGCTTTACCCGGGGCATTATCCCAAGACTCAACAAAGTGAGGACATTTGATCAAAGTCTCCAAAGTTACCAGCTGGCAGAAGGAGGGGATTTTCAGGGCATCCAAAGCAGAAGGAATAGCATGTTAGCAGTCTACGGATGTGAGACATTCATGAGTAACAGAAGTAAAGATGGGCTAAGAAGAATGCTTAGGGCCAATTTTGGAAGAACTTCGTCTCCAGGCTTGAGTGTTTTGCCCACAGGAAAGGGGCAGATACAAAAAGCTTTTAAACAAGAAACTGGCCTACTTGGATCAGTGCTTCAGAAAGAGAAGTTCTGTATGTGGATTAAAGAAAGCAAGGAGCCGCATGCTAGACTATGTGTCAAAGATAAGAATGTACAATTTATTCCGCTTAACATTTTTCTGTGACTTACCCACTTCCTCCACCCCCAACCACGTCATAACTATTATTAGGTCATTATAAACCTATAAACTCAAAATAATATGGACACCAACCTTTCTGGAACCTCAAAGGTGCAAATCTGGAAGGGGAAAAAAAAAAAAAAGCAGAAAATGTCTCACCTCTACCTGAAAGGAAAAATCAAATGCAAACTTTTTGACAGACGAGGGCTTCTGTAGTTGGTACGTTTGTTAGTTTGTTTGTTTTTTATTCATTTTTTTGAATTTTTAAAAATTTTTTTTCATGTTTATTTATTTTTGAGACAGAGAGAGACACAGCATGAGCAGGGAAGGGGCAGAGAGAGAGGGAGACACAGAATCCAAAGCAGGCTCCGGGCTCTGAGCTGTCAGCCCAGAGCCCGATGCGGGGCTTGAACTCACGAACCGTGAGATCATGACCTGAGCCGAAGTCAGATGCTTAACCGACTGAGCCACCCAGGCGCCCCAGTTTGTTTGTTTTTTAACTGGAGTTACTTTTAAAACTTGACATCACTGACGAGCACAGATTAGTGGGGCCAAAATAAATTTTTTTAAGATGGTAGAGATGAAGCAACTGACAGTTACAGGAAAAAAAAAAAATTCAAGTTCCCTTTTAAAACAAAGAAGTGCGTATCTGCTTAGTAACTATAGTGCTAATCAAGGCAATCACACATCATTCAAAATTATCACAAACCTGTATTTTCCATTGCAGTTCATCTAGCGGTTTTTGTATGAAAGGTGTACACTTCGACAAGGCTGGCAGTGTTCACTGAAAGCAACCACTTATTTTTCTCCCTCTCACAAAAGTGGCCGAGGCATTTTCCTAAGCTTCACTGAAGCCCTAATCACACAATCAGTTTGGACAGAGTTGAAACATGGCAACTGATGTGACAACCAGGTTCACTGCATTTGCTGATATTCCTACCACATGCAGATGTTTTGCTCTTCGGAGTCTTGAAAACAAATTGCTTTATTTCTCTGTGGGGATACGGAGGAGTCTGTTTAACTGTGACGGACTAAATACCCTCTTACAAATAATACTGCAGCACTCGTTGTAAGTTCTGACCTTGAGTTTACAACTGGACTGGGAGATCACCAGCCTAATTCCGAAGACCAAAGGTTTTACTTAGAGTATGAACTTCTCAGTCCTTACATTACTATTATTTACATGGAGACAAACATCATACACTTTAGTTAAGACTGGAACTACACGCTTTTAAACATGCCTTTAACTATGCCTCCGGATGGAGTCTTTGAAAAGAATCAATTCCCCAGGAGCCAATGGATTACATTCCAGAAGCTCTCTAAAGTAAACACTAGGACAGATCAAGTGAGGAACAAAACGGTAGCAACAAACAGACCAGAAAGATCAGGAACACCGTGATTTCACAAAGTTGTGTCAGAAAGAAAAAAAAAAAAAAAAAGGTCCATTCTCTATTTCTTCTCTAGCTTCAAATCAGAAAAATGTTAAAGGTTTTAAATCAGTCTTCACCAAATGAATCTAAGAATCTAGTATGTGTTGTAAAACCACATACTGTTAAAGCATTCAGGGGGAAAAAAAAAACCTTCTACATTTTAACATACTTCTTGGGAATTTGCTAAAGAAAGGGTGGCTCCAATCACACATTCCGTAAACCAAGCACAATCAAAGGTAAGTTTTCAAAAAAATGTTTTAATGTTTAATTATTTTTGAGAGAGAGAGGGAGAGAGAGCGCATAATCAGGGGAGGGGCAGAGACACAGGGAGACAGAATCCAAAGCAGGCTCCAGGCTCCGAGCTGCCAGCACAGAGCCCAACACGGGGCTCAAACTCAAGAACCGCGAGATCATGACCTGAGCCTAAGTCAAAAGGTTAACCTACTGAGCCACCTAGGCGCACCCCAGTCAAAGATAAGTTTTTTACCAATTCGAGCGTATCTGTGGGGGCAGGGGAGCAGAATTAGAAAGATAAAATTTAGTGGGTGAGCATGTTTTAAATTTCCTCTTGTCCAGGTTTTGCAACAGAGCAGTGGGGCTGCAAAAACGGGCAAGAGTCTTTGCTCTGTCACTAAATACCTGCCTGACCTAAGCCATGGGTCTGAAATTGCCCTTGCTCCCAGCTGCCACATTTGGAGAAAAAGCTCATGGAAAGGAGATGAAAAGAAACTGAACTCAAGAGTTTAAAGACCATTCTAGTTCTTTTTTTTTTTTTTTTTTTAACACTTATTTTTCAGAGAGAGAGAAAGAGAAATAGAGAAAGCGCGGGGTAGGGGCAGAGAGAGGAGAGAGGGAGACAGAGGACGCACTGTCAGCACAGAGCCTATACAGGGTTCAAACTCACGAACCATGAGATCATGACCTAAGCTGAAATCAAGAGCTGGCCGCTTAACTAACTAAGCCACTAGGTGCCCCAAGACCATTCTAGTTCTAATAAGGTTACTGTCCTGAACAGTCTTAAAAGTTCTTGCTTAGCCACCACCCCTGCTTGAAATTTAGGCTTTATAGAAGTGCCAATCAATGATTTGCAGATGAAGTTAAACTCTGAAAAAAATGTTAAAAAGGGAAAACTTAAAACCTAATAGCATGACACTCTGCCATCCAATATATTTGTTTGACAAATGTTTGCTCATAAATGATGAAGCCAAATGGGAAAAAAGACAGATGCCATCTCTAAGTCTCTGGTAGATTGTCTGCAACGTGGCCATCATAGTCCCTCTCCCTACATGCATGACACAGACCAGTCCCCTCCCTCACGGACCTGTGACCAAAACAATGTAGTGGAAATGACAACACAAGGCTTTCAGGCCTAACCTGTGAGAAATCTTACTGTTTCCACTTACTGCCTTCTTGGGACACTGCTGCCACAAAAACAAGTCTGAGCTAACCCGCTGGAGAAGCCTTCCCCCTGGGGGCACCTAGACCACCCCCCATCCAGGCCCCCAGCAGAGGATCGGGCCCATAGCCAGTGCTCATTAAGTGGCTGTTCTTACCTGGACAAGCATAGCTTGCCATGCACCAGCTGGAAGAAGCAAGTAGCGTGAAGTAACACAACAAAAAACGAGAAAGGACGCACCAGCAAGATGGAAGTAAGCTCTACAGAATGCACTGGCTGACGCCTTTTCTGCTTAGGAGACCCGCTCTTCTCTGTTCCTTGCCCAGTTTTCTCCAGTTTGAACAGGGCACAAAACTGAGCCCGGTTTTAGGTGTGGACAATGCATGCCACAGCTGAGGAAATCAGACCGAGACAAAGGGATTTCGTCCCCAAAGCAGCAGTCAGATCAATACTAATTGGGAATTATGGGAATTATCCTCCCCCAATTACTAAAATTGCAAAGCAACTATCCAGAGAGATCTTATCTCAGCAGGGATAAGGCCAGTTAAATGCTGGCTGATTTTTAGAAATGGCACATTAAGTCAGAGACCTTATCTGGAGACAGGCCTACTTCTGCTAAACTCTCTCCCAGCTGGTTAACATTTGTGTTGATCCATGATTCATAGGCCCCATGCTGTATGCACTGCGAGGCCAGAGCAACCCGGTGACAGCTATGGAAGGGAAGTAGTCACTTATTCCTCCAGTGGGGAGGGTGAGCTGCTGTCACCATCTATAAGAAGCAGCCACTGAGGGGTGCCTGGGTGGCTCAGCCAGTTAAGTATCCCACTTTGGCTCAGGTCGTGATCTTGCTGTTTGTGAGTTGGAGCCCCGCGTCGGGTTCTGTGCTGACAGCTCAGAGCCTGGAGCCTGTGTCTTCCTCTCCCTCTGCCCTCCCAACTCGTGCTCTATCTCTGTCTCTCTCTCAAAAATAAATAAACATAAAAATATATATATTTAAAAAAAGAAACAGCCACTTATGCCTGCTTTCTGAGCATTTGCTATAGCAATAACAACTACAATTTCTGAAGACCCGAGATAGCCACCCCCCCACCAGTGTACTCAGATCTTTAGAACTATATTCTCATTTCATCTTTATACAAAGATACTATCATTCTCATTTTATAGTTCAGTAAATTGGTTCAGCAAGCTGTGGCCACAGAACTTACCTACTCCAGAGCTGGGCAAGGACCGCTGGAGTCTGGCAGACTCCATAGCCTGAGTTCTTAACAGTTCCTAAAACACAGTGGTCAGCCTCATCTTGGGATCTTGAAAGAGAACTCGAAAACGTAGATAATACTTGCAAAATCTTGTCTTGAAGAAAAAGTACATTTTTTTTAATCCACATGGCTAATGTGGTAACAGGACTGGCTAAATGCAATAACATGAAAGATAAACAGAAACTAAAAGTGATAAACTTGCACAACGCCCGTGTCTGAATAAATACTGGCTCTTTTGAGGTGGCAGAACATGTTACAAAAACACATTATTCCAAGTGCACATGCCTGATACACAACACTGAGAATGATTTTTAAAATAATCTTTAATGTTAAATATTTCTGATATCCAATGAACAAAGAGATCTGTCTCAGATTTCCTAGAAGAGCGGCTTATATTATTACTGTTCCTGTTGTTGTTTTGCCACTGTTGTTATTCGCTCAGTCCAGGTCTACACTGCGAGAAGCCCTTTGGCTTCCACTCCTGCCATCCTGGAACACTGGGCCCCGTGAACAAGGCCAAGCTAACCTGTTGGGGAGGCCTTCCCTCTGAATACCTACCCTCCACCAACAGCACAGTGCCTGGCTCATAGCAAGTGCTCATCAAATGGCAGGTCCTACTTGGATAAACACAGCTTGGACCAGCTAGAAGAAGCAAGTAGTATGAAGTAACCCAAGACAATGAGAAAGACTACAGGAGGCTGAGGATAAGCCACTTAGATTTTTCTACTTGCCCATGACTTGTCTTTGTCAGTATTATGTAGCAGAGGTTAACTTCCCACCTGTAACAACTTTACAGAAAGAGAGGCAACAACCTGTCATTTTTAGCTTAAGGTTTCTTCACATAGAACCAAAGGACAGTCTCCTACCTGTCACTCTAGCAGTGTCATTCCCAAAAGGCTGCCTGCCCACGTGATCTTCAGCTGGTGCCCTGTCCGCTCCCATTCTGTTATTCTGATTCCATTTCCTCCTCTCTAGACTAGTTGTCTCAGAACTCCTGCTGGAGGCTAATCTTGCAAACCTAATATTCTCTCCAAATTGCAAATCATAAAATTCTCCCATTTAGCTGAAAAGAAAGCAAAAGGCATGGGGCCAAATGTGTATTTGGCAGGAGTACGTATTTAGAGTTAGTGGAGATGGACAGGCTGAGAGGTGTTGCAGAAATCAAGTGAACACCAAGACAGGTCATCTGGATGGCCAACTTTACCTCCAGGAAATAGCTTCCCAGGAAAAGTTGAAAGATACTTTGTAGCAATGTCATGGGTGTTTGCGAGGGATTTTTTAATCTGCTACTCTGTATCATGTACTTTACTACCAAATGATTCATGGTAAGACCCAGCATGAGAGCCTACCTCTAGGAATGTAATAATGCAATGATATTTCTGTATAGGTTACCCGTCATCTAGGCACACTACAAAGATCTGCACTGTATTAGCTAATTTAATTCTGACAAGAACCTCATGAACAGGATGATATCCTTGCTTACCTGTTTTAGCCATGGAAATGAGGCTTTAAGCAAAAAATGTGATCCTTTTTATACTGTAACTGATGTCAACATTAGATATATCTGGTTATGTCCAAGCTTAAAGTAACTATAAAAATGTGGATTGTTTTTAAATTTCAGTAAATTTAATTCATACAGAAATGTAACACTGATGGTATACTTTTATTCCAGGACATATATTTTCAAAAATTTTTATTTTACTTTACTTTTTCTGACAGATCCAGGATTCTAAAAACATGTCATAAATTTCCATATATGTGTTTGTGTGCACCATAAACGAATACACACACACACACATAGACCTAATATAAGCATTATGGCTATTTCAAAAAATACCTCTAAAACACTGGAAGCTCTTTCTCTCTCTTGGGATTTTTGTTTACATAGTCAATCCTCTCAAATCAATTAGTGTCTGACATAAGGATTTTGGAAATTAATGTAAATTAAAGTTACTTTCCTTTCAGAAGTCTCAGAAGGCAGGATTAACTGGGAATCACCCAAGAGTTTGTAAAATCAAAACTGAAAATAACTGATTTAATGAAAATTGAAACTGATCTCTGAAGAAAGCCATACCATTTGGGAAAAGATTCGATTTTTGGACTTGCGTATCAATACAAATACAAATAAGCTCTGAAACTTCAGGAGTTAAGTCCAAACTAATGTCTTCATGACAGCTGTGTGCATAGTCTTATGAATCCTACTTTATCACACACAAATAACACGCTGGAATCACCAGAACAGCACCTATCGATACAGTTAAGTGGAGAAAAAAAGAGACAAGGGCAGGAACTTTCTGGTGATCTCCCCTGACATACACTGAATTGAAATTACTTACTGCAAATGGAGCTTCGTGTAACTTTCTCCCCAACCCAGCTAGAAAAGGGATCTCAGGTGGTACAAGCAGTTTTTAGTGCTTTAGAAAAAAAGGCTTTCCATAAAATATCTAATCTAAACACAAAACCATGTAAAATATTAAGACTGATTTGAACGTTCCCGAGACTGTTTTAAAGCCTCCATTTATGATCTGACCCTTTCAGACTAAATGCTAATTTATTTGTTTTGAAGTAGCTTTTACCAACAAAACAGCCTCTCATTTGGGTCGTCTAAGTGGGTGCAGTAAACATAGTTAGGCCGTGAAAGTAAGAATTTAAGTAAATAAAAATAGCGTCAATAAAAAGCTACTTCAGTCTGCAAATGATTCCGTCATTCAATTATTGCAAATTGGTAGGTAGTGCATTTTGCAGCATCTGTCAGCATTCCCTTCCTTCGGACTGAATAAATAATTGAAGAATAAATAATCGTGCCCACGCCTGGTCTCAGGAGCCATTTTTATAGATTGCTAATGATAGGACCTTCTGTGAGACAATGTATTAATATGGGGTGAAATTACATAGTTCTTCGTTTGTGTTGACACTGTGATGGTACAACGTCCTTTACTATTGTCTGGAATACAAGACAGGAGTAACGATGCAGTGGGTTTTTACTACTAAAATCTCCGTGAGAGAAAGAGACACCTTTGTTTGTGTTTTCCAAAGGAAATAAGTAAGTCAGGCGGTGACCGTTTCCATCACAAATGGTGGCGGCTAAGGCTAATAAAATTAATAAATGATGAGTAAGGAACAGAATAACTCCATTGGAAAAGGATGATGCTTCTGCTCGCTACAAGAGCTCTCCTGGCCCCTGTCCTGTTCTGTCTGTTTACCCATCCATTCCACGAATTTTCCACAAAGGACTGACACTGTACTTGGTACTGGAGTTTAAAAACTTGTCAAGGCTGACATGTTCCTTTTCTGCACAATTCCAACAGGTCTCTTTGGGTGGAGAATGTGATAATGATATTCTTATCATTATTTTTAATAAACAACAGTTCCCATTCACTGAGCACCTATTATACGGGAAGCACTTAAATCCTTAAAATAAGGATTCATTTTACAACTGAGAAGCTCTGGCCAGGTTAAGCAACTTGCCCCAAGGTCCTACCTACAGAGGTAGAAGTAGGTAAAAAGAAGCCAGGACTGACATCTAGGCTCTCTTCACAGAAGGCAACACTGCCTCTCCTTGGCTCCCTTCACTACAGGCCTCCCACAGCAAGAGGAAGGAATTAATCAAAGCTCATGCTGAGTGAGTAACAGCCACCCCACCTCGGTTTCCTCATCTGTAAAATGGAGAAAAGAAGCATATCCACCTTAGAAGTATGTGGTGAGGGTCAAATTAGTTGGTATCGGTACAGTTCCTAGACCTATCCCCTGATACATAGAAAGTGCTCAGAAAATACTAACAATTGTCATTGCTTCAAGAAAGGTAAGTGTCAATGACAGTGAAGAGCCTCAGAATAAAGAAGAGAGACTTGCATGAAACAATTTTGAAATCCGTTCCAGATGTAAGAGATGTAAGAGTCATTTTTCCCATTTCAGAATTCCTATCATCTCCTCCAGGTAATTTAGCACTTAATTACATATTACCTTACACTGTTACCTAACTGTCTGACCCAGCAAGGCTCTAGCTTCCTTCCAGAGGAGAGACCCCTTTTGTTTCTCTCCCTCTTTCCTAGTCCCCTGTGACCAGACCCTCCGCGCTTGTTGACTTAACATCAATTAATATTTGCACCGAAAGTCTTACTTACAGGAAACATAATGGGATGAGATCAAAAGCAATGTAGAAATTGGTTTATTCAAGAAACGGATCTGGCTATATGTGTTTTCTGTTCATCCAGCCTAATCATACCAACATCTGTTCACAAGTATGTTGGAATTTTTGCAAGACATCTGACAAGATCTTTCCAGTCAGCCTCAAAACATGATAAAGAAATGGAGAGGAAAATACTGCCAGTGGGAACTCTGACCCAAAGGGACCTACTAATGGGTCTGAGTCAACTCAAGGCAAGTAGGTCTATAGAGATGCACCAAAGAGCTCCTTCCCACTTACTAGTCTGTCAACAAAGCCATCGCAGACGCCAGGGGCATGCTGACCAAATCGGAAGAAAGCCTGAAGCTGAGAAAGGGTGATCTGACAGACTTCAGGGACAGAATCCAAAACTATCTCATCAGCTGGAATTAGGGGCCAAATCTATTAACAAGAAATTTAATATAGAAATCTATAAAAGTTGTAGTCAAGCCCTCCGAACAGGAGAGCGAAGGAGATGTTTAATTAGTAGCCCAGGTAGAAATCTTGGAGAGATTTTCATTGATTGTAACTACACTATGAATTAGTGAGATAAGGTTACCCACACGCTAACTAATTAATTTTAGGTTACCCAAAGAGAAATGAAACAACACTCCCATCAATTAAGCACACAGCGGTAGGTGTTCATTAGAGATAGATAAGCACTTAAGGATCTAGTAAAAATAATTTGTTCTGAGAGAGGGACCCACTCACTGTCATATGTTTTTATAGATTTGCAAATGAACAGGCTCCCAGAAGATAAAGCTTACTCACGTTCCCATTCAGTTCCTTCAATAGTTATGTGCATTCCTATGGCTAGTGCACTGAGCTCACCAAATAACGATTACTACTCACTGGCAGGCAAACAGGATGATTCTACAGGAGCCGAAGGGCAGGCTAACAGATTCTCCTATAAAATTTGTTTGGTGACTTTCCTGAAGCTGCGGCAATTTTTTTCCACTCTTTCCTATAAGAAATAACCACTTAATATCCCCAAATAAATCTGACTTACACACAGGCCAGGTTCACTACTAGCTTTACAGTAAGTTTCACTGGGAAGTCTAAAAGGATTAGATATCACTTGGGACATGGTGTTTGCTGTGATGTTACAACATCTTTTAATAGTGTCTGCAATTAAAGGTAGGAGGAGACACAGAGAATTTTTACTGTTATAAACAGAGGAAGTGGGAGAGGTATGGAGACCAGCTGAAGTGCCAACACAATGCCCTGCATTCGGGATCAGGAAGAGATATTACTTTTGAGGGTTTATAAAATGCGCTTAGTGGGTAAAATCACACCAAAAGGAACTAAGATTAAAGTCTGATCCAAGAGATAGAAAAAGGTAGAAGAGAGGCCCAGGATACATGGAAAAGGGGAAAGTCTGAAGCCAATAAAGAAAATCCAAGTTCATGCTCCTTAGCTTTGTATTTAACCGTGCAAAAAGAAAGCTATATTTGGACACATAAAAAATAAACAGAATCCAGTTCAGTTGCCCTAACGTTTATTCCCACTCTACAATTAATTAAATGGAAAAAGATTTAGAACACATAGGAATTTTTGCGACTACACTGAGGAGTTTCTGAAAGGAGGAAATGTGTATAATATTAATTATAACATACAGATAACATTTATTGAGCAATTACTGTAGTCAAATACCGTGTTCAACATTTCATTTGGATTTCCTTGCCTACTCTTTCAAAGAATCCTTCCGGGTATCTAGAGGATTGGTACTGGAGATCGCACATTTAAACAGCTTCAACTTCAATGGGGAAGGGAGACTTTACTGCCTTTAACCTTCCCCTTCAGTTAAAGATTTAGCTCATCGGTCCCCTCCCATCCTCACCTTTAGAATCTTCACACTCCCCTGTCTCCAGGAGCAGACAAGGCAAACAGGAAAAAGGGAGAGCCAGGATGGGAGGTGGGGAGAGGCGGGAAAGAGATGGAGAAATTCCACAGCAAAGTCTGGGATGAGGGAAGCAAGGGAGGCAGGAAGGGAGGCAGGAAGGGGGTGATCCAAGCTACCAATGGGAAAAGTGCATTTTTCTGAGATAACAACCACCAGAGTTCAGAGGTTGCTCTAGACACGGTAAATCTTTTAGTGTCTTCAAAAGTCATTTTCTGTCCCAGACATTCACCCTTTTTGCTGTTGCAAAGAGAAAGGGACCAGCGACCCGTGAAGTGTCAGGAATGCATCTGAGGGAGCCCCAGCAAAGTTGCAGGGCAGCTATTGTGCTTCAGTGAAGTTCAAAGGAAAGGACCGTCCGAGACTGCTGGGGGGGGGGGGGGGGGGGAGCGTGCGGATGGGCTGCAGCGCAGGGCTCAGGAGACCGGGGGGGGGGGGGGGGGGGGGGGGACAGAGCCCCACGCGCGACTGTCCCAGCGCCACCGAGGGCCACCGCGCCAGGGGCTCACAAATCCTGCAGGAAGAGGAACTGAAAGAAAGGGAGGAGGGTAAAAAAGTGCAGAGAAAGGAAAAAAGAAAAAAGCCCTTGCCTTACGGGGTCAAGGCTTTGAATTGAGGGAGCCCAGGACCGCTTTGGGACCCAGCCAGGGGTGCAGGGCTGAGATATTTACATTTCTCCAAGCTGCCTAAGCGGGGGAGGGGGACGAGGCTGGGAAAGAAAGAAAAAGAAAACAAACTGTGCTCACCATTAAATATTCATGACAGCAGCTTTGCTAAGGCTAATGGAAAGCATATAAATCCCTTTACAACTTTGTTAAATGCAAAAAAGATGGATGAGGGTCACAGCACGCTCTGGGGCAAACTGGGAAGAATATGAAAATCTGGACTGCAGGAGGTTGGGATCCAGGAGAGCAGGGCTGGCTGCAGGTTCCATTTAGACCCATTCCACTAGTGTGGATCCCAATCCTATTCCTTTCCTATGACTACAATAAAACACTACTCAGAAAATGGGTTTTCAATTACCCCCACTCTCCTCAAGGGCATTTTTCTCATAAAAATGTTTCCCCTCAAATATTACAACATGGTCAACATTTGACAGATGTTAACTGCTTTAAGCCATGCTTAAACACAGGTCCAAATTCTGGACACAGACAATCTCTCTTGACCAAGAAAATGAGAGATGCAATAAACTTGGATCTGAGACATCTTTCCAGCAGTATCTGCAAGAAGGTCTTTCAGAAAACACCCAAAGTCTTGGGTTCTGAGAGACCATGCTGTGTAGTGTTTGCATCTGACAGAGGACAGGGTCAGGGAATCCTAACATCTAGGCTTGGCTTGACCCAAGCCCCTGTGCTTTCGGGAATCTTGGTTGTGTGGGGTCTCTACATCTCACTCCAGCTGTACAAATGGAAGAGAAGCTAATCTATTCATCTTAAGGAAGGGTCAGGAAAACACTAGGAGGCACGGAAATGTTTGTAGTAAGGGGACAATGCATAATAAATAATGGTACTAAGGACACACATTTCTCATTATTTAAACAAAGAAATAAGTTCCTTTGGAAGAAGAAGTTGTTATTTGTACTGCAGGGGGGACTTATTCTGTTTTCTTTTATATTTTATATGCTGAAAAGAGAAAATAAATACAACCAAGGTTATGCTTTCGGTTGGGGGTAGATTTATATGTTCCCATCATTATAATTTAGGGGAGAGGAAAGCATATCCCTGAAACCAAACATAAAATAATTCCAAAAATATCTTCACAGATTAGTCACCAGTCGATAATACAAGGATTATATGATCTCAAAGGCCATAAGACACAAAATTGGCTGCTTTTGAACGTAAACGCTATCCTCTCTGCTAAGGTTTCCAGAACAAATTTCATTTTCCCCTTTACATTCCCATTCTACAAGGGAAAGGGGATGGTTTCAGCTGTGGAGTTTTGAACACTGTCCATGATAATCCTTGTGTACTTTCATTCCTGAGGGTGTAGATATCACTGGCTGCTTTCCGATGAGTTTTAACAACAAATGTTTTCAGAATGTCTTCATCTCTGCTGCTCTCAACATCCTTGTAGTCTTTTCCATTAGGGCTAAGTACTCCCCCCTTGCAGGCGTCCACCTTGGTCCCTCTCCCCACAGCACACCCTCCATCTCTGAGCTGTTGGAGGCCAATCAATGGCTTTACATCACCATCCTCCCCAAGACCAGTTTGGGTACTGCATAGACTCCTCAGGAGACCAAATGCATGGCACAGAATAAATGTTCCATAAACATGAGCTACTATTATAAAAAAGTGTCTGTTGAATGAACATTTGATAGAACTTTTGGAGACAGAGACGCTTCTTTTAGAAAAATCAATTATTTACTGAAATTATTTTTATCGTGTATTCAGATTGTAAGACCGTGTAACTGCAAGGAAATGACATCGTAATTTTTGGTTGACTTCACACAGGTAAGACATAAAGAAAAATTATTAATAGGAAAATTAAAATGGAATAGTAATGCAAATAATCACAGACCTTACATGGATTTTACTTGTGGAGGGGTTGTTTCTGTTAAAATGTTTAGAAAGCAATGTTCCAATATTCCTCCTTTTAACACTAGAGAGAAGGGAAGGAGGCTGAAAATCAGTTTCCAGAAAGAATTTTCAGTTAAGGAACCAACATATATGGAAAAGTCTAAGTGGTTGCAGTGAAATTAACAGGTTCATTTTTCTCCCCAAAGAGTGCATTTTAGATTTTATTTTGAAAAATAATGGACACATAGCTTCTCGGCCTTTTGACTAAGATCAAGTGTAGTGAAAAATAATGGACACAAATGATTCCCACAAGGTCCAGAATTCCTAGGAGGCAATGAACCGTCTTTCAAAGGAGCAGACTCAGAACCCCAAGGCTCCTGCTGTACATCGAAGGGATCATCAGTGGGCAGTGGGCTTCTGGCTGCACACATTCACAAGCCTTTCAGACCACCACTAGGCTTTGGACAATCCCCTAGGATCCAGCTCAGAAGCCTCCCTAATGAAGATTCAATGGAGACCACCCTGAGCAAATTCCCACAAAACAGGGCAAAATGTGTATTTAACCAAAAAAGAAAAGCCATGTACCCCAGGAATGGCATTGTAGGATGTATCTTGAATACACTTTTACAGCAAAAACAATTTGAGTCCTTACGACTATTCAAGACCCTATTCTGGGCAATCCTTAAAAGCAGGGTTACCCTATGGTATTTAATCACAGTAGCCTCAGCGCAAGGCCAAGCATAGTGAAAGTGACCAAAAATATTTGTAAGATGCATGAACGAAGCAAAAGAAGTCAGAAAATCAAGCAGAATTCAGCAGAAGATGTAGGTCTTAATTATTCTAAAAAGCAGTAAAACCAGAATTAATATAGGGACTCTAGTAATAAATATCAAATACAATGATGATAAAAAAAAAAACAAAAAACAAAAAACCAGAGCCACCTTTCTACTTAGTATTCCTGCTAGGTCTGTACTTCAAAAAATATTCCTTATATTTTTACTAATAACTCAGTACTTTCATATTAGGTACAATTAACACCTGTGCCTAGAGCCTATAATCTGATTTCATTTGTATTTTCTTAATAAACTAGAGAGAACACTTATAAATACCAAAATGCTTCTGTCACAAATTAAGTGATCATTCTGTATACTACTAGCAACATAGACTGCTTTTAATAGTCATATGTTGCATTTCCATACAGTTTTACCATCCAACTGCGCCTCCCTAGACTCTATGATTTAGACTTGCCCATTTTTTAAAACAGAATTTGTTATATCCTTTATGTCTGTGACTCCACAGGTTGCCCTTCTAACCCTTTCCTCACATAACTTACTATTCATCTGTTAAAAAATGAGGGGCATTTGCCTAGATTTTTAATTTTAAAATTTTAATAATCAGTCTTCCTAGGTGAAGACCATTTTAGAAAAAAAACCCTCAAGGTCATGGGGAGAGACATTTTAGGTAATAAATACGTAAGTCATCTTTCTAAAACTGAAAGGTGAGCGAAGAAATAAAGGCAAACAAGGGGTGGCCTCCAGAGAGGATACACCTCGCAGAACACCATGTCGGAAAGGTTTAAATCGCTCTTATTCAAAAACAGGGAAACACTGAGTAAAGGACGTATTTAGTTAAAAAAAAAAAAAAAATTAAGACTAGAAAAACCAAACATGATATCTCCATGTGCACAGGAGAAAAAAACAAAAGCACCTCTCTGTGAGGGACAAAATGCAACAAATACCAAACTTTGAGAATACAAGGAATAGGGGATTCAATTCAATATTAAGAACTTACCATGTGGCAAAACTTTGCTGCCAAAACGAGTTAAGATTTTAAATTCCATTAAAAGAGAAGTTCTGTGAGAAGCACACCCTTCCTGACTCATGTTTTTCCTATAAAAGATGTTAGATGCTATAAAAATGCAACTAAGAACATGCCCCCCATGGACAAGATTTTTCATGAGTAAGGTTAACACAGTTAGATGTACTGGAGAATCAGGGGAATATTTAAGTCACCAAAAACAAAATAAAACAACCTTTCATCAAATTCAATCTTGCATAAGGAAAACAATTTTAAGGGTATTAAAAGCAACACGTGGAAACATTAGAGAAATGAGACCTTCCCGTCTTAAAAAACAACAACAACAACTATAGTCCAAATAAACTAAGCAAATGAAAGTTACTAGTTTTTCCACCATCAGTCCACAAGTCTGATGCTAACTTCGCTCTGTACCTTGAGAGTATTAATTCCTTGCTTAAACATTTTTGGTAGAGCACAGAATTCCTTTTGATGTCAAATACACAGAAAGTTCAAAGGTTAGCCTGCCACTCAACATTACGACTCCTCAAAAATCTGAACAGGAAACCCAATTCTAAACTTACCCATACAAGGTACTGCAACCCCAAAGGGAGAGCAGCCGGCCATTGTTTCGCCTGCTGGTGTTTTTGTACTTTGCTTAAGATTTATTCAGAAGGGTGACAATGCCTACCTCATCACCAAGGAGAAACATTCTTTCCGATACAAAGAATTGCAGCCCTCTCTTCTAACACTTTCCTTCCCACTAATTACTTTCTCAACATTCTGGAAGGCTAAGAGTCTAGTCAAGTTGAATAGCCCTGGATTTAGCCCACATTATATTGTATCTTGTACTTCACGCTTCTCCAAAAAAATTTTTTTAAGAAAAGGAAAAAGCGTGAGCCGCATGGGGTGTACACATCAAGATTTACATGGAAAATAAAAAAAAAGTACTTCATTAGAAAAAAAGAATAGAAATGGCTAATTATATAGAAATGGTTTCACTTACAAAAGGTTACAGGGCATATAAAGTCAGGGAAGCCAGGTTTGGGCGGAAAGTGATTCATTCATTCATTCATTCATTCATTCAATGAACATTCACTTCTCTGTCCAGGCACCCTCCTGGGCACTTCATGAAAAGATAAAAGTGGTTCTTGTCCCCGCAGAGCTCACAGAATAACTGCAAAAGAGAGACCGCTAAACAGATGATTGTAATACAACTGTAATACTGCGCCACAAGGGCCAGGAGAAGAAGCAAAAGTAGGGTGCTATGGAATCCAAATGAGAGGGGCCCCTGGCCCAGGATGGCCAGAGGAAGGCAAGAAGCAACTTTCTCAGAGGAGGTGCTGTAGCTGAGTCTTGAAAGAGACAAACCTGGGGCGCCTGGGTGGCTCAGTCGGTTAAGCGGCCGACTTCAGCTCAGGTCACGATCTCGCGGTCCGCGAGTTCGAGCCCCGCATCGGGCTCTGGGCTGATGGCTCGGAGCCTGGAGCCTGCTTCCGATTCTGTGTCTCCCTCTCTCTCTGCCCCTCCACCGTTCATGCTCTGTCTCTCTCTGTCTCAAAAATAAATAAACGTTAAAAAAATTTTAAAAAAAAAAAAAAAAAAGAAAGAGACAAACCTAAGCCAAAAAGTCAGGCGAGGTGAGGCTCGCGGTAGCCGGTGCACCAGGCTGGGGAAAAGCACATGCTGGAGTGTGGACTGGAGCTGTGAATGTCCGTGTCTGCTTGGGAGAGAACTCAGACAGTCACGACAGCCACAAAAGCAATGCAGAAAATTGGACGGAGGATGTCTCCACTAGTTCAAATCATGTGTGCTGCCTGAGTCGCTCAGCTGATAAATGCCACTTGCCTGTTATCAATGAGAACTTCATACCATACTGAAATCTTATCAAATAGCTGCTTCCTGAAAGCACAAGACACGTCACACATTTTGTAAGCACTGGACTTCTTCTATTATCTAACACCATTTTTTAGATTCAACAGATCGAGTCTGGAAGTTAATAAACGAGTTAAGGAAGTGACTGCCTTTTCTTTTAACTCCTGAGAAATGGGACCCCACCATCAGCAAACAGCAAAGCTCCCTTGGAGCAGATCAGATGGAGATTGAGACATTAGTCTTTAAGGGACATTGGTTTTAATCAAACACTTTGCCTTTTTCTATCACTTGCAGTTCAAATGGTGTTCTGCCATTTTCATGCATAATCGAAAACTGTGAATGTTTCTCTGAAGGTAGTTCTTTTAAAACTTTGGACGATGAGAATGCCTTCCAGAGTGTAGAGATTTTTGCCACCAAAAAAAATCAAGGCAATGGAGGTTCTTAAATATATAAAAATTTATTCTTAAAGGAATAAATACCATGCCTCAAATATACAATGGGGTACTGTATGTATGTAATAGGGGTACGTATGTATGTAATACACATATGTATGTATGTAATACTGGATGTAATGGGGTATACAATAAAGAGAAAGTATAGAGGCCAAATGGAAAAGTTCATACAATCCCTACGGGCTGTGTGATGCCTGGGAAAACAGAAGAATTCTTAAGGGCGCATTCTCCTTTACAGAATGCAGAAAAACCCCCTACCTACGGGCAGCACCATGGTCCCATGAAAAGCCCTAAGATTTGGATCCTAACTCTGGCTCTACCAAAAATTAACACGTAATCTCTCTGGGTCTCAGCTTCCTCATAGCTTACCTTTCAATAGGCAGATAGAATCGCTATGTTTTTCAGGTTTTGTGGCAGTTCTTTTAATTCTAAATTTAAATTGATAATAAAACCAGTAAATATTTAGGGAGCACGTACCTTGTGCCAGGAACTATGCTAAATGCTTTTCATTCAGCATCTTGTTTAATCTCACAGGGCAACTAGAGTAAGACAGAATCCCCACTTTCCTGACGAGTAAGTGGGGGCTTCAGGTGCTAGGACAGATTCCCCACTACACTGTTTGACATCGAACATGCTTAACCACTCAACTCAAGCCTTGAAGGTCTCACTAAACCATGCAGGCAATCAGATTCCAACTGATTCTTAAAACACATTGTTTCCCTAAGTGGAAACATTTTTGCAGTTTTTTTACACAAGACTGCCAAATGTGAATTCAGTATTCTTGAGGAATAAAAAGATTCTAATCCAAAATTTTCCACAAGACTCATTCCGTTGTACCCTCAAGCAGATTTCTCCTACCCAGGACCTGATGATGAAGTCCAGAGTGCTTTGGAATGTGGTCCCAGATCGTCCCCCCACGATGCCCCATTTTCATTCCCAATGTCTACAGCTGCAAAGGGGTATTTGTCGGGGGGGGGGGGGGGGTCTTGTATAAAATCTCTGCATCAGAGGACCGGCCTCTGAAGAGAGGGAGACAGATGGGGGACATGTAAGTAACTGTAGCCACTTCCTTGGCAGCCTCCTTGCTCTCTGGGCTTCTGCTCTCCTCCCGGAAAATACAGACTTGCAAGAGGAGAAAGACCAAAGGGGCTGACAAAGAAATTGCCATTGTCATTTAATGAATTGACCCCGACATGCTTTTAATAGCTCCCATTTAATTGTACCATCATATGTTCTGGAGAAGCCCTCCTGCCATTAATGTATTAACAATCTCCTACCCTGTCCCCGGGGGATACAACTGCTCCATTTTCTCCTCTTTCAACCCAATCCCTACACCACTTGCCTTCCTCTTAACACCATCACAAAAGCTGAGAACAAAACAAAACATTACAGGATTTGAGCCAGGCATTACTTAGGTGTATTAAATTATGGCATTTCACTTCTGGGGGAGGGGGAGGGGAAGTGGAATTCTCGTAAAAGAGGAGTGTCGTTAATAGCATAAAAATGATAGAGGGCTGCAACCACGATCATGGGGGCAAGAAATGTTAATTTTCAGTTATTTTAAACCCATAACATCATCTAATCCATTACAGAGAACTGACGGCTACGTATGACCTCAGACCAAGGCAAGTGGATGGTTTTTCTCACCCTAAGATAACACACCAGGCCAAAAATAGCAAAATGTATTAAAAATAGTAGATGTCTTAACTAAGGCCTGTTGTGTCCAGGGGTGTGTTTATTTCTAAACCTCAACCTCATGCACCATAACACAATGCAAGAAGGACAATTCTCAAGCACTCTCGCCATTGTCCTAAAGAGCATTGTTAGTCACACCTGGGGGAAAATGGGTTTCTAAAAATGGACACCAAGAGAGGGCATCTTAAGATTACAACTGGAAACCTCATTTTATTATTTGGAAAGTTCTACATTTATTTTCCTATAAGATCTGCCTGCTCTGTCTCAATCATACCAATGTGAATAAAGCTCTCCAGAAATGAAACCGTTACAAAGTCATAGTAAGATCACTATATACTAAAACAAAGATATTTTATCAGATGCCCACAGTTTTTTTTTAAGCAAGAAAAGGATGAGCTAATTTAAGAAAATGTAGGGTGTCAATATCCCCTGTAACAAAAAGAGTTCTTTTTTTTTTTAAAGTTTTATTTTTTTAATTTTAAAAATTTATTTTTGAGAGAGAGAGAGAGAGGGAGAGAGAAAGCACGGGGAGAGGGGCAGAGAGAGAGAGGGAGACAGGGGATCTGAAGCAGGCTCTACACTGACAGCAGAGAGCCCGATTAGGGGCTCAAACTCATGAGCTGTGAGATCATGACCCGAGCTGAAGTCAGACGCTTAACCCACTGAGCCACCCAGGCGCCTCTACAACAAAAAAAGTTCCAAACACAGATAATGTGACCCAGAACACTATTTTGGGCTAAAAGTAATTACATATGGAGCCGACCACATGTTTTAAAATCCAACTTCAGATAAGTTTGTCACAAGTCACCCCTCTCCACACTACCAATGACATCTTTGCCGGTCTTCCCAACTTCCTTTTGATTTCCCTCATTCATTCTAAAGTTCTTCTGCAATTGAAAACAGAGATGAAAGAATTAAGTTTGTGGTGAGGGAAAGAAACCTGAAATCTCAGAACCCCGAGGCCACCGGTAATGATTACACTTCTCTTCCAATCAGCTTCTCAATCTGTGTTACCAGGATATGCTGTGGAGTGTGGTACTTATGGCTCAAGAAATTTTTATACCTCCTAAAACTGTTGGACAAGACCAATCAATAGCAGAACTGATGGGGCTTGGAGGATGGAGAGACAGTTTCTCCCTTATTTTAAGCATAATTTGATAACATTCCTTTTTGAGATATAAAAATGCTTTTTAGCTAAGCTTTTGACTTAAGGGATCAAAGAGCCAACTTTGAAATTTAGACTTTTCAAGGAGTCTGACATACAAAAAGCACTTAATAAATACGTCTTCAATGCGTGAATGAATACATCCACAGAATAGTCCTCTCCACAATTAAAGAACAATTATGGAGAACACCTTACTATTCAATACCCTCCATCAGGTCTCCACTGCTCCTATTCGCTGTTATGAACACATCTCCTTATAATGTGGCCAATCCCCCAACGGTCACCATAAGTGTTTAATGATCCTGGTGGTCAAAGCCAGCCTGGCCTTAATCCATATTTTGAATATAAGGAATTCAAGAACTAAATCCCAGGATCATTAGAGAGATGGGTCTTCTGCCTATGCCTTAGCTGACACCTCAACACCTGTCTTCCTAACCTAGACAAGTTTAATCGGCTTCTAAAGAACCACTGTCATGCTGATGTCATCACTGCCCGGAATAGAAGCAAGCAGCGCAAGAGGTTTTCTAAACTCAGGAATCAAGCATTAGCTTTTGCTCAATGGGTCTCAATAAGAAAAGCCAGCAAAGCCTGTCTTCCTTCTTAGTCCTAGCTGATGCTTTATCCTTGATCTAATAATCCCATTAAGGTGGACCCTGAGGAATACACTCATTAGTTTGGGGAGAAAATTGAAGCAATAGACAAACGACTGGTCTTACCACCCAAGCTCTCCCAGACAAACTGAATGGAGAAGATTCAAGATCCCTGACTGGGACTTTCAGGAGAACCGAGACCAAGGCTCTCCGGTATTTAATTATAGGGTTTGCACGGTAAAGATGCAACAACTCTTCTGAGCTAGAATAAACAGGACTTGCAGAAGTGACTATGTTCTAGATGCTACCTCTTCCACTGTAACGCCCCTCATGAGCATTACTACAGAGCACAACGCCTCTATCTCCCGCCATGATCTGAATGTTTGTGTGTCCCCACCCACCAAAATTCGTATGTTAAAATCTAACATCCAAGATGATGGAATTAGGAGGTGGGACCTTTGGGTGATTAAATCATGAGGGCAGAACTTAATGAATGGGATCAGTGCCTTTATAAAAGAGGCTCTCCCCCTCCACTCTGTGAGGACACAGGGAGAAGTCAGGAGTCTGCAACCCCTCCTGGATCATGCTGGCACCCTGATCTTGGACGTCCACCCTCCAAAACCATGAGAAATTCACGTCTGGTGTTTAGAAGCCACCAGTCTGCGGCATTTTGTCATAGCAGCCAGAACAGACTAAGACACCGCCGCGGCACTCGTTGGAAGGCATCTTGCTCAGGTCTGGTTGTGCGCGCACGCATTTCCCTCACTGGAATGCAGGCTTGAAGACTGTGAGGATGAGATCGGTCAGCAGCTCAACAACCAAGCGAGAAACCAAGCCACGGAGGTGACAGGATTCAGTCGCTGTCAGGCTTGCGTGACAGCATCAGAGTCACTTGTGAACCTTCAAGACACAATGCCCGGGGCCCAGCTCCTCGAGATGCTGAGTCCACAGTCATCAGCGTTTTGGTGAGTCCCTGGGTGATTCTGCAAGCACAGCCCAGGCAGATACCCAGGGCACGGCAGGAGGTAAGTGTCCAGGTTCCAAAGTTCCAGCTCAGCTGAGGGCAGATGCCAGCTCTGCCTCTTACTCTTTGAGTGACTCCAGGCAAGTCATTTAACAAGTCTGTGCCTCACTGTCCTCATCTGTAAAATGAGGACGTGGGGCTGTTGCAAGGATGAGAAGAAAGAGTGCGTGTGAAGCACCGCGCCTTCCTGATACAGATGGTGCTTAATACGTGTCAGGCATCTGGGGAGGGGGCCCAAAGCACAGCTCCGTCGACAGTCCATGCTGCCTCCCAATAGCTGATAACTGAAAGGAACTGGGGTGTGTAAGACTTTGTTGCTTCAGAGGTGTGGATGTTTCGATGGTTAAGCATTAACTATCATGGCTAACACTCCTCCGTGCACAGATGCTGTCGCAAATTGGTGAAGAGGGAGGACACAGTGTTTAGAAAGAGGTATTTTCAACTTCTATATTTAAGTTAACAAAACTTGGACGTCAAGTGTATACAGGTAGGGAGACAAGGCTGCGGAGACTGTTAAAATAACCTACGTGCTAAAACCTTGGGGACTCCTCTCTCCCGAGGGGACGATGGGAAGAAGTACCATTCTCAGAGCTGTGACCCGACTGTGTACTGCCATTCTGTTATTAATGCCATATACTCTCGCTTAACTGTGACAGGCCATATTTTGAGTGTCATTAGAAGCTTCGTCAGAAACTGTTTCCTTTAGATTTACGGTATTGAAAGGATTTCTCCTTTCTCTTCTTTTTTCTTGGTAGTCGTACATGAGAACATATTACATTCACAGCCCGGTGGAAGACAACACTATTTCTACAGAAGTCACTAGGGAAGAATAATTCACTTAAGTAGACCCTCACTTTACTGCCAACTTTAACGGGATGTTTCTGTTATAGAATTGGGAAGTAAAAGCCCCATGCTCACACACACTCACCTACGTTACATGTGTATGACTTTGCTCAGACAAAAAGCAGTGCTTTCACTTAAATAAAATGAACATTTTTTTTTTCTTTTTGGTGCACAGCACTAAAAACGGAAAGCTTTTTTTTTTTTTTTTTTATTTATTTTTGGGACAGAGAGAAACAGAGCATGAACGGGGGAGGGGCAGAGAGAGAGGGAGACACAGAATCGGAAACAGGCTCCAGGCTCCAGGCTCCGAGCCATCGGCCCAGAGCCTGACACGGGGCTCGAACTCACGGACCGCGAGATCGTGACCTGGCTGAAGTCGGACGCTTAACCGACTGCGCCACCCAGGCGCCCCCGGAAAGCTTTATCCATTCTGCATTTTCACCACCAACAAATCTTGTGGCCCGGCGTTTCCTCCCCAATAATCTATTTTAAAGGAATATTTCAAGCACCAGAAAAATACAAGAGCAATGCCCCTTAGATGAAGCTGACTTGTAAATAAGGAAAGCCATTAAGTGCTTAGTGTTTTTGGTCTTTCTACCATAAATACTAAAAATAGTCTCAGCATATACAGCTCACTGGGCTCTCCTCACGAGGGCTTCATTTTGTAGTAAGGGGTAGCACAGTATCTGGCAAATTCTCTGGCAGCTAACCCTCACCTCTTGAAAAACATAAAATTAAATAAAAGAAAATAAGAGCTGGGAGGAGGTGGCCAACGCAATAGAATAGAGTCCGAGAACGTAAGCACTCTTGTGTAATAAAGATTGTCACTTACGTGGCTAGTTGTAGTTATCAACTGCCTAAAATTGTACGAGAGCATACCACCAAATATTTTTCATGCCACCACCACGATCAGTATTTTGATGGACTTGGGAGTCTCTTTAGGTAAACCGGTTTAGGAGCAAGAGTACAGAAATAATCCTGAAAATGTCTTCTATTCTAAGTACCTGACATAAAGCTATTGTGTCCAGTGACTTTCATACATTAAGGAAATGCCCCGAGTCCTAAGGACTAATTGCACATCCACAGACTTCCTCTCTCTACAGTTCTTTTTAATTGGGCACTTTAAGTTGCCAAGTATGTTCAAAAATGATATTTCGAATAAAGCGCACAAAGTGACTGCTGATCTAGAATTGGAATATTCAGCCTCCCTTTGGATGAGGAACTGATGCTCTTATTTTAAGCTATTCATTCTCCAACAGATGACAACACGAAGGGAGAAATCAAGTAGCTATGTCTATTTAATTCAGCGCACATTCATAATAACACGAATGTTTCAGTGCGATTTCAACGCAATAGGATAGTGTAAAGAAAGGCTAGAACTCTAAAATTAGAAATGACTACTCAAACTGGATATAAATATTACATACATGTACTTTCACTTCCTGTAAGCAATTAAGTATAATAGTAGACAGAATGGGAGAACTATTTAGGGGCTTAATTTTGTGTTAGACTCTGTTATTTCTAGAGCCTCCTTTCTCCAGTAAAACTCTGTGCTTTGATTCTAAAGAAAAGGGTCGATACCACATACGAGACTCCGCGACATCACACAAGCACATAAAACTGTCATCGTGAAATACTACGCTGCATGATTTTGTTACTGCCCCTTTTATTCTTGCCGCAACGGACACACACCCTCAGAGGATGGATTTGCCACTTCAAGGCTCGTGCCCAGCGCTGGATAGAAACAATAAAAACAGTCTCGGGAACAGGAGCCCCCAGGGAGGTAGGCACTGCCATCTAATCTGACAGCAAATCTACCTCTGAATTAATAATTTTTATACTTCCCACATTCTGAATGTTTTTTTTTTCTCAGATGAGAGGATTCCTCCATTCCTAGAAAGGTGCCCAACCCTGAAATTAAATCCAATGCTCCAAAACCAAATTTATTCCATCAGATATCCATGCACGAAAGCTAAAACCCTAGCTTCAGATTATCAGCACACTTTTCAAAATCATCAGCAGACATTAGCAGGGGTCTTTAACCAAGGATCAGAATGTCTCCAAATCTCATAAAAACATATGCAAAAGTTTGATGTGTACTTTTCCGCAAGGGTTCTGAATCCACGGAGTGGTCTGAGACCAAAATAAATGCAACAAGTGACTACAAAATTAAAGGGAACAATCAGAAATAAAGCTATACCGGCTGAACAGAATATAGAAACTGCCTTCAACCTAATGTGTTTGTGTAAAAGAAATGTGATGACAAACTTTTATCGTGCACACTATAACAGAAAAAAAACCCATTTGTTTAATAAAAGGTAAGTTGAATTCACACATGTAATTGGGAAGCTTTTGTTGTTACTGCTCTTACGGATTCATGTACAAAGAGATTCTTTATCGTGTAAGTAGAATTTAAAAACCTGGTAGAAACAAGCCCATTCTCAGGCTTATAAAACAAGCCTTTACAGATAATTATGTTTTATTACTCTTCATTTTATGGGGATTGTGTTATACAAAACAAATACCAGATGCCTATTTGTTTTATTCATTTCAGGGGGAAAAAAAAATCCTACAAGTACCTCTGCGAATAGAACTGCTTTTAATTAAACACAATGCACAATGAGCACATAAAAATTAATACTGTTTGAAGCCAGCAGGTAGAAAGTAAATGTATCGAACACAATAGTTGGAATACCCCTTCTTTTCCTGCTGAACTGAGAAAGCGGACATTCCCAGGCTTATTACTTGGGAGCTAAAACCAGCAAGGGATACTCAAACAAGGTTATTCACAGACTCGTTTGGGGAAAATTAAGGCCAATGTTCATGGAAATATAAAACCTGGAGGTGAGAAGAAAACAAAAATCTACCTGCTTTAATGGCACCCATTTGAACCAGACCCCACGTTAGCCTTCCTTTATGAAATCAGTCTGGTCCATTCTGAGCCCTTTGGGTAAAGCTGTTGAGATGGAATGAACCAGGTTCATTTCTGCTACATCAGAAAAATGCAAAGTGATTTCTGGCATGGTTCTTTCTGACATGGTGATTTCTGGCAGACTTGATCTGCAAACACTTACCACAGAAGGACATGTCAAACAGTAGCTGTCTGATTAATACAGCCATGCTTAAAAACAAAAAAAGGAGAGAAAGAGAGAAAGAAAGAAAGAAAGAAAGAAAGAAAGAAAGAAAGAAAGAGAAAGAAAGAAAGAAAGAAAGAAAGAAAGAAAGAAAGAAAGAAAGAAAGAAAGAAAGAAAGAAAGAAAGAAAGAAAGAAAGAAAAGAAAGAAAAGGGAAGGGAAGGGAAGGGAAGGGAAGGGAAGGGAAGGGAAGGGAAGGGAAGGGAAGGAAAAAAAAAAAAAAAGCCCGGGGGGGGGGGGGGGGGGGGTGGGGGCGGGCAGGGGCAGAGAAAAGAACAGTCACACTACAATCTGACAGTTTCTTCCTGCCTAAATTATTCTTGCAGCAATGGACACACAACCTCAGAAACAAATCATATCTGTTCAACTGTCAGTTCTAATCGGAAAGTGAAAATCCAGCACCCAGCATGTTAGTCCCCAGATGAGGAAATGTGGTATTCTTCTGTTACTTTTCTCCCCCTTTGCTTCTGTTTCTTTCTTCGCTTTTGATAAAGTCCGAGTGAGCCCTACTCGCTGCCTCGGGCCCAGAGCCGTACCATCCCGCCAGTCCTGGTTTGCAGACACCGGAGCCAAGCAGACAAGAAACAGTTTGACTGCACCGTGTGAAGAAACGTGGAAGAGTTTGTAGTTGTACCTGGCAACCAACTTTCCACAAAGAATATCGACAAACCTCTTCCCGGTCATGCTTACTGACAGGGGTCACACCTCAACTTCTAAGACCTGTGATTCTGAACCTCCGGGTTGTCCTGACTGAGGCAAAGCTTTCACTCAATTTTCCCTCCACAGGAGACTAAGTCTTTTCAATCAGTGGACCGCGGTCTCTTGCTTAAATGGAAAAAATAAACTGTTCATGATTTGAAAAAAAAATTTTTTTTAACATTTATTCATTTTTGAGAGACAGAGAGAGAATGCAAGCAGGAGAGGGGCAGAGAGAGGGAGTCACAGAATCCGAAGCAGGCTCCAGGCTCTGAGCTGCCAGCACAGAGCTCGATGTGGGGCTTGAACCCATGAACCATGAGATCATGACCTGAGCTGAAGTCAGACGCTTAACTGACTGAGCCACCCAGGCGCCCTAACCTGTTTATGATTTTTATATTTAAAAAAAGCGATTAAAATCCTAAGGTTTTTTTTAGCCTTTAAAATAGATTTTTAAACAGATGTGGGAGACTGAGAAAACAAAGCATTTAAACTAGTGATCCCTCCAAAAAACTCATTTTGCTAAAAGCAAACAAATAAACAAAAAAACCAGCTTGGGGCTACTCCTCATTCTGACTAAGGAACTGGGGGTGAATATACAGGAAGACAGACTGTGATCAGGAGTCAAATGCCATTTTACATTCTATTATAATCTAACCAAAGGATTATTTTCACAACAGAATAGTTTCAGCTGTTAAAATAAAGTGAGACATCTATATGTATGGACATGGAATGATGCTTGATATATAATGAAGTGATTAAAAAAAAGAAATTAGATGGGACGCCTGGGTGGCTCAGTCGGTTAAGCGGCCGACTTCGGCTCAGGTCATGATCTCGCGGTCCGTGAGTTCGAGCCCCGCGTCAGGCTCTGTGCTGACAGCTCAGAGCCTGGAGCCTGTTTCAGATTCTGTGTCTCCCTCTCTCTGACCCTCCCCCGTTCATGCTCTGTCTCTCTCTGTCTCAAAAATAAATAAAGGTTAAAAAAAATTAAAAAAAAAAAAAAAAAGAAATTAGAAAAGAGAACATATATATATGTTCTAGTAAATAGGTAGTGAATGGGAGACATCGTGTAGGTAACTTTCACTTTCTGTAATATTTCAACTTTGAACAATGCTCAAGTATTATTGCTGCCATCTGCACTCTGAGTTTTAAAAGAACTTTTTTCCCCAAAACATCACCAGATTGTCGTTTGTGCTGTAACTCTTGGGTGGCTCTATCTTCAAGGTTAAATGTAAAATTGAGTTTCCAAGATGAGAATTGTTAGAAGTGAGAACCGCTTGACTTGAATGGCCCGAGGAGACCTGACGTAGGATGAGGGACAGCAAGGGGTCAAGAAGAGTGAGTGTGTGTGCACCTGCCCTTGGGTGTGCATGCAAGCACAAACCTTCCCAGGAGGGAGGGAGAGTCAGTTATTGAAAGGCAAAGTAATGAGGGGAGCCTGGATGGCTCAGCTGGTTAAGCATCTGACTCTCGATGTTGGTTCAGGTCATGATCTCCCTGTGGGTTCGAGCCTTGTGTGGGGCTCTGCACTGACAGTGCAGAGTCTGCTTGGGATTCTCTCTCTCCCTCTCTCTCTCTGCCTCTTATCCACATACATGCTCATGCTCTCGTTCTCTCTCTTTCTCAAAATACATAAATTTTAAAAAATAAATAATAAAAAATAATAAAATTTTTATGAAGGAAAAAAAAAGGAATGAGAAGGAAGAGGCACAAAGTAAGTGGGGTGACTCCGGCTGGGAGGGGAGCTTTCAGAAAGGCCGCAAATGCCTCTGGTGGCTCCCTGGTACAGCTGGAGAGTACCTAAGGAAAAAGAGGAGTGGTAAAAAATCCATCCTCGTGGGTGGGAGTGGGAGGTGCCAGGTGCTGCTCTGCAGAGAAGGGTCAACTGAAAGCCTGTAAAAAAAGAATGAAGTGGCCTCGGGACGAGCCTTGGAAGCCAAAGCCAGCTTGTAGGAAACCATGTCCCTGGCGGAGGGGGCCACAGAACTGTACCCCTGTGCCTCCGCAGGAAGGCCGGAGCTACAGGGTGAGAGCCCAGGAGAGACGCTTCCCCCGCCCCCCCCCCCCCCCCCCCCAGTGGCTGGCCGAGCAGGGCAGGTTGTTGTACCATTCGGCAGCCGCCGGCGGGGAGCAAGCCGCGGTTCCCAACAGCACGGTGGCTCCCTTCCTTGGAGGGGGGCAGTCAGAGCACCAAGGGTCAGACAGAGGGCCCTTCCGCCATGGGGTAGCCTGGATCCACCACAATTCTCTGCAATGGATCTCTGCAATGTCAGCCTGCTCCTCAAAAGGAAGCAAGCTTCGGAGCGACAGAAACCATAGCTAGCCAAGAACCGAGGCCTGTCCCACACCATACAGTGCAGTTCAGGCTCCATAAAGCGGGCATTTAGGGATATTACAGAGTTATGATCAGGAACCCACTCACAGCTAAAATGACAAAGACACAGCTTATTCCAAAGCTGCAAATCATCGTGTGATGTCGGTGAATCTCTAATTCCACACCTCAAGGTGGAGAGCAGGAAGGAGGAATTCTTCTAACCACATTTCCCTATTCAACATCCCCTCTGGGTTGCTGATTCCAAACAAAATTAAAGGATCCTGATAATTCAGTTCCAAAGTCTTCTATTCTGTACCACAGGCCACCATGACCAAAAGACAATCGATTGGCAAGTATTTCTCGAGGACCTACTTCATGCTCAGCACTGTGCTGATGCCAGGGAAACAGATTCTAAAGAAATACACACCATCTCTGTTCTCTCTCAGCTGACTGACATTCAAGACTATGACCTGACTTAAATCTGACTTCTACAGACTCATAACTTACAATGGACTTTGAATGCAAGTAGAATATAAAGTGTGAAATGTCCCAGTAACTTTGTGATTAAAAGGTATTTGGAGACAAATGGTGGAAAGAAAGAGCCTATTGGCTACATTTTTCCACCGTGAAAGGAGGTGCTGTATACTTTGATCCCAAAATATACGTACACATATTGGTCTGGCCCTCTTGATCTGTACTTGAAAAAGACATACACTAAAAAAAATTTTAAAAGATGAAGAATTCTAGAATGTACCATAGCCTTTCCTCCATCTGTTTTGGTTCAGGAATTTCTAGACTAAAGAAAGGAGGATGGCGAGCTAATCAGATATAGGAGGCACCGTCAAGCAAACTACTGCAGGGGTGGGTAAACCCTAGGGTACAGAAGAGGGGCCAGCTTTCCCCAGGAAGGCACAGAAAGCTAGAGAGACAAGAACTAAGTAATTACAAGGCAAGGCAGAATGATCTGAGGTTTAAAACTGCCTCAGCCTAACTTCTAGAGTTTCTCTGGGCCCTGTCATGACAGGACAGAAGAAGGACCCTCAAAGCCTGCATGCCCAGATCCCTAAAATTACACAGGGTGAGAGGATGGGGGAGGCGGGTAGAAAAACTTCAGAGAGTCCCTTAGATTACCATCTCACCTGCCCTGTGTGGACAGAGAAATGCTTCATCCAGGCTTCTGCTGATGAAGTTGGTGATGACCAGACAATGCCCGGGACTGAAGGGCAGGCCAAGTAGCGGGCTGATTTATGTTCTGCTCTCTGAAAATTCGTTAGACCATTTCTATACCCCCAAGGGGAACTCAAGTGACAGCCTCAAATGACAGGTCTTGTACCAGGTCCTGAATAGGAGCAAACTGAGAAAACGTCCAAGCCACGATACCCCGGAGTTCCAAAAGCGAGTATTTTAGACTTTCAGAGACATGTCAAAAAAATCCAATTAATTCACCTCATCTAATGAAATGAGTTCACTGAAAATACAATACGGTATTCTTATCAATCTGCTACCTGAATCTACAAGTCAGCTTACCAGGAGAAAGAAAGGCCATTTTTACTTTGTGGAGAAGAGATAAGAAGACTTTGGGACAAAGAAAGGGAAGGGGTGGGATGAAAAAAGTAGTATTTTTAAAAAATAGCACCTTGACTCTTGGCAGAAAATAATATCCGACACCTGACTCAGGAATGTTTCCAGAAAAAAAAAATTTTAGATTTTGAATATCTATTCCACAGACAAATACAAATACCTATAGTCAACCTTGTGAATAAAATATATACACTGCTTCCTGTGTATATACCCTTACTTCACTTACCCTTAGTGAACCATACGCAGAGTCCCTTTTCCAAGAGCTGACATTAGAGAACCCTCTGTGATGCTGTGATTTACCACAAGGATATAATGCTGTTCTAACATGTTTGTTCATTTGTTCTGATATGATGAAGTTCCGAGAGACAGGATTTCACCGGTGGTATATCCCAATCACAGCGTGGGCTGCTACCGTGTGGAATCCAGTAGGAAGCGGATCACATCTGGGTTTGGTGGCAAAACTGGTATTTTGGAAAAGCTCTTACGATATGTTTGTGCATTACTGCAGCTGGGTCCCCTTGCAGAAAGGATGGAAATGTAACTTATGCCGTGCCTGAACACCCCCCGCCACCTAGATCTTCCAAACATCAGCTAAAATTTCCTCCCTAACGTTCACCCCGACTACAGTTAGAGGACAGGCACTGTTACTGCTGGTAAGGCCATCCTAAAGGAAAAGCCATTGATTGTTAATAGCCATGCAGATTGTGGAGAGTAGAAAGGTATTCTTTGTTGACGCTGCCTGACTTGCTATGTACTGCACAGTGATGGGATCACAGAATTGCTGGCGAAGAAAAACTAGTTTTATCTTCTCCATCTCGCCCAGGTTTATCCCGGAAAGTCATTTCAGGTGATCCCACTGGTACATCTGCCACTGTTTTAGTGCATTTCCAAGAGGCAGGGACAGGAAGACCCATGTGATTGCTCAGCTGCACAGAACCAGTAGGAAACATAACACTTCTGTAAAAGGAGAAAGAATTTTTTTAAAGACACAGAGTCATACTAATGATTCGGACTCTCGGTCGAACACCTTCCTGGAGATGAAAATCTATTGTATGTTGGCAACAGTTAGAACAGGTGGTTGGAATTCTGGGCACCTGCCAAACCACCTTGAGCACCTATATGACTGGCAAGCTGCTGTATCATATTGCGCACTACAATTATAATGAGCTGTAAACAGATAGGTCAAATAAAAGAAATGAAATGAAAGCAATGATAAACACACACAAACGCTAAGTCTGAAATGATACACAGTGTAACATGTTTTAACGGATCAGATTAAAGGCAATGGTTAAGAGTGGTTATTGACTGAGCCCTTACTATGTACCAAATACCACTGGAAGCACAATGCGTAACATTATTTGTTTAATCCTCATAGTAACACTATGAGGTGGGGACTATTATTTTCCCCATTTTACCAGTGAAGAAACAGACACAGAGAAGAAAGTTGCCCAAGGTTTCACAGTGGCAGAGCCGCCACTGGAAATCAAGCCACTACTCTCCAGAGCCCACGTGTATAATCTCCATGTGACACTTGGCTGGAAGTCAAGAGATGCATGTTCCATTTCCGGTTCTGTCACCACTGGCTACGTGACCTTGGGCAAGTTGCCCAACTTCCCTGGGTCTCTATTTCCTTATCTGTATAATGCAAGAGTTACACTGAATCTTTAAGGTTATTTCCATGATCTTATGGCTCTGTCTTCCAGACAAAACTATCTGGTACCATGACTGAACACCATCCTCAGACAAACATATGACAGACATACGGACACAAATGTACGTGTACAGAAGTCGCAATCAGCCATGAGCTCATAAGTCTCCGTGCAAGAAAACCGGATGAGGGAGACTGAGGCCCAAGGAGGCTCAACAGTCACCAGTACTCCCAGAGAATATCTACTTTGTATTTTGAATTTAAGGATGTTCATTTCTTGACTTATTTTTATAAAAACTGAAGATTTATTCTGATAGCATTATTTACAACAGTCAAGACACGGAAACAACCTACGTGCCCATTCACGTATGAATGGATAAAGAAAATGTGGGATAGATATACAATGGAATATTATTCAGTCTTAAAAAAGAAGAAAATCCTGCAATTTGTAACAATACAAAAGGACCTTGAGAGCATTACGTTAACTGAAATAAGTCAGAGAAAGACAAATACTGTATGGGCTCACTTCTATGCAGAATCTAAAACAAACCAAACATAGATATGGAGAACAGATTGATGGTTGCCACAGACAAGAGGTGGGAGATAGGCAAAATGGGTAAAAGGGGTCTAAAGGTATAAACTTCCAGTTGTAAGATAAATAAGTCCCGAGGATGCAATATACAGCATGTTGACTATGGTTAATAAGAATGTATCATATACTGGAAAGCTGCTAAGAAAGATCTTAAAAACTCTCATCACAAGAAAAAAACTGTTATGTATCAAATCATTATGCTGTACACCTAAAACCAATACAATGTTAAAGTCAATTATATTGGTTTAAAGAAGGATTTATTTTGATATTTAATCTTTTTGGCCTCTTTTGTCCTACTTGGGTTACTTCTTAGACACGGCTAAATCTAAACGAAGCACAGGGAAATACCATTCCAAGCCTTTAAACTATACTACACCAAACAGAGAGGTACCTAAATTTTATCTTAACACAAAATACTGTTCATTTAAAAAAAAAAAAAAACAACAACATGTAATATAACTCTCCAACCTAAATACAGAAAATATTATACATTTCCACTCGTTGAATCAATAAAAGACTGCCCTACATTTACAGGTTGGCAACATAACACTTGCATACTTAAAAGTGCAGTTATGAAAGGTGTTGCTTACAGGTAGCTTTTTTAATGCAGTGTGAATTTTAAAGGAGCCATGTAGCATATAAGAAATGGTGTTTTCAAGAAAAATTTATTCTCCACCTCTCAGTAAAGCAAAAGCATTTCAGTATGAGATTCCCTGTGATTAGGTCTTCACATTGGCTTAGATGTTCAGATCTAGCAATAATTTTGGTGAGTGACCTCACCAAGCTTTGTAAAAACATGAAACATAATTCTTATGTAATCAAGGGCCATATGATTGCCACCAAGGCTGAATCAATTTTTGAGACCTATTAGAAGTAACTGTGATACAGTGCGTCCTCCATTTTATTTCTCTCTACACCTGCAGCACTTGTACACAATACTGCACACACAAGCTAACACAAACCAGGAGACTGTAAACGCAGGAAATGGAGGCCAGTGGGAGAAACAATCATACACCTTTCCCTTTGCTTTTTTCCCCCTTTGCTCTTTAATTAAATGATAAATCTCAGTATGAATTCATTAGAAGCCTGATGGCTCAATTAAGCACTATGTTATTATATACTCTGGGGCAATGCTTCAATATCAGTTAACAGAATTTGGAAGTAACCTGAGCGAAAAACACAAGCCAAAAGTTATACCTGACCAACCATTTCAGAGAAAAATTGCAGTTAAGGAGGAACAAAAAGTCTCAATATCTACAGACTATTAAAATTAAACAATAAAAAGACCATAACGGCTTCTCATATAACACTAAATTATTTAGATTCATATTATGCAGCAAACCCGCTCAATTCATTTTAATTTGGTTTCACTAACACACTTACCCAACAGAATGGGAGAAAGAGAAAGAGAAAGAGAAGAAAAAGAAAGAAAGAAAGAAAGAAAGAAAGAAAGAAAGAAAGAAAGAAAGAAAGAAAGAAAGAAAGAGAGAAAGAAAGAAAGAAAAAGAAAAAAGAGAGAAACTACCTTAGGGTTAAAAAGTTTATTGATAGAAACATCCCCTTGAAAATGAAAATGAAACAGGCGTCTGGCTGGCTCAGTCGGTACAGCGTGTGACTCTTGATCTCAGGGTTGTGAGTTTGAGTCCCACACTGGGTGTAGACATTACTTAAAAATATATATAAAACATATTTTTTTTAGTTAAAAAAAAAAACAAAAATGAAAAGAAATTCTGGGTGAATCAACAAGTGATTCAATGAACCCGGAGGACACATGGGAAGGTCTGTCCCGTAAAACAGAGCATGGCGTCTAGAGAATCCGTACTTTGAATACACAGTCAGCGGTGGTAACGTTTCCATCAGTTAAATAAATGTAAGTTGTTTTCACTTACCCAGCCAGAACTGAGTGCCTCGTATGGGTGGGTCAGGCACAGCGCTAGGATGTGGAAATGTAAGGGCCACTGAGCTCAATGGCCCTTCCTTTTTTTTTTTTTTTTTAATTTTTTTTTCAACGTTTTTTTTTAATTTATTTTTTTTAAATTTTTTTTTTTTTTGAACGTTTTTTATTTATTTTTGGGACAGAGAGAGACAGAGCATGAACGGGGGAGGGGCAGAGAGAGAGGGAGACACAGAATCGGAAGCAGGCTCCAGGCTCCGAGCCATCAGCCCAGAGCCTGACGCGGGGCTCGAACTCACGGACCGCGAGATCGTGACCTGGCTGAAGTCGGACGCTTAACCGACTGCGCCACCCAGGCGCCCCTCAATGGCCCTTCCTAACGAGGCTTTCCTTCTCCTCCGTATTTAACACTGCAAAACCTTCCCTCACCCCCATTCGCATGGTGCCCCCAAATCACCTGGTGAGCTTTTTGAAAACCTGGAACTTCGTCCCTACAGGTCCCTGGCCACAAGTAGGGCCCAGGCCCCATTTCCAGAAACTACCCAGGCTGAGATCCACTGCCTTACTCCCTGCCATGTGCTGCTTCTCTCTGCAGCCGTCTGGCACCTTCTAATACATGCCATCGCCGGCAGCTGCCAGCCTCCAGCCACTAGAGGGGGAGCGCCGAGAGGGCGGGGATGTTTGGCGCACTGTTGAATCCTTGTGCCTGCAGTAGGTGCTTAATGAATATCTGTTGAGTACATTACTGAAAAACCAACACGAATCCTCCCCTCAGGGCCTGTACAATCTACTAAGAAAAGAAAAAAACAAATAGTTCAACGAGCATAAAATAGTAGCTGCAACCAAGCATTACACGTTCTGTTAGAGCACATACCAGGAGAATCTGACCAAATCTGAGGCATCAGGAAGTAACTGCAGAAGAAGAAAAAATGGAGCACGGGGAGAGCTTTCCAAGAAGGACAGAAAAGGGCATGCGGGGAGAGGGAGGAGGAGGAAAGGGGCTCTGCCAAGGGCTGGCTGCAGGACAGGCAGGCAGAGCTGGACCAACCCCACCTTGATATCACGTCAAACTAGGAGAAGCCTCCAAGGCAAGTCCAGCTAGGGTGGTGGCAGGTCGTAGTTTCCATCAGGGGCTGTGGTGATTTCCACCAACCTGTCAGGGTGCCAGACCACATGCAGGAAGCGTGAAATCCATGTTATACCTCCACCCATCAGTGCCCATCCCGGGCACCCCCGGGTGCGGGGAAAAGGCAAAGCAAGCTGAGGTCACGCGCTCTGACACGCCCGCCAGGACGACCCCTCAGCCACACACTTCATGCCTCCTCTCCTCTCATGGGCACCTCCCTTCTCCAATCTCCAACCTCTATGTGCCACACCCGGGGCAAGCCGGCCAGCACTGGCCCGGGGCCACTCTCTCACCTGAGCCCACGGCCCAAGTCACTCTGGGTATTAGTCAATCAAGAGTAGCTAGCGTCACAGGCCCACACCGCAATACCAGGAAACTTTTCATTTCTCATAACTTTAAAGTACTGATATGTGTCATAAACCCCAAGAAATCTGAGTTAGCAACAAACACCCAGAAATTCAATGCTAATTCCGAGGGCACCCCATGTATCTAGAGCCCTTGGGGAACTTCCTAGGCTTGGTAGACAAATTTTCAAATGGAGAACTTACTCTTAGGAGCAGCAAAACATTTTGCTTTTAACCGTCAGGGTTAAAAGAAAAAGTTATAAAACGCACTACTTGTTCCTCTACTTTCTTTAACAAAGGACGGCGTACATCAACGATGGCCCATCAGCCATGCCTGTGACAGGCGTGGCACTAGGCGGTGGGGTTTACAGGGACACTCCCGCAGAGTCTCTAGGACACTGTCTCGGGCACTGAGCCAGCTGTTCTCCAACCGTAGTGCTTCTTTCCTTCTTCTGGGCATTACAGTTTATAACTCCCTGGCCTGCTTCCTCACGTTCACATCGCCGGCTGTCCCGTCCTCCTAGATCTGTCCGCAAGAATCCCCCTCTTTTTACATTTTACTGCTTCTAATCTACTGTGGGCTGAGAAACCAGACTGCCAAACTGGTTAGAATTGTCTCTCTAAAGTAAGATTAAATAAATACTAGGGGGCAAGTCCAAGGGATAATTGATCACACTGTTGTGGGTGAGGATGTGGTCTTTCTGACATCAAGCCCAGCTGTGCAGAAGCAGTAAGGAGCTTACTGGGAAAGAACGCGGGTTCAGCAGCCGGGCGGGCCTGGGTCACATCCCAGGTGTGCGCTCTCAGGTAAGTGACTCACAGAGACCCTCTGTCTCCGTTAGGCATCCAAAATGCGTATCTTCCTGCTGGGTGGGCATAAAGACTGAAGGAGATACGGCCCATCACCAGGCACACAGTACACTCTCAAGAAGGATTAGTTGCTATTGCCATTATCGCCGTCATCATCTGGGCTCAAATATGTCATGCCAACAGGATATGGCTTCAACAGTGCCTGCCACCGCCAACTTCCCCTAACCACAGTCCCCTGTTCCAGGAAGCAACTTTAGGCTGTTCTTTGCAAAAGGATGGCCACTTAAATCTAGAGTGGCAAAGTGGCGGGGCAGTCTTTTAACTGATGAGATCACCACCATACCCGAGATGTGGCCAAATGTTAACGGCTCTCTCCAGAAGGAGTAACAATGGCCAGTAAAGTCAACCAGCCTGGTTTCCTCCCGGGCCTGGACAAGAGTTTTCAGGAAAGACAGGGCAGTAGCTGGCAGACACACACAGGCACAGGGGTGCTAGCCAAGGGAGATATCAAGGTGCAGAGTGGGAAGAAACATATTCTGCTGAGTTCTGAGAACCTCCTGGAGCAGTTCCAGATGAGTGTCTGTTCCACGTCCCCTCAAATAAATCCTGTGGCTTAAAGTGACCTGAGTAATTTTCTGCTTTTGGCAACCTAAGGGCCTGCCGAACCAGCCCAGGGAGGTTACTGAGTAGCTCAGCTCCATTCCATTCGGGTCCCTCACAAATGTCACCCTCGGCCGGTGAGGGCGCACAAGTCAACTGCAGAAAGGTAACCTGTATTCTTGGAACAGCCCACCAGGGAACTTGGGGAAGGTGGAGTCAAGGAAGGGCCTGATGGCCCCAGAGACCACCCTGTCCCTGCTCCATGCCACCTGTAGGCTGTGGCTTGAAGGCCCTGTGTAGGTCTTTCCACAGCCCACAGACACAGTAGCTATGTTTCCAGTAGCTATGTTTCCAGTAATGCCTACCGCCATTTCTTGGGGATTAGGTGCCAAGGAAAAGAGGAGCAGAGTTATTTCTGGGACTTAGTTAAGGAAAGCCAAGTGATGGGGCACCTGGGTGGCTCAGTCGGTGAAGCGTCCAACTCCTGGTTTTGGCTCAGGTCATGACCTCATGGTTCATGAGTTCAAGCCCTGCACTGGGCTCTGTGCTGACAGTCAGCAGACTGGGATATTCATTCTCTCTCTCTCTCTCTCTCTCTCCCCCCCCCCCCACGCCCCTCCCCCACTTGCTCCGTCTCTCACTCTCTCAAAAACAAATAAACTTAAAAAAACTAAAAAAGAAAAAAAGAAAAGCCAAGTGATGAAACTAAGCAAACCACTACAGTTGATTAGAAAATGGAAGGAAGATGGTTTTTAGTAATAACACCACCCTGCAGAACACACTAGCATTTACAAGGAAGGTTCATACACACTGCCTCATCTGAACCCCTTAACGACCCTGTGAGGCAAGTGTTAGGGTCTCCACTCGCAGATATGGAAACTGAGGCAAAGGGTGAGCACCTCATCCATGAATCTGTGGGGTTCACTTCCTTCCTCGGTCCGGGGTCACAGGCTGTCTTCTAAAGGTTCTCCGAGAAGACTAGAAGGCACACAAAATGAGGCCCTGTATCCCCACCTATCCTACTGCTGTTCAAAGCAGTTACAATGCAGAGAAGGCCAGAGAAGGCCCTGAACGGAACTAGTCGTAAACTGGTGGCCGGCTTTGTTTTCAGTCTCGGTTTTTAAATCACTTGGACGAGGGCCTCGTTTGCACCGAGGAGTCCAGACCTTAAGTGGATGCCCCAATCCACCTCCAAGGCACCGTGGAGTCAACAATAATATACAAATAATAAGGAGGAAATAGAAACAGGGCTCTGACGAAGTGATACTGTTCGCTGAGAGAATGACATCTACTCAGGTCAGGCCTGAGGGAAGGCTGTGAGGAGAAGGCAGTGTGAGGGCGCCTGCTCAGTGAGAGGCTCCCCTAGGTTTCTGGCTCCAGCAAAAACAAAACTTCAAAGGGAGCAGAAGCTGTGGGAGCTTCAAAGACCCCCTGCAGGACCAATTAACACCTACAAATGTTTATCTAGGCAGCCATTTAATGATGGCTACTTCACTAAATGGGTGCACAGCCTCCCCTCAAAAATAGCTGTTCCTCTCAAAAAGACTGAGTTGGGGAGTGGGTGGGGAGAGGAAGTTCTGCCATGTTTTCTGAGAGACCTCACTGGGGGGGGGGTGGAGGGGGGGAGACGAATACAACAGTGAAATTCACCACAGACTTACTTATAATAAACAATAACAATTATAATAAAAAAACCAACACTAAAAAAACTCTTATTTGTAATAATAAAAATGAGAAATAATCAACAACCAATCTCTTAAGAAAATGTAAATGGCACCAGCTACGGGTTAGTGAAAAACCTCACGCAGCCATTAACACCCGATTTTAATATTTTAATAGGATTTTCCTACTTAGTAGAAGTGGAAAATGTTCTTGGATAATGTAAAGAGAAAAGCAACATGCAAAAAAACATCTGAAGTCTGACTTCAAGACCGACGGACCGGAATGGGAAGGAGAGTCGAGTGGTTTGTCGAGCGGCCGCAGCCCTAGCTCCAACCCCTGCGCATCTGGCACAAACAAGGCACTTAAGGAAAATGTGTGGAATTCATGATTTGCTTCCTATTAATTAAATAGTAACTAACATATCCATATGAAGCACTCGGACCTGAGAGGTACAATGATACCCTCGTAAAGGCGTGTATGCTCACAGGCCAGCTACACTGAAGCTTGATCATAGTGGTTACTTCCCCTAGCAGGGAGCTCTTGTCAAGGGGATTAGAGAAGGAATTTGTTTGCAGGTTTATATCTTCTCTATTTTCCCAATTTTCCACAAAGGCACTCGGTAACTTTTATAATATTTTTTTTATAAATTTTTTTAATGTTTATTTATTTTTGAGAGAGAGAGACAGAGCGAGAATAGGGGAGGGACAGAGAGAGAAGGAGATGGAATTTGAAGCAGGCTCCAGGCTCTGAGCTGTCAGCACAGAGGCCGACGCGGGGCTCGAACCCACGGACTGGGCCACGAGATCATGACCTGAGCCGAAGTTGGATGCTTAACTGACTGAGCCACCCAGGCGCCCCTGACTTTTATAATATCTTAAGCTCTGTTCTTCTTCACGGAGCCTGAGGACCCGGAAGCAGTGGCGTGGTGCATTTCTTTCACAAATGGAACCTTCCGTTGGGTCTCCCATTTCCACTGGAACATGCTGTTTACCTAGGGCGACAGTCAGTGCTGTGCCATCTCACAGTTCACTTACAACTAGAAAGGGAAACCCTGCACTTTATCGGTGAGGGCAAAGGTCACCCATTGTCCCTTTTCCTCGCTTTTTTTTTTTTTTTTTTCTTTTTTGGAAGATCTCTAGGAGAGAACTAAAAGCAGAATCTGCTTTTAAGGGAAGGGTTTAAGGAGTTCAATGCTTAAATGTCAAAATTAGGGGCCACCTTGATCACATCCCTGAGCCAAATTTTCTCCTTGGGAAACATGTGTTTTTAAAAAGCAGTGGAAACAAAGATAAGATCCACCAATACCTGGATCACACTACACTCACTAATAAATAACATAAGAAACACAATAAATAGCATAAGGTAGAAATTTCATTAGATCCTTTAAGGTGGTATCATTTTGTAGAGGAAAAAAGAACGGACTCGGGAATCCACGACCCCCGGTTAGAACGCCACCATTGATTCACCACATGTGACTCTGGGCACCTTACTCTACCCTCTCCGGCCTGCATTCTAATCTGTAAAATGGGGATTTAACCCACCTCACACCATTGTTGAAAGGCTCAAATAACAGGCATTCAACAAATCTCGCAGTTTTGAGGGAGTCCCTGTTTATTAAAAGAATGTGGTCACAAGTGGAAGAGCCTCCAAGGGAAAGCAATTAGTCACTAGGCTCACAGACACATGAGCCCGGTGTTCACGTCTGAACATGGAACACGCTCAGGAGACTGCAGAATCCAGTGACCACTTAGCCTGACCTGGTTCACCCTGAACAGCTGTGCAGAGGCAGCAGCAGGCCTCAGTGAGAACCGGAGAACCGGGGCCAGAACACCTGGCTTTGTGGTCTCAGTTCAGCCACTTACGAGCTGTGCCACCTGTGGTCTCAGTTTACACATCTGTAAAATGGCCTCACAAGACACCTTGCAAGATGGTTGTGAGCAAAGCAGCCAGGCTGCATCCAGTGCAACCTTTGAAGTGATATTAGCATACTCAAGGTGACTTTCTAGCAGTGTCTTCTGGGGAGGCAGAGCTACAGGTGTGTAGACAAAGAGAACAATCACCAGCGGAAGGTGTGACAGCTTCCCCCTCTGCCAAGTGTGTGCCATCTAAAGCTGCTGGCTCAGTCAGCAGCACCAAAGGTGGCCTCCCATCGGTCTGGCCTGTCCAAGCCTCAGGAGCAAGCCATTGGCCATATAACAAAATCCTGCAGGCTCCTCCCAGTTCAGGTCAGATTCTACTCTAAACCAAGTCCTTTGTTGAAGGGGACTCAATCAATATGCAAACGTCCCCGGATGTAGCACATAGCACCCCTACCTTTATTTGGGGGATTCCTTGTAAATGAGACTCCTGGGTCCTCTCCAGAAAGCAAGTTCGGATGGAGGGAAGAAAAGGGGAGCAGAGAAAACTAGAACCATGGCACCAGAAGACACATTTGCCAATTTCATAATTTTGCATAATGTTCCCTATCTTTATTTTTAAACTGTGCTTGTATGGTTTATTTTAGAAATGCTTTTGTGCTCTCATACAACTGTGGTGAGTAGGGGGGAAGGCACTCATATTTTACATTTAAAACCCAAGAAGCACAATTTCTACCTTTCATTTCAGAGGAGGAAAGCATTCACCTAAGGTTCACTGCTGGCTCATGAACTTGCTCAAGGGGTCTGTTAATATGCTTTGGGATGATGGGGAGTAAACAAATAAATCATTTACAATGACTACTTGTTGTGCACATTTTCTTTTTTTATAACTGCATCTGTATTCTGCTTCTCTGTTAGGTTAAGTCACAGTCCAGTCCCCAAATCCCTTAGGTCCAAAATGCAAGGTCCAAGAACCTCCTACTTAGGCGAAACAGCTGCAGGCACCTACACCTTAGGCAGCAATGAAAAACAGAAGGTGAGCCCTACAGCAAGAATTTGGAAGTCTGAGGATGCCCTGACCAGCGGCTGTGCATCCACCCAGAAAATTCTGTGACAGGCTGTGCATGCATGTAGTTCCTAGGGCTTTTTTCAAAGTTTGTCCAAGGTCTTCATCAGCTTCCCCGAGGATTCCAAGAGAAATCCCGTAAGAACAGCATCAGTAAGGCTCTCCTAGTGGCTGGAGGGCTTTCAAGTATATCTGTAATTGAAGACGGAGCACTGTATGTCAAGGGGGAAAATTCACCCACCCCTGCCACTAACCAGTTTCTTAACCTTCAGCAAATCCCCGAAACATTCCATCCCTCAGTTTCCACATCTGTGAAAGGAGGATCCTGGAAGCTGAATGATCACTTAGCTTCAAGACTCTTAAAAATGCCAAGATTGTGAGGTACAGCTTCAGCAGACACAGGGAAAGATATCAAAAAGGCCTGCACAAAATCCTGCCTGTTCCCAGAAGAGCTGCTTAAAATATTCGCCACTGCCTTCCTTGGAGGGGTCAAAGATAGAAGCCACCTCTCATTTCCTTCTCTTTCTTCTATTTCAGAAAGCCAAATTTGAAGCTTCACAATAATGCCCTTTCAAGGGATTTGAACTACGAAGTTCATGCAAGAAATATAGGAGCCCTGTAAGGATGCATGAGAAGCTCGAAGGAGTGAAACAGAATTTCTCTAAAGCTTCACTACGAATCATGTAATCGCTGCAGCCACTTCTTTTAGCCAGTATCATCGACATCTGTTAATGTATGTAACTGATGACGATTAATTATGGGTGTCGTGAAGATGGATGTTTTAATGTAGTCCTAGAAGTCTGGCGCTCAAAAATATTGCTATTACAGGAGAAAAAGTACTTCCCCTCATTCTGTGTCTTTCTTTTGTACTTTGAATAATAAACGTCTGATTTTCACAAAAGTGCAGGTGAGGTGGAAGTCCTCAACCCCTTAGCACTAAACCTTTATCATCACATGAGGCTCAATTTCACTAAAGGCAATTTTTTTCTTTTTTTAGTTGATGCACTTATATATATTCTGTCATACCCTAGCTAGGCCATGATACCATACATTTTCAATCTAATTATCTGACCCCGTAAGACCAAAGCAAACTTCTATGTCAGTTGCTTGGGGAGCAAATTAAACTGAAGACTTTTCAGAGGCACTTGCTAATAAAGAAGAGAAGTGGATGAAAACTGATCGTGTTTTTACAAGCCATCACCAAATGAATGAGTACAGCTCTCCCGGAGCAGTCAAAAGCCCATTCCACAGAAGGATAAACTGATGTTCAAGGTGACAGATCAAAAGTCATAAGTAAGAAGTCAGACTTACATGACTTGGACAACCTAACTTCACTATCACTTCCTTCTCTAAAACCCTGAAGGGACACTAGCATTGGATTTGAGTTCTGCATCTCAGATATGCATGACAGACTTAGAGAAAGCAACAGAGAGCAAAGGAGCGGCTCTTCGTTCTGAGCCCAACACGCAGTTGCTGGCTGCGCATTTCTCACGGTGTTTCAGGGCTCAGTCTTTATCTGCATGTGTTTCAAAGGCAACACTAAAAGGCGATGATGTTTGCAAGCACTGTTACTCAGTGATCAAGAGTTCTGACAATCGGGGGAGAGGAAGGAGTTAAAACTCCAGGTAGACCAGGCTAATGAACATAAACGTTCCACAGCAGCATCCCGTCCTACTGAGCAAGGTTAGAGCTGGAAAGTATGCAAAAGGGGAACATGAAAAACATCCAGAAGTGCCTCTGCTAAAGAAATCCCTGCTCGGGAGAAAGAGCAAAAAACTTGGTTTCCTAACTAAATGCCACTTTTCAGATGAGACCCAATCTTGAGGGCCTGACCCCTTGTGGTCTCTAAACATAAACCAAAACAAGAGTGTGGGTGTCAGATTTCCTGGCCCGATCCCAAAGAGGTCAAAAATTAGTTACATTTAATTGGCAAAAATTAGAGGTTCTAGGAAACCAACCCTTCCTTCCTTCATTGCCAAGCTCTAGAAAAAGCTTCAGTGGAGAATGTAGAGATTTAATACTTATTTGGAGGAATAAGAAGGTAAAGAAGATGATTGTTCTATTGGATTGAGGGTGTTTCCCAAAGAAATGTGCAATTCAGATTTCCTAAACTGAGAACTCAGCTCCAGCCGCTCTGGAAGAATGAGGACCACCGAGACCCCTGCACAAAATTCAGTGAGAATGCTTTAGAAGACACTGAAGGGTTAGACTTCATTGCAAGTTACTCCACCATAAGCCAGACAAAGAAATTCCTGAAAGGCTACAAGCATTTTTTTCTTACAAGCACCCAAAGGAACAGGTCAATGTAAATGTTGTGGAAACAAAGCAGTTTATTACTAACCATAGTTTGTTTCCCTTGTGAGAAAATTTTAATCCATTGCAATTGCATCCAACATCCACACACAACTGCCCCTGAAGAAGGGGGAAATACAGATTTCATAATTGACCCTAGCCTCGGGCTTTCTCTTATGCTTGGAAAGCAAGAGGTGTTGGGGGTTGGGGAATTCGAGTGTTTGATACTTTCTTTTTCACTGTCTATGATCGAGGATAGGAGGACTTTAATTTCCCTTCCAATCACTCCTACGGAGGCCTGAGTGTCTGAGGAAATCCACAGACAACAATCAAACCTTTCATTTTCAGGACTGCTTCCCACCATAGCCCTTCCTGTGCCAATCAGGTCTGCGAAGCGTTTCCCCTATTCTGCATTTCATGAATCAGTTGCAAAATCTGCCAACCTCTGCCAGTTCCTCTTGTACTCGGCTGAGAGGTTCCCCTTCCTTCCCTGGGTAGCACAAGGCTGCTCGGGTTTTTAACTGGCGTAACGTGGAAATGCACTGTAGGAGCTCACTAACTCTTTCACAGCCAGATGCAAGTGAGAGTCTGGGGCTCCGACCCCACCGACTGGGGAACTGGCCCGCCAAAGCTCAGGTTAAAGCAGATTTGTGGAAACTAGCTTTGACCCCCAAATCCCGTGTGTCAGTTACTGTTCCTGGAAGGAAAAGGAAGAGAAAGAAGGGCTACAAAGTATCCAACTCAGTTACTTAGCAACTAGACAAAACTTGCCTCACTACTGAGGGTAAGGAGGCATCTCATGCCCATTCAAAGAGTAAGTCTCCGATTTACATGCAAATAATAAAGACAAAAGGGAAAGGAAAATCTAAATTAGCAACTGGAGTTTACAGCAGTGGGGCTGAGGCCCAGATTTTAAAAACAGCTTCTCCCTAGGAAGGAGACAGGATACAAACATACACATGAATGAATGAATGAGTGAATGAATGAATGAATGAATGAAAGATCACAGGCCTAGATCAGCTTGAGGTATCCCTTCACAGAGGCCAATGCCCCAGAGGGTAGGGGAGAGACAGGCACTGAAAGTTTAGTAGCTAAAATTAAAACACTTGCAGCGCTAACACAAATTTAAGGCTTACAGAAATTTGACAACTGGAGGCTGGGAAATCCCCGGGGAAAACAGACCCCCGCCCCTCCCCCCCCCCCCCCCCCCCCCCCCGCTCGTGAGAAAAACAAATAAAGCATCAATCTTGGGATGGAAGTTCTCCAGACTGTGGGTGGATTTACAGCCTCTTCGGGGTCCCTAGACCTCCTCACAAACACCCTCCCGCACCCACTAAAGAAGCGGTCTCCAAACTTGGAGCAAACCCACACCTTTCATAGGAGACACATGGCCCTGAAGGGTTTCCAAGCAAGAGGGAGACACGGGCGCCTACTTGGCCCACGACAGTGCTCGGGCTTTTCCGTTGGCCCGAGGAGATCCAACTGTGGGTCCCCAGCTCCTAGCCACACGCCAGAACCAGGCTGCTCAGTCCCAGGCTGAGAGAGGGCCCCTCGGCCGCGCCCCATCCCCCAACCTCACACCTGGCCCAGGTGGGCAGGGCCCAGGGTGACCGGCAGAGGCCCGCCAGCTGAGCCACTTACTTCTCATACTCCGTGTTGTCTCTGTCACAGCGAGAATCCTTGTGCTTTTGCCAGTCTTTGCCATGCTTGCAGGTGGTGAGGAGCACCACGTCCTCCCCGTTATGGACGTGATATAAGGCATTCCTGGTGTCTGACCCTATCCCTGTCAGGTACCTCTTCCCCTTGAATACCAGCATATACTTCCTGAGAGGAGGGATGGTGTTAAACTTCAAAAACCCCCTCTCCCCTCCTGTCCTGGGATGATCCTTAGAAAAGAGGGGGATGGAAACATCAAAGTTGGGTCGGAAGTTTTCAGTACTGATGCTGGCTTTGGCCAGCATCGCCTGGCCGATGTCAAACCCCACGTCCTCAGTGTAGTCAGGCCAAGTGCCGGAATATAAATTAAAAATTAAATGATTCCTACCATTGTTCCACAAGTGGAGACTCTGCACTTTGGATCTCAAATTGTGCACATACTGAGGTGACAGCTGGTCTCTGTCTAAAGTATCCAGACTCAGGACAAAGAGGCACGCCTGGCTGGGGTCCGAGGTGTAGAACCTGGAGCCCTCGATGGCCGCTAGAATGTTTTGGTAACTTTCGGCGATTTTCTCCCCTTTTTGCTGCGGGTACACGTAGACTTTGAAGCCGTTTTTCTTGCAAAGGGTGAAATCGAAGCAGGACTCCATGCGGCACTTCTTGCCTTTGTAGATGCTCGAGTTGGCGTCTCGCTTCTGCCGGGGGGATATGTGCACGCTGGAATCCTCGTTTTCCAATTGATCCCAAGGAACGAAGGGGCGCAGAGCGTCCGGGAAGCGGGGCCAGAAATGATCCGGACTCGGGTGGTGCAAGCCATTCCGACCGCTGTGCTCTTCTCTCCGGCTGTGGCTCCTTGATGCCCTAAACTGCAAGCCTCCGAAATAAAACAAAAGGGCGAGACAAGAGCCAGCTGAGAGCAGGATGAAATAGCGTTTTTTGGCCTGCATGTGTCCTGCCTGGGTCAAGAGGATTGTAAATAAACACAAGAATCACCCAAGTTTCCCAATCAACACTTTCAGCTCCAGTCCGCCATCTTCCCGCCTGTAAAGACTTCAAACTCTCCGCTCCCACCTTCTCTGGATGCCTTTCCCCAAGCCGTGGACTGATCCAGCGCATGTGGGCGATTTCTTTAACTTTCTCCCCTTCGGTCTTTCATCTTTGGGTTGCACAATGGTCGGGAGAAAGCGGGGCTGAATATTTCTCACCCCGGGCGGACGAGCAGCGGACTGTAATTTTCTTGCATGCAACAAGACGGAGGAAAAGAAAGAGAGGGGGGAAAAAAAAGCTCCCGATGCCCAATCAATGGCAAGACGAAGTGATTTCCTTGCCTCTCGGATTCCTCTCGGCAGCGTGGAAAACGAGCCCCGGGAAAGCAACTTCAACTCATCCACACTCCCGTGCAGAGCACTCCGGTTCCAACAAGTCAGCCGATCCCCGGGTTCAGCCGGCTAGTGCATCTTGCAGCTGGGGCGCCGTAACCTCACAAATCCCTGCATCTCTCTTTATTCCCTTCTGCAGCGGCTCCAAGACTCCGGCGGTGTTTACTCCTGCGCTCGCGGGGCCGGCCCCCGGGACGCGCGGCGGCCCGGCTGGAGGCGGCGGCGGCGGCGCTGGGTGACGGCGGCGGCGCGTCCTCCCCGCGGGCAGTGCCGGCCCCGAGCGGCGCTTCGCAGGCCCCCGCGCGATCGCCGCCGACCGCCGCGTTCGGTCGCCGAATGTTACCCGGTTCTGAATGTTACACTTACACATTCCATTCCCGACACGACAGCGCTGACCTCATCCATCCACGCAGCCCGCGCTTCCATTGGCCGAGCGTCACGTCCGGGGGGGGCGGTGCTTCCGCTGCGCCCATTCATAACCCCCGGCCGCCGGCAGAGGCGCCGGCGCGGCGCGGGGGCGCGGGGGCGCGGGGAGCCTGGGGCGCCTCGGCCGCGGTCGGCGGGCGGAGCGCGGGGCGGCCCCGTGCGAGCCCCGCGGCCCAGAGGGCGCCCGGGCCGGTACGCGGGCCTGGGCCGCACCGCCTGCAACCGCCACGCCGGGAGCCAGCGCCGCCCAGAGGCGCCCGAGGGCGCGCGGCCGCCGGCGAGGCAGGGACCGGCCGGCTCTCCCCGGGCGCCCCTGTGAATCCCGTCTTCTAGGCTGCCTGCCGGGAACGCCTCCCCGGGCAGGCGGCAGGGAGTGTGCGGGTTCCTGGGGAAGGATGCTCGAAAATGGAGCGGTGAGGCGAGCCCGAGGGATGGGGAGGAAAGAAAGACTTCAAAGAACGCGACCGCTGACCAGAAGGAAGTCTCTCCCCGCCCACCTTCGACCCTCTGAGGACCAGTATTTTAATTTCTTACCAAGCGTTTAAACAGCTCCCTTATTCCCTACATAGCCCATCTTTGCCTTTTCTGTCCCCAGAGACACACCCCAATCCCCCGCCCCCGAAAAAAATAAAGAGGAAATCTTATAATCAAGAGGAGTCGTTGCAATTCATGTCTGTTTCTGTGCTGAGAAAGGACATCTATTCTAAATTCTCATTACATGCACATCCTTTCCTTGCTTCCTGAAGCCCCTAGTCTATTCTGTAGAAAGCTTCCAAGAGATCCAATCACAGTGAAAAAAAGATTTTCTAATGGTTAAAGAGGAACTGGTAAATTTAAGCTGGTTCCAGTCCCTAACGTGATGTTCTCTTTTTGTAGCGGTGGGGTGGTGGTTTCTAAGGAGATGTCTCTTAGGAATGGATGACTAGTAGAACTGCCAACTGTCCCAGCTGTACAAGGGGAACTTGAGGCAGGAAATGACCTTATTTCCAGTTAGTGCAAGACGGTTGGTCCTTCTTTGGACTGCCCTCCCACACTGCAGCCCCAAGCTCCAGCTGCCCCCAGGGAACTTCATTAGCTCAGATAAAGACCTACAGCCTCTGGAAGGTGTCCTCCAGGCCCACAAAGATGTGCTAGGTCCCAAACAAGGTTTCTGGTCAAAGCCACGCTTCCGGGCCTCAGAGCCCGATTTCTGCTTTACAGAGAACATCTCCCACCCACCTTCTTCCCTAGCTGAAGTCTGCAGGGTCTGGCCAAGCAGGACAAACAGTTGCCTAGGGCAGCAAGCTGTTTAGTGATTGTTTATTATGGGAGTGACTGAGAGCTAGGGACAGACACTTCCCAGCTTCCCTCAGGCTGTAAAAAAAACTCCAGCAGGGCGTGGACGAAGGGCATGGTTATAACAAGGCAGGGTGAAATGATCCAGTGGAAAATTTTAGACATTTGTTGTTTTAGATTTGTTTTAATAAAGGGGGGAAGGGGGCATGGGTGGGACATTACTGTACATTCCCAAAGCCTCTCCCTATTTCTGATGAGCTAGCTTTTCCAGATTTGATCTGTACCCCCTGCACAATTCGGAGAGGCCTGGGACAGAAATGAGGGTCCAGTCATCTTCCAAATATGATGACAACGATGCAGATAAATGAAGTGATTGAAACCACATGTGACCCTCGGTTCTCTCCAGCCTAGGGTTGGGAGCCTGAGAGCAGCCACCCAAGGCAGGGATCCTTCTGTTGAGATCAGCATGCGGATTATCTGGGCCCTATGAGAAGTTGGCATGTGGGGATTTTAGCTCCCCTATATCCTACCAGTCGTCCTATGTGACCTTAGGAGGAGCCAGCTACCATTCTTATTCTTTCGCATTCTCTTCCCGCTTTGGCACACGTTTCTAGTCTTGCCTAACCATTGCCGATCCCCTCATCCCATGTTCCAGGGTTACCCAGCCCCACTGTCTCATAGTGGCGTATGTTGTTCGGGTACTGAAAATTGAAGAAAACCTGGATTCAGATCCCAAATCTGCCATTTACTAGTGCCTTGGGCATGTGGCCTAATCTCACTGAACCTCAGTTTCTCATTTAAAAAGTCAGAATAATTAACATTTTTTTTTGCCAGCCTCTTTGAATTTGTAAACTGTAAATTGTTCCACACATGTAACATTTTTTGCCTAAGTTCCACATTTCAAAATCCAACTGAACTCTAAAGTAGCCCCTGAAAATGGCATCATCATTACATCTCCCTGTTTTATTTTCTCCCTAGCCCCTTTCATTAGCTGAAATCTTTTATTTGTTCATTTGTTTACTGTCTGTGTTTCTTCACTGTAAGAGAAGCTGCCTGAGAGCAGGCGCCCTGTCTGTCTTACTCCTGAATCCCTAAAGGCTCGGGGTAGTTCCTGGCACGTAGGTGCAGCTCAATCACCGATGTGAATGATGAATGAATTACTAAAATTCAACCTCACCACTTGAACATGCTTGAAAGGAAAGCCCACCCCGCCCTGCCTCGGCAGGACTAAGTCTCTTGTTCACAACAGAAATATTACTAACCAGGAGTATCTTAAGAGAGGGCAAATCCGTGCATCATAAATCCTCCAACATTGTATGTCAGATGGTGTAATGCCTCTCTGGTCAAAGCCCTTAAGGCATCTCTGTCTCTGAATAAGAGCCTAAGCCCTCACAATGACCCATAAGCTCCTTTAGGATCTTCTCTTTCATCTCCTCCCCAGATGCCTCTCACCTCATTTTCCTGCCAGTAACACTCCCCCCATCCCAATCTTCCCTTTCTTCTCCAGCCAGATTGGTTTCCTTCCTGTTTCTCATATGTACCCAACATGGTCCTGCCTCAAGGCCTTTGCACATCTTCACCTCTGCCAGTCTGCCCCCAGTATCACATGACACACTCCATCACTTCTTTTCAGTCTCTTTTCAAATGCCACTTTACTGTTTGAGGCCACCTCTGACCTCCCTAAGTAAAACAGCAATCCCTCCCTCATTTTCCGACCCTGTCACCCCACTTTATTTTTTTTTCTTAATGGTAATCAACATCTACCATACTATACGTTGATTGTTAATTTATCATTTATCCGTTGTATCTAGAATATGAGCTCCATGAGGCAAGGATGTGGTCTTTTCTCTTTCATATCCCCAGGACCTACAACAATGCTCATCACTAAGTATTTGTTGAAGTAACGAATTTGAACCCATTGTCTATAGAGCAAACAGAGAATGTTCAAGGCTAGAGTTCTATTGCAAAACACACACACACACACACACACACACACACACACACACACATCCCTACAGCTGTCCCACTGTTCAAGTCTTGCTTAATTTCCTCTTCCAGGAATAATTCTTTCCCACAGGTGAAAACAGCATGGCACACATGAAACCCAGAAGATGGGGATTCTCATCTTGGTTCTGTCACTTACTCTATAACCTTGAATGAGTCCCTTCACTTCTCTAAGCTTTGGATTCTCATTGGTAAAATCAGGAGTAACTGTATGTTTGTATATATATATCATGCTCAGCTCAGTGGACCACTGTGAGAATCAAATGAGAACAAATGGATAATGTATGAGAAAGCTCTCTGCAGCCCACAATGCACATAGCAAATGCAAGGTCTGGTCATCACACTCTTGGACAGATATGGACACAAGTGCATGAGATCATGTTTCCATGCTGACAGCATTAAATACATGAAATATCACCTACCAAACACAACAATTTCCAGATGCTTTATAGACTCTGGAATGGTCATTGACTGTTGTAAGCAAACAGGAAAAGGGAAGAAGGAAAACTCACCAATGGACAAAAAGAAGATTTTTTAAATGTATAAAGCACCAAAGGCATAAATGTTTTTCAAGGGTCTATAATTATATTTGCCATAAGAGAAAATAATTGACTCCAAAATGGGAAAACAAACTAAAATACTGAATTTAACAAATATTTATATTCTGTAAAATGTAACTGTAAGGTTGAGGGGTAAGGCAATCCAATCTTCATATAGTTATATACTTTTTTTTTTTTAATTTGATGTGGGCACCAAAACATATCACGTTTTGGTGATGTGTGATGGGGTCTCTGACAGTAAGTATACCTGGAAGGCTGGAGCCCCTCCTGGGTACATGCTGACTGACTGGTTGCAGAAGACAGAAAAGACCAAAATGGCTGAAAAGAGTTGGGACATTGTGAAGGAGTGGAAAGATTCCCAACCAGGAACCAGGAGCCAGGAAACTCAGGGAAACCTGGAGCATATTGCTTCTGAATATCAGGCCTTGAGGGTTCCACCTGGAAAGCACAGAGTAGGACTTGGTGATACCTTTCCACCTGAAACAAACATGCCCTGTTTAGACCAAGGGGATGGAGAAGGGATGGACTGGGGAGGAAGGAAGTGGCAACCCGGCTGAAAAGGGAAGGAAAACTGAAGCGGAAGCGAGAGGCCCCATCAGGCCTCTAAGTCAGGGCAGCCAAGCAGGAAAACTGACCAAAGGCCAAACAAGGGCAATTCTCCCACGGGTGTGTTAAATCCTGAACCAGCTGCTTTATATACGTGGTCTCTGTAATCTCACAAGGTTTCCAGGGCACGAGTACTATCCTTATTCTCTGTCACAAATGAGAAAACAAAAACTCAATCTTGGGAAGGGACTCCTGGCCCTCCCTCCCTCTCTCCCTCCCTCCCTCCCTCCCTCCCTCCCTCCCTCCCTTCCTTCCTTCCTTCCTTCCTTCCTTCCTTCCTTCCTTCCTTCCTTCCTCCCTCCCTCCCTCCCTTCCTCTTTTCCTCCCTCCCTTCCTTCCTTCACTGAACAAATATTTTTTGAGCATCTGTTCTGTATAAGGCATGGTGCCAGACACAGGCAGAATTCTCTGTTGCAGGGGGCTGGCCTGTGCACTGCAGGATGTTTAGCCACATCCTATCCTCTACCAAACAGGTGCCAATAGCAGTCCCAGCCCCACCTGGATCTCTGGTTGACACCAAAAACACCTCTAGACATGGCTAAATGCCCGTAGGAGGCAAAATCACCTAAACTAGTTAGATGACTTACCCAAGGTCAGGTGATTTTCAAGCGGAGAATTTAGAATTTGACATTCATCGTCTGACTCCATCCCTGGGCTCTGCCACAATACTGCAGCTCCCTGTAGAGAGTCTAATTTATCTCCTTTCTATAAGTCAGCCTGATTGAAAAAATCTCACAGACGTTAATTTAAGAAACTTTTATTGGGGCGCCTGGGTGGCGCAGTCGGTTAAGCGTCCGACTTCAGCCAGGTCACGATCTCGCGGTCCGTGAGTTTGAGCCCCGCGTCAGGCTCTGGGCTGATGGCTCGGAGCCTGGAGCCTGTTTCCGATTCTGTGTCTCCCTCTCTCTGCACCTCCCCTGTTCATGCTCTGTCTCTCTCTGTCCCAAAAATAAATAAAAAACGTTGAAAAAAAAATTAAAAAAAAAAAAAAAAGAAACTTTTATTATGAACTTATGTACATACAAGGCATGCTTCTAGATACTTGGGATCCAGGGTATAAAAAGTAGATAAGGTGTCTCCTCTCATTCTGAGGGGGGAGATAGTAAGAGAGCAAATAAATAAATAGGCCAGATAATTTCAAATAGTTCTAATTAAAGGATTACGGCACAGAGTAGGATGAAGTAGAGCAGGGAAACTCACTTTAAGAAGGTGGCTGGTGAAAGTCTCTCTGAGGAGCTAGCATTTCAGCTGACATCTCGTTGCTGAGGAAAGAGCCCTGGGAAGAGTGTACCAGGGAAAGTGTCTGGCTGGTACAAAGGTCTGGAGGCAGAAGTGCATTTGAAAAATTAGAGGTGGTTTTCAAACTTCAGCGGTCACCAGAATCACCAGATGGGTTGGTGAAAACATAGATGGATGGGGCCTGCCCCCAGAGTTTTCTGATCCAGTAGATCTGGGGGTATGACCCAAGAATGTGCCTTTCCAACAGCTTCCCAGGTGATGCTGATGCTGCAGATCCAGGGACCACACTTTGAGAACCACTGAGAGCATGAGCAGAAAGGCTACTGTTCTGGGAGTGTGCTGAGTGCAGGGAAGAGGGTCACGAGATAACATCAGAGAAGTTGCAGGAAATTGAGCATGCCCTGGCACCGCAGGTGGGTGAAGTGTTGGCATTTTATTTTCTGTGGTGTGGGTAGGCCTTGGAGACTTTAAGCAGGGGAGTAATAGGATGCAACTTCCGTTTTTCACAGCTCCCTCTAGCTGACAGTATGGCAAAAGTGGAAGCAGGAAGGCAAGTTGGTGTATCTAGTACATATTTTTGAAAGTCTTTATTCCTTAGCATAACAACTACTGCAAACCAGGATAGCAAACCAGGAAGGGAAGGAGAACTTCAAGTCTTGTGTTCATGACCCAGAAATGATGACAATCAGAGTTGAGCCATAAGGTCTAGTCACTGGACATTCAGCCTGTGATTCCTAATTAGGCAAGATAGCTTGCCTTAGTATATACCAAAACTGCATGTTTAAATTGAGAATTCTTTTTATGAGAATAAAACTCCAGTGCTTGATATGCTGATGTTCTATGATGTTAACATAGAGTTGATACAGTCCAAGCCATATATATTTATATTTAACTGTGCCTGTTGTATGTGTTTAATAACTTGGAACTGCTATTCCCAGTGACAGGACATCGTCTTGTTGGTGAATGCTTTCTGAGGGACAAAGAGTGACCAAGATGTTGCCCTTATGGAAGTCTGGATGCCATCCTAGGAGTCTTATAAAAGTTTTACTGACCCCTGGTGGAAGACACAAACATTCTGCCCTGCTAGCTTGTCTTGGTAACTTCTGTTTTCTCCAAAGACTTTCATCCCTTTAGCAATGCATGGCCTTCTACAGACTCAAACCTCAGGCGTAAAACAAGACATGGGAAGAAATGATCACAATAAATCTGGCTCTATGGTGTAATTTACTAGAGGAAGAAGTGGCTAAATTTGTGTGGGTCCCTATTAACGGGTGTAGATCTGTTTAATAGATGGGTGAGAGAGAGAAAATAAGAGATGGAAACATCAACTATGGAAGGTGATGAAATCAGGAAGTCACCCACTATTCGAGCCAATGTTTCCCATTAGACTGTAACACATTTTATTATGCAGTAGTCTGTCAATGCTCCCTTGACCCGCCCTTTTTTTCTTTTTATAACTTCTGATACCCAATAGAACCAAGTTTGTCTTATCTTCTGTCAGCAGAATTTTTTTAATCACCTGACCCTTCTAGGTTACTATGGAACAATAATTACTGATGCTCACAATGGTAACTGTGAGACCCCGTAGGATCATAACTGCCAACTTGCTGGAGGGAAGTTATATCATGTCTAGTCCTATTTCAATGATTTAAGTGCACTTCATGATTGTCAAAAATTAAAGTTAGTGAACCATGTATAGTATATTTTATTTTCAGAGAGAGAGCGAGAGGATGCAAGTGGGGAAGGGGCAGAGGGAGAGGGAGAGAGAGAGAATCCCAAGCAGGCTCTGCAAACGTCAGTCACCCAGGCACCCCATGGGGTAACTTGTTATTAGCACAGTATATAAGATGGACTCTAGAGGTATTTGAATGGTGTGTTGTAGAGGGCGCCTAGGTGGCTTAGTTTGTTGAGCATCTGACTCTTGATTTCAGCTCGGGCCTAGATCTGACAGTCTGTGGGTTCAAGCCCTGTTAGGCTCTGCACTGACAGTGCAGAGCCTGCTTGAGATTCTCTCTCCCCCTCATTCTCTGTCCTTTCCCTAATTGCACTTGTGTGCGTTCTCTCTCTCTCTCTCTCTCTCAAACAAACAAACAAACAAACAAACAAAACATTGAATGCTCCCTTGGATGCTCCAAGCTTGTCTGATCAAATTTCTTCTATTCCTATGAACCCTAGATTCTTGAAGTCTTAAGGGGAAGTCTTCAGGTCAATTTCACAGAGACTAGCCTTTCTAAAGAAGTAAAAACGCACACATACGTCTACAAAATTCTGCATGTCTGGAGACTCATTCTGAGAACTTACAATCTAAACAAACAAAACCATTCCTCTAATTATAAACTGTGCCTAACTTTAGGTCCACCCTAGGACATCAACCTCCCAGTAATTCTAGCTCAATTTCTGTCTCCTTACACTTCTGTAGTCTTCATTTCCCAGAGACTGATCACATTGTGGAAGTGCAAATAGCTCGGGAACTATAAGAGAAAGTTATGAAGAAGGCTAGTATTTAAACATATTTTGGTACATTTATATGTAAATTTCAGTATAAGCTTTGTCTCTCTCAAAATCTGAATATTTAAGTGTCACAAAAGTAGACTAAACATATACCTTCTGGCTTTAAGTAAGCCTTGAGAAGGGAATTGCCCACAGAACCATAATTCATGATTTCTCTAATTGTTCTCTCCTACTGGGGATTTTAGCCTGAGTTAGCCTACCTTAGCTGCTGGCCCAATAATTCCTTACGATGCGGGGAAAAAATGCAGACTTTAGTCTTATTTAAGCCTGGAGAAGCCTGGTTCCTTTCTTGTTCTTTTAGGCCTGTGGGGACTTGTTGCTAATGGGAAACCCCGGTCAAAGACTTCTCCAGGCGCAATGCAGACAGGCCTCACTGCTTTGTAAAATGTCTCCTCCCCACTAGTTCTTGTCCTGACCCCACCCCTGACCACCTCTCCATCTAAGCTCACATCTGACCTGTTACCCCCACCCCCACCTTGGCTTGTCTGATGTTGGAACTCTTTGCAACAGGAACTGCCTATTGCTATAAATTCCATGCTGCTTTGACAAGGAGAATGCTAATCCTTTCGAGTTTAAGAGCCCACCAGATCTGCTTTAGGGGGAGACCACTTACATCACCTGGAGGGCATGGGACTCTACTGTAGTCCTGACCACATGAAGGAGCCCTGGATGGGGGGAAGGGGCCCCTGAGAATGAGCTCCCGCTTGGCCCACAGCCCAGTTCCCGTAATCGTGGATACTGCCTCCTGGCTGTGACCTGGAAAACCTTTCTGATATTTCCCTGTCTGGTCGGGTGTTACAGTGTCAGTCTTATAGCCGTCCAACTGTATACACTTCTATTCGTGCAGGATATTTACTTAATGAGCTGCATTCCGTTGGAGGCAGGGGAGTAGAGTTGTCGAACAGAAGAGCTTTGGAGCCTGACCACCTGGATCCAGTTACAGTTCTACCCCAGACTGGCTGTGACGTTAGGCAAGTTCATTAAGGGGTGTAAGCCTCAGTTTCCCCATCATCCCCCCAACACACATACACAATGATAATAACTACTTCAGATGTACATGAAATAATGTATATAAAACACTTAATCAGTGCCCAGCACCTAGGTGGAGGGACTTAGTAAATGTTAAATGGCATAAGGGCCTCCCCCCCCCCATCCCTTACCACTTCCCCAGCAGCCCCTTAGAGTAAAAGTGACTCGGTTTCACATTCTGTTTTTTCAGCAGTTTTGTCTCCCAGAATTTGAATTAATGTCCTTCATGATTAAGATTGACATTTCAGCAAATCATGCTGAAGTGTTCCAGTGGCTGGGAAAGGACATGTTCATTCATTCATTTGCCCACTCAATAAATATTTATTGAATGCCTACTATGTCCCAGGGAGGGCACTGGGCATGCACCATGTGAGGTAAATGGACCACATGTTAGCCCTTAGAGTAAAGTCTACTCAGGGAGAGGATGGTGAGCAGGAAAATAAACTAATTAAGTTAATGCCAAACTCTTGTGCTACTCAGGAAACAAACAGTGCCCCGACATGGAGGCGTTATTTAAACAGAGTACTCAGGAAGACTTCCTTGAGGAGGCATTTAAGCCCATACAGGAAGGACTTGCAAGGACTGAGGGGAGCAGAGGGAGGGAGTGGGAAGAGAAGCCTTCAGAGGGACAAAAGAGCAGATGCCAACATCTGAAGGTCAGATAAACTAGGCTGCCTGATCTAGGCATAGGAAACGGGACCAAGTGGCTGGCATTTTGTGAATAAGACACCCAGGTCCTGCATTCAAGCAGCTTCTGCCAAAGGAACCTGTTTGTGACGATAGGTTTGTTTGTTTTCCACATAACAAAGGAAGCTCAGAAAAACTGAGGCGAGGCACTGGGGGAGAATCAAGCCCATATCCTCTATTCTTTTCCAACCCTCCAACCACCCCACTTCTTAAGCCTCTCCTTAATGCTTTCATCCTCGATAGAACTGACATTTCTGGGCTCCAGAAGTCAATCCCAGCATCTTTAAGCCATTATTATGTGTATTCTTCTATATGCCTATCCCCCTTATAGGAGAATAGTCCCAGAAGAAGCGGACCATGTCTTATTATCTTTGTAACCAGCATCTGGAATTATGCCTGACCCTTTACATGTTTGTTGAATGAATGAATCTTCACTAAATTTATTCTACTCATTATTGCCAGGCAATATGCTAAGTGCTTTAAGTATATTAACTCAACTAATCCTCTTTATATTACCTAAAGATATGTACTATTGTTAGCAATACCTCACAGAAGAAATGGAGGCACAGAGAGGTTACGTAACTCACATAGCTCTTAGAACTAGAAGGAGTTGAGCTAGGATTTGAACCCAGCCAGCCTGGGTGCCAAAGCCCCTCCCCTCCGCCCTGTTAACTTAGTCACGGCAGAGCTTCTCAAACTACTAGGCATGAAAATCAACCGAAGAACATGTTAAAATACACATTCCAGGGCCCCCCTTACACAGATTTCTGATTCAGTACTTGTGTTAGGGTCTGTTGCTGCATAACAAATTAACCCAAAGTAGAGGCTTAAAACAGCAAATGTTTATTATCTCCTACCTTCTGTGAGTCAGTAATCCAGGCACAGGTGAGTTGGGTTCTCTGGCACTGAGTCTTTCACAAGGCTTCCATCAGGAGGTCAGAGGCCGCTGTCGTTTCAAGGCTGGACTAGGGAAGCTCCAATCCCACGCTCACTCACATGGCTGTTGGTGGACCTCAGGTTTTCACTGGCTGTTGACCTGAGACATCAGTTCTTTGCCACATGGGCCTCCCCAAAACGCTGTTCACAGCCTGACAGTAGGCTTTTCTCAAAGTGAATGAGAGACCGCATCCAGGACTATAGCCAAATCTTTTTGTAACCTCCTCTGGGAAGTGACATCCTATCACTTCTGCCTCGTCTTAGACATTGCCTACCACAGTAGTATGGTGGGGGACCCAAGAATTTGTATTTCTACCAAGCTCTCAAGAGATGGTGATTCAGCCAGTAGAGGACCACACTTTGAGTAGCACCAGTGTGCTACCCTGGGAGGGAGGAAGAGAGAGGCTGGGAGGGAGGGAGGAAATGGGCAAACCAATGAATACCTATTTACCTAGGGCCCCTCTCCACCTTGGTCAGTCCTCACTGTCACCTATACCCCCTAGGCCCTATGAAAAAGTGCCAAGAAGTTGACTGTGAACTTAGAAAAACCGATGTCCACAGTGTCACTCCTTGGATAAGGATGGCCTGAGCTGAAGTGGATTCATCCTGTTTTCCACCTCCTACAGTCCTATGTTAAGGGATGTAAAACATTCCCCGACAGCCAAAAACCTTGCCTAGTGAGTTACAGTCTCACAGAGCAAAGAGGGATGATTTTTAGAGTTTCTCTTTCCTGCTCCCTGCGTTTAAAAAAATACAGTGCAAGGAGGACCCTTTAACTCCACTAGGGTCTTTAAGAGCCTGACCAAGCAGTGATGGCCAAATCCAAGGAGACTTGCTCTTCCTACCCAAGTTAAACTGGACTCTCCAGTCGGTCTTGCCCTGGAGTAACTTCTCTCACTTCCCAAACCAGGCCCCATTTGGGCCGCCTGCTGCCAGGAAGAGGCAGGAGAAATCAGCTCCAGGAGCAGGGCCTCAGCTCCTGCAACTCCAGAAACTTCATGCGAGGCACACTCCCCCTTCCCTGCCTGGATGGAAGTGGAGGGTGTGCTGGTGCCGAACAGCTGCTCAGGGTGCAGGGAAGCAAATGTTACTAAATATATGTTCTTACTGTATACTGGCACGTCAAAAAAAATTATATCTCCTTGTTCTCCACTTGGGTGTTCTTTAAAAAAAATTCTTCACACAAGCACAGTGCACCTCTCAACTCCTGCCCCTGACTGAAGAATCCAATTGCAGTCTAATTTATTTTTCTCCCCACACCCTTAAAATAAATGCCCTCTTGTCACATTCTGACAGCTTCTGGTGCATTCTACCACTCCCACCACATCCACGGCTTGGTCTCAGAGTCTCTTAGCCTTTCAGGCTTGTTTTCAACACCAGTCTTTCTCAGGGAGGCACTCAGGGTAACGCGCTTGAGATTGCCAGGGAGGGAGTCTCTTTAAGATGCAAGCAAGTTACCCCCAAGTTAGTGCCTTCCGTCATTCCTGCCTAAACCATAAATCAATTTCCAGAACACTATAAAAATATTACATGTATTATATGCGTATGACATTTCTGTGTGTGCAGAAGTATGACCTTAAATCAGATCATTAACATTATGTTGTCTGGGATGTTTCTATCAGGAAACTAAGTTACTCTGTTCATTCCTTGCCCAAGATTCTGTAGTAATGCTGCTCCCACCTTATTTCAATTGCTGGTTTACACATCAGAAGCCTCAGAAGGCTGTTAACTTCATAAGAACAAGGATGATCTACTTTTCACCCGTTTCCTGGACACCTCGCATGGCACCCTGACACCCTGTGAAGTGCTCCTTAAATTTGTGTTGGATGAATGAATGGAGTGAATCCCTAATTTTTTTATCTTTTTTTTTTTAATGTTTATTTATTTTTGAGACAGAGAGAGACAGAGCTGAACGGGGGAGGGTCAGAGAGAGAGGGAGACACAGAATCTGAAGCAGGCTCCAGGCTCCAAGCTGTCAGCACAGAGCCCGACGCGGGGCTTGAACCCACGGACCGTGAGATCATGACCCGAGCCGAAGTCGGACGCTTAACCGACTGAGCCACCCAGGCGCCCCGAGTGAATCCCTAATTTAATGTAATGCAAATTTACTAAGAGTTTCAGAAGAGAAAAGAATTTTTTAAAAGATTTCTAAGTAATCTCTACACCCAAAGTGGGGCTCAAACCCACAGCCCCGCGATCAAGAGTCTCACATTCCACATACTGAGAAAAGACAGTTTTTAAAGGGTTGGAAACAAATACCACCTGAAAATTAATTAGCCTGATAAATCATCTTTGAAATGACACAGGCTGATAGGGAATGGGATTTTCTTTACAGTAAGTTGATTTTCACTCATTTTAGAATCAGTAGGAGGTGGCACACATTTAGAATTACTATATTTCCGTAAGCCCATTCGCCTCATTCTCACTAGGTTTGCTACTAGCTAGGGCTTATTTTTAAGACCAAATCCTTCACCCAAGTGTTCAATTTATTTGGCTCTAAGGAGCGGTCATTAACTGTCCCAGAATGAGTGTGCCCACAGTAATGGAGTGGCCCCCTGGCCACCAAGTTCTGCATCCCAGCCATCTTCCTGGCCCTGCTCCAGGTCTCCTGAGGTGGCTGGGCTTGGAGGCGAGCTGCCAAGGTCCAAGGCTGTGTGCGCGTGTGTGCGTGTCTCCTCTGGCTTCGTGGCCAGTATCATCAATAAACTGCTTCCCGCTTTAAACCTTTTAAAATAAAGGTTTCTCTTGTTGGACAAGAAAAGAGGAAATTTACTATGAAACTATACTGCCAGAGAAAACCAGTTTTACCCCTTAGAAGCTGGAATGACTTTTTCCTACAATAACTCTAAAGTCTGAGAGTGATTTGGCTCTTGATGGCCCCATGGTCAAGAGAAGAGAGGGAGTCTTCTCCCTTTCCCCCACCCCACCTCCAACTACAGGTGTGCGTCTAGTCAACCACGTGAACACAACTTCACCGGTGGGAGGGATCTACATTTCTATACATTCCTTGTCCTCCTGCAGACACTCCTTTCCCTGTCTTACAAACAATAACTGATTTTTAAAAGTTTCTAATTTTGATTCTGAAATGATCATAAAGAGTAAACTTTAAAAAACAGATTGACAAAATACGATAGTAGTAGATACAGAATTACACTTTTCCATTCTCTGGCTAGTTTCTGATTCAAGTAACAGTACACTCAAACTCAAACGGGCTTACACAACTTACCTTATTGCTAGCTTTTCACTTAACAGGTGGTCTAGAAGTTGGCATTGGTCGGAGGAGAAGGTCAGCAATGCCAAGAAGAATCCAGGGGTTTTCCGGCTTCCCATTTTACCATTTCTTTTTCTTTTTTTCCGAAAAATGTTTTTATTTTTATTTTTTATTTTTATTTTTTTTTTTTAACATTTTTTATTTATTTTTGGGACAGAGAGAGACAGAGCATGAACGGGGGAGGGGCAGAGAGAGAGGGAGACACAGAATCAGAAACAGGCTCCAGGCTCCGAGCCATCAGCCCAGAGCCTGACGCGGGGCTCGAACTCACGGACCGCGAGATCGTGACCTGGCTGAAGTCGGACGCTTAACCGACTGCGCCACCCAGGCGCCCCCGAAAAATGTTTTTAAAGTAAACTCTACACTCCACACGGGGCTTAAACTCACAACCCCAAGATCAAAAGTCACATGTTCCACTGACTGAGCCAGCCAGGTACCCTCACCCCTGGCATTTTGCCATTTTTAACGTGTCAGTGAGATCTGCAACAATGATACAATATGTCTACCCCAGTTCCAGGCATTTTGTCTTCACATAACCCCAACCAAAAGCTGGAAGCAAGGGGAACCACAGCAGCTCTGGCTGTGTCACTCTCTTTCTTATTAAAGAGGAAACTTGTCCCAGAACATCCCACCCCACCCCAACATTCCCCTTACATCTCATTGACCAGAAACAAGTTACATGGTTACCAATCACCAGCAAAAGAGAATACAATAACCATGGTTGTCTGTATTCATCTGGGCTCTGCAGAGAAACAGAACCCATAGAAGATATACGTGTATTTATATTTATATATACATGTTATATTTTTGCTTACAAAGAGATCTGTTATAAGGAATTGGCTTACGTGATTATCAAGGCTGGCAAGTCCCAAGATCTGCAGTCAGCAAGCTGGAGACTCAGGAGAGACGATGGTGTACATTCTAGTCACAGACCAAGTTTGATTCTGAAGACAAGAGAAGACAGTCACAGAGAATTTTCTTTTACTCTGCCTGTTCTAGTCAGGCCTCCAATTGACTGGATGAGGCTCACCCACAGTGGGAAGACCAATCTGTTCTACTAAGCCAACTGGTTCAAATGTTAATTTCATTTACAGACACTCCCAGTTGAGCCAAATATCTGGGCACGCCATGGCCCAGTCAAGTTGACACAACTTAAGCAGCACAGTGACTTAGACTGAGAATAGTCCAGCAGAGCCGAGCCTGCTTTCCCTAGCATGTTACTGCTCAATACCGAAACAAAATTTTGATTGTGTTAGCAGAGAAGAAAAATGGATAATGGATAGGCCACAGATAGTGTCTTCTGCAGTTATTTATGTGTTTATGGAAATTAAGGTTTTAAAAGCGGGTTAACAACAAACCCAAAAGAAATTTGGTTCATACCGCCATTTCCCTGGGGCATCAAAAAATGAGAATAAGTGGTATTTTGGGGGGATCATTTGGGTATGGACATGCTTGAGGTCTCTTGGGAGATCTACTAGTTTGGGGTCTAGTTGTTTTTCAGGGCTACAAGGTGTTTAGCTTTTTGAGTATACCCTATTCCATCCCATTTGTATACTGAAACTACAGTAAAGGTATTCCTTATTTATTTACTTATTTATTTTTTTTAAGAGGGGAGGAAGGGGAAGACAGAGAGGGAGAGAGAGAATCTTAAGTGTGTTCACAGTGGAGCCCCATGTGGAGCTTGATCTCAACACTGTGAGATTATGACCTGAGCCAAAAACAAGAGTCAGACGCTTAACCGCTTAACCAACTGAGCCACCCAGGCGCCCTGAGGTGTTTCTTTGAAAGCAATTTTAGTATTATCTGTGTATTTTCCCTTTGCCTTCACTTAGGAAAAGCTATTTTGCTAAGATAACCCGGACTCTGTGACAGGCCTAAGCATATAGCTGTATCAAGATCCATAGTCATCACCTTTTCTATACCAGTAATCTCCTCCACAAATCTTCTTCCTAATTTTATTGCCTGTTTTCAAAATGGAGGCTATAGGTGGAAGTTAGGAAGAGTCGAATTTCCAGATGACTGAGGAATAGTAGAAAGAAATGTGATTCTACAATTAACGTTGATTCATTTGCTTTGCTAGGGAACACTTCTCACGAAAGAATGACTTCATAATGCCATTGTGAGGAGAAAACGACCTAACAAGGGTAAAGCACTGTGTCCAGTAGTAAGCTTCCGATAAATGTTATGTATTATTATCCTGATGCTAAGAAAAATAACACTTGTTCAGAAAAATTTTATTTTTACCAGTCATGTTCTTGTAGAAAATTCAGAAAACGTAGATAAGCAAAGAAAGGATAAAAATAACCTGTAATTCCATTATCAAGTGATTATATATATATGCACTTCAAACATCTTTCCATTCACGTTTATACATTTTTGACTAAAGGTGAGACAATATTGAACAATGCTGCTTTGCAACTGAAAGCCTCTCTTACGATGCATTTCACACATTATTTCATATTGATATACAGTTTCGCTGCATGATTTTTTGTGTTCATAGAGTTGCTCCACATTTTGCTCAGGCAATCCCCTATTGGACATTTAAGTTATGAAAATATTTCTACATAAAAAGGAATTGGATGGTGCAGAACTTCGCAATATTCAGTTTTTTATACTCCAGTAAGCGCTCCCCTTTACAGCATGTCCCTCGGTCCAGCAACTGAGGAACGCACGATCTTAGCATGTTCTCTCAATTGCTTCCAAGCCCTTCTTTTGTGTGAGTATTACTAGAGGAGTGTCGAATTTCTCTTATCCTCAAGTAAGTTTCCAGAGCATTCAGAGGACTGGAAGACCTATTCCTTATGACTGTTCATAGCACCTCTGGAAGCACAGGCAGGGGAACCTGGCAAAGGACAACGCTGTTAGCAGTGCTTATTGAGAGTCTCTAGAACAATACTTCTAGAAACCTGGACAGAGTCCCCTGGGCGTGAAGTTACAAATGGCTAGTCCAAAGCCACAGTAATGACTGCTGCATTCAACACCTCTGAGGAGCTACTTCCTGGAGCCATCTTAAATCCTCCCCTTCCCTCGCAACTACGGAAGCCAAATGTGGGTTTTAATCCGAGGAATTTCAGCAGATAGATTGGCTTTGGTACATTTTCATTACCAAAACTATAGCACATGCTCGGGTGACTTCAGAATGTGACCACTTATTGATCAACAGATAGTTAGTGTGTATTTGGGGGTGAGAGAGGATACCCCTAGCGCGTATCCCCTTAATTAACCTGAGCCATACGAGTTATCTGAATAATTTCCACACTGACAAAAATTGGCATTTTCGTTACCTATTTATTACATTCTCTTTTTTATGTTTTTATTTTTCTAAGATTTCTTATGAGTGTGAAAATATGATTATACAAGTCAAGCACCTGGCTCGGTGCCTCATGTATAAGGCACACAATACACGAGATCTCTTTCCTTTTCTGCTCTTATAAAGGGTTACAGCTTACAAAGCACTTTGATGCCCATCATTCATTTGGTCTTGTAAACCCTGACAGGGTGGCACATCTATGTCCATTCTATGTACGAGAAGGTATTTAAATCTAGCTGTGTTAATCCTACTTCCTGTTTCAGATTATGAATTATTTCAAGACAAATGCCTTCCCTATGTTTGTTTCTACCAGATAGTTCAACATGTCAGAGTTCAATAAATAATACATGGCAACAGTGAGAATTTTTTTTCTATTGAAATCCATCTTAAATGGGGGTTGTAGCTGTTTTTTGCCTCCAGAAGTTTTGCTGCTGATAGAAAGAGACAAAGTACCCTTTCTAATGTGAATTTATGGAATGATTGTCTGCCCATAAAAAATTATTCTCCAGCTTGGAGCAATTAAAGTGGTCTCTCTCCTCTCCAAATTAATGTAATTAATACTATAGTCTTGGTTGTTTATCATGTCTTGATAATATCACAAGGGAATGAAAATATTGGCTCTTTTATCCCTTTAAATAGCTGAGATGGAACTGTTCAGGCTCTAATGTTACAACAGCTGTTTCTCATGTCCCAGAATATAATTGGTTGGTACTGAGGTTACTAAATTGTAAGAAACTGACTTTGGCTTTATGCTTGCCTACTTTTGGTGGAAGGAAGGATGGGAAATGTTAGCTTTCTCTTGTAATGAAAAGGCAAAACCTTTTCCAATGAAATGGCAGCTTCCGGGTCTCATCTGTGTAATTTTCTTTACCAACCCACTGTCTCCTGGTTTGCTGCATGACACGGCTGGGAAAGCAAGACCATTCTAGCTAGCTTCCCTCCTAATTAGCTCTCAACCCAACACAGCTGGTCGAAATGTATCAGGGCTTTCTCACGAGGGCCTCTTTCTGGAAGTCATTGTAAAGTGGTCTGGTCTCCAATGGCAAATTCAATAGGGGATTTGAGACCATAATTATCCCAAATCAGCTGTAGAAGGGAGGTTCTTTTATCTGAATATCTTTATGGCTTAGGGCAGTTGTTCTCAAAGTGTCATCCCTGGATCAGCACCAACAGCATCACCTAGGAACTGACTAGACATTCAGATTCTCAGGGCCACCCTGGAACTATTGAAACAGAAAGTCTGGAAGAGGCAGGAACTAGCAGTCTGTTTTAACAAGCTCTCCGCGTGATTCTGATGCATACTGCATTTTTCAGACCCACTGGTTTAGGGTCTCACCAGGTTTTCCTGGTTTGTGATGGCCTACTGCCAGCCTATCTACTGCCTACCGCCGTTAGTCTCTCACAAAATAGAGCGTATGGCACTTTTACACACGTGTAAAGTTCATACTCCTTTACACCAGCCTCCTCAGAGCAAACTCACTCATTGACACTCTCTTTTCCTCATTTGTTTCTGGAGTTGCAGGGCACAGCCGCAGTCTGTAATGTACAAACGAATCGTACGGCAATCTTGTTAAAATGCAGGTTCTGATTTAGCACGGCCAAAGTGGGGTTCCGACCCCCTGCCTTTCTAACAAGTTCCAAGGGGCTGCTGCTGGTCCAGAGATCACGCAGAGACTGGAGGAGGTGGCATCTAATTGTGAAACCAAGTAGGCACGGGAAAAACTACAAACCGTCCTAAAAACCTTTGTCAGTACAAATGAGAAATCTAAGAAATAGAAGAGTTTATCAGGTCAGGACTTGAAGAGGCCTGGACGAGATCTGTCCACTGCAGAAATGTTCTTTATGTCTGCTTTCTTCCTCCCTGGGCTCCCTGAGACCCTCCCTCTCTCTTCCCTCCCTCCTCCCACACAACACCCCCCTCGCTTTCCTTCCACCACTCCACCCCCACTCACACTTTGTTCACCTGCCTGCTCCTTTCAGACCGAAGCTGGGTTCTTTGTCGCTCCTCGCACCAGTTCTCATGAACCGAAAAGCTAGAACCAGGGCCAACACTTGCGCACGGATCTGGTGGGAAAACCAGAAGGTGGAATTTAAGGAGAAGACCTAACTTTACCACCTAGAGAAGCTTTTCCAGTTGCAAATCCAGTTGTTCACTACTGAGTTCTGATTTCCCTGGTGTTCTCCATCCAATGAGCTATATAGCTTCTCCATCGTTTCAATCTCTCCCTTTAGACGGGAAAGAAATTAAGTGTTATGTTGGATTTTTCCAGCAGCTTCCAGATTGGCAAATTTCCTTTAACCTTTGAGAATTACTTCCAAGTTTCCCTTTGAGGAAAGCTGGTGGTGTGCACAGCTGATCTCTTTACCCCCAGGTCTGGCTCCCCTAGCCTAGCTGCAAGTGTGTGAATTGGTGGAAGGGGCCACTTTGATATCTGCTGTGGAACAACAGCAAGAGAGTTTTAGAGACATGAAAAATAAAGCAAAGGGGTGATCTGTCAGCAAGGAAGAAAACCCAGGGCTTTGCTGTATGGGTAAATTCCTACTGGTTTCCTCCTGACTCTTTTTCCTCCACCATTTCTTCTTTGGTGGTTTTTCTTCCACCAGAATGTACATCCCTATAGTCTTATAATTGCCCTATAGTCTTCTTGACTTATGAGATTGGGAGAAGTATCAACTTAAATTTAGGAACAGAGGTTTTCCTTCTTTGCCGTGTTCTTATACTCTATAGGTTAACACAGTGTCACCCAACAAATATTAAGAATGCACATGAGCAGTGGTTGCACACATATAGAAAGCACTTCTCTTGACCATAAAAGCTAACTTCTTTCTTCTCTTCCTGTGGAGGTAAGTTTAGAGGGGAAATGTAGGTATCAATATTAGGCAGAATGAGCCAACAAGAAGAGGTATGGGAAGGACATCTGCTTGGAATGCAGGAATCAGGGACAGAGCGATGGAGGAAAACTTGATTTGGAATGTAAAAAATAAGGACGGAGGTGGCATGGAGTAGTGATAAGAGAATGAGGCTTAGAGTATGTGTTCTGATCACCTGTTAGTGAGTGGCTGTAGTCAGTGGATATCCAAGTGAGTGCATAAAAGCACTGCATGGGTTAGGAAATAAGTGAAGGAAATAGAAACTAGGTATTTCAAGCAGAAGAGGATTTAAAATAGGGAAATAAGTGGTTACAAAATTGTGGGAAGGATGGCAGGGACTGAAAACAGAGGCCACCACTAGGCTTCCAGGCTTCTCCTGCAGTTACCACCCCCATTTTAGGAAGCTACAGGAAAACCACTTTCACCATTACCAGTGCTCCACAGCCCCAAATGTGGTTCCTAGACCAGCCTTCCTGGTCACCGCCAGTGCTCCCATTTGATGAGACTGTGAATCAGCCAACACCAACACTGAAGATGAATGGTCCTCCTCCTTTCCACTGACCAATCTCATGAGAGTCCAACTCATTGGTAAACCCTAAATTGCATCTGGACCTAACAGCAAGGACAGACTGGGGAATGAAATTTTCAGCTTTCTGGGCTGTAAGGTATGAGGAAAACTGGAGACAGAGGTGTGAAAATGGATGCTAACGATATGTGGTGTAAGTATCAAGTACAGTGCAGAGAAGCAAGAAACACTGGTCTGCATTAGAGGAATAAGTCATGTTGGGTGAAGTCAGCTCAAAGACTGATGTCAGGGTTTTGGCAAATAATAAATTAAAAAAAATATTTCCTTCAAGCTGAAGGGAAGTCCAATGACAGAAGGAAAGGACTGTCACAAGAAACTGGCAGAGAAGGAAACATAAGTGCATGCTTCTCCCATTCATCCAATGGAAACTAACAATAGCTTCCATTCTGTCTGGCTAGGGTAGAGAAGACACTATCACAGCTTGCTCATCCCCTGAAGCCGGACCCCCATGTCTTCCTCCTGCTTATCCACCAGAAGGCCGAGACCCCTTTACCATTAGCTCTCATTCAGACTCTATGAGCTGGGACCTTCCCCTTCCTGCTCAACCCCCTAGGGTGATAAGCACATTTTCCAGCAGCTCTGGAGTCAAGGCTGCTTACAGAGACTGTGCCAACTCAAACATGTCCAGCTGGAAGTCGCTGCCTCCCAGCCTTCCTTCCCTTTCCCCTCCTCCCCACTGAAACCACAGGGGCTTCTGAACCTTCTGACAAGCAGACATGAGATAAAGTAAGAGAAGCAAGTCCCACTTCCCAGGGAGGAGCACAGATCTAGCAGAAGGGTAGCAAGTCCTAGCCTTTTAAAAACGTGGACACTCTAGAAAGTGGCACAATTGAGGTAGAAGAATAAACAAGTGGAGTGGAAGAATAGCTAGCACACAGTAGAACACTCGAGCACAGCCAAAATGCTTTCACACTCCCACCTCAGCATACCCTCCACGAAATCCGGGAGTCTCTCTGTCTTACATATTGCTGTTTCCCTGTGCCTGGAACAGGATCGAGGGTGTAGCAGGCAATGCCTCACTGAGATGGAGGGCACTGTACCACGGAGAAGTCAGCACTCAGCATTTGTTCCCTGACATTCTGTAGCCTCTTTTGCAGTTCAGTTGGTCTGTATGATTGTTAGTTCTGGCCATCAGGCTATGAGTGGAAATGACGTGTGTCACCTCTAGGAAAGGGTAGTTAAAAGCTCTGAGCTTTCTCCACCTTTCTCTTCCTTCCCTGCAGGAACCTTGGAAACCATGTCTTGACTCAAAATACAGAACACTGGACCTCTGAGTCACTGGATGCCTCCCCTTGCCTCACCGATCTGCATCAGATTTTACATGAGTTTTGTTGGGCTACCTGAGATTTCAGGGTTTTTATGTTACAGCAGCATGACCTAGACTATCCTGACTGATAGATGCTGAACCATTCATACATTAATTCAGCACACATGTATTGAGTTCTCCAGAGTGTTGGTCACAGGGGACAAGAGACTGGCATAAAAGATATGAAGCTATAGAAATTTTAAGAGGTTGACAATATTTTCCTGACTCAGGCTTAGGAAAGCCTTGGGATTTCTGTAGCTATTTGTATAATAGAACAGAAATACTTAGTAAATTGAGACTGCCATATGCTTAGAGAAGACTCAAAAATGAAAACATCCTTACATCTTACATGTCTTACATTTTGCAAAGGCTGTCATGTGCATGATCTTACTAGATTCTTCTTCATAACCCTATGAGGATGACAAGTTAGGTATTATTATTCCCATTACCATAGTGGAAAATGAAGTCTAGGCAGCAGAGAGCCTATGCAACAAGCTGCTTTCCAACAAACAGTCTGATGTTTAACTTTCCATGATGCAAAAATACAAGCACAGAAGCTGAGATGTAGGTTAAGAGGACACGAATGAGACAGGAAAGAACTCTAGTAGTTTTGGCATAAAGAGTAAGAATGTTAGCTCCAATTCAGTGAGTAACAGAAGCCATATGGATCTTAAATGGACTATCATCATACTTAGTTTATCTTTGTGATTCCACCTGACTCCATGAAAATTACTAGGAGGTGAGCAAAGAAGAAAGACAATATCTGGGCGTTCAAATCTAGACAACCACATCCAAGGAGAAGAATAAAGGAGGGCTAGGAAGAGTCATGGTCCTGAACATGGTCCTGGTCATCCATTATGACCGTTTCTGGCAAATTTCGGAAAAGAGCCTCTTGTTGGGACAGTTCTCAACGGTCTATGTTCTAGGATAACAACCTCAGCTCACTGTACCATGAAACAAGACCTTCTTAGGCTTAGCAGTGGGTAGCCACACAAATCTTGTAGCCTTAACTAAATATTTTCACTACATATCTGGAGACTGTAGAGACACATAAAAACACTGGCACTTAATTAGGAAAGTTTTTGCAAGTCAGCCCCAAAGAAAGACCATGCATCTCTCCTGGGTCTTTGAACTTCTTGTTGCCACTGCCAAAATTAACAAATGTTAGACGCAGACTCTGCTACTCGACAATGTATAAGTCACGAACTGAAATGATATTAACCTTTTAAGAATCCATCTCAGCATGAACTCTACATCCAAATCCTACTTTTATCTCTGTGTAGAGTCTACTTCTGCAACTTCCCTTATATTCTTCTATAAGTTCCCTCTTGCCTTATATCATCTAATATCTTTCAATGCTTCAAACCCTAAATCAAGTCTCTCTCATTCTGGAACCTTGCCCTGACCATCCCTACCCACTTCGGACTGTACATTTATCTATTCAATTCATATCTTTTGAGTGCTAACTTTATTGGGCAAACTGTGTTAGGCACTGGAGACACAATGGTAAGTTGGGCAGCTCAGATCTATGGGCTAAATTCCAGTGTTAACAGACCAGAGTATTTGTTTCCTGCTTTCTGCTTCTACAACAAATTCAAGCACTCTTACATTGGCCCTTAGAACACAATGGCGGCATGAATGCTTGGCTACCTTTGTACAAGTAAGCTCTTTGATTGTATGGACCATACATGTCTTGTACATTTCTGGTCCCTGCAGTGTCAGGCAAAAGTGGGCTGATTGAGGCACATCTATTGATATATACAAGTGACTAATATTATCCTGTGTCATATACTTTGTGGGGGTGCATAGAGAGAGGAGAGTGAGGGAACAGGAGGCATGTTTTTTTTTTTTTTTAATTTAACTTTATTTTTTTTTTCAACGTTTATTTATTTTTGGGACAGAGAGAGACAGAGCATGAACGGGGGAGGGACAGAGAGAGAGGGAGACACAGAATCTGAAACAGGCTCCAGGCTCTGAGCCATCAGCCCAGAGCCTGACGCGGGGCTCGAACTCACGGACCGTGAGATTGTGACCTGGCTGAAGTCGGACGCTTAACCGACTGCGCCACCCAGGCGCCCCATGGAGGCATGTTTAGACTTGGTTTGCCTAGAGCACAGACACAGAGATTTGTTAGAATGATGAATAATCCATAGCAGGCATGGACTAGGACCTGTTTATTTCCAATCTGCTTTAAGAAGTTTGATATGGAACTTCTTCTGGTTGAATAACTCAGCTCATACTACTTGTTTTAGCTTACCAATAGATACTACACCAGGAAATTCATGACGCTGGGGAAAAAAAACCCAGTGAATTCCCTAAGGTGGACTTTGAGTTGTGTGTTTTGGGGGCATAGTCAAGGACCTGTGATTACCTGTACATCTGATACTGGGAATCATTGGGGCTGGGTGAAACCAACAGATGCACAGTACCTATGAGTTCAAGTCCTCTTCCTTTTAGATAATGTGTTTTGCAGACTTCTTATTTATAGTATTAATGTTATAGGATCCCCAAGTCAATTTACATAATTTTTTCACAATTGTAAAAAGATTTGACTATGGCATTATGATTATTATTTTTTTTTTAATTTTTTTTTCAACGTTTTTATTTATTTTTGGGACAGAGAGAGACAGAGCATGAACGGGGGAGGGGCAGAGAGAGAGGGAGACACAGAATCGGAAACAGGCTCCAGGCTCCGAGCCATCAGCCCAGAGCCCGACGCGGGGCTCGAACTCACGGACCGCGAGATCGTGACCTGGCTGAAGTCGGACGCTTAACCGACTGCACCACCCAGGCGCCCCGGCATTATGATTATTTTTAAAGCCAGAAGAAAACTTTAGGGTTAAACCTGTCTGAAACCCTCCATTTCACACATGAGGAAACTGAAGCATAAATAACCTAAATGACTCACCATAGATCATATAATCAATTGGGATCAGAAGCTGAATTAAAGGGGCGCCTGGGTGGCTCAGTCGGTTGAGCAACCGACTTCAGCTCAGGTCACGATCTCACGGTTTGTGAGTCCAAGCCCCACGTTGGGCTCTGTGCTGACAGCTCGGAACCTAGAGCTTGCTTCGGATTCTGTGTCTCCCTCTCTCTCTGCCCCTTCCCCACTCATTCTCTGTCTCTCTCTGTCTCAGAAATAAACATTTAAACAAATTTTTTTAAATAAAAAAATAAAAAAAAAAAAGAAGCTGAATTAAAATGTGGAACTCATGACGCTTACCTGTGCCTTTTACACCACATCATGGTGACTGAGTTAGGGAACGGCACCTGCTGGCAAAGTGCACCGTAGCAACTTCCTTCTATCTGTGTTATACATACCCAGGCTGATAAATAGTAATTATCAGTGGTAACTTTTTAGAAATGTGGAGTATAGACCTCAGAGAATCTACAGCAAAGGGGGATCAAGTCAAATTTACAAGAATTAATCTCCAGGGGTGACTCAGTGGCTCAGTCAGTTGAGTGACTTATTTATTACAGCTCAGGTCATGATCCCGGTGTTGGGGGATCGAGCCTGATGTTGGGCTCCATGCTGAGTGTGGGGCCTACTTAAAATTCTCTGTCTCTCTCTCTGTGCACCCCCCACTCCTCTAAAATTAAAAAAAAAAAAAAAGAATTAGTCTCCAATTTTATTAATCTCCAACTTTCTGAGCAAGGGAAAGGTGGGAGTGTTCCAAATAGAGAGGAAAGAATGTAGATTCCAGAAAGTGAGACAATATTCTCAAGTGTTATGGAAAACAGAAGGTGGGAAGACCTGAGGAGGACAAGGTCTATGTACAGTCTTTTCCTGGGTCCCCAGCCTAGGTTACAGCAGCTTGTTTATATAACCCCTTGTGTTTGTTTCCTGTGGCTGCCATAACAACTTGTGACCAACTTACTGGCTTAAAACAATAGCAGTGTGTTTGTTCACAGTTCTGGAGGCCAGAAATCCAAAATCAAAATGTCAGCAGGGCCCATTTAAGGCTTACCCAGGTAACCCAGTGTTATCTCTTCATCTCAAGATCTTTAACTCAATCACATTTGCAAAAATCCCTTTTTCTAAATATGGTCATATTCACAGGATCTAGGAATTTACATGGATCTCTTGTGGGAGGGGGCATTTTTTTGCCCATCACACCCCTTCACTTATAACTTCATTGCACATATTCATTATTTGGATAATTACTTTTAATAGCCTCCACCCTTAATGTGAGCATCCAGAAGGACATAAGTCTTGTCTGCTTTATTCACTGCTGCTTCCAAAGCACCTAGCAATAGTACCTGGGACATAGCAGATATTTAATAAATGCATGGGGATTAAAAGTAAGGAGGGAAGGAAGGAAGAAGGGAGAAAGGGAGGGAGGGAAAAAAAACATAAGAGGGAGGGGTGAGCAAGGAGGAAGGTGGGGAAGAAGGAATGTTGGGGGTGGGGGGGGGGACAGAGAGTGGGAGCAAAGACAGAGAAAGGAGAGGAGAGGAAATCTCCATATCTCACTACTAGTTCTTATCAGAGGGGCAAAGGTGGGAGAAACAAGGATGGGTTTTATAAGTTGAAGGTCACAATTAGTAAGTGATGAAGCTTGTATTTGAAATCCATTGCTATCCAGTACAAGCAGCCCTGGCAGATGCTGGGGGTTAGGTTAGGGTGGGAGGATTGGTGTACAGAGAAGTACATGGAATGCTTGCCCTCAAGGAGTTCACAGTCTCCTGGGGGATCCAGCTAGCTACTCTCTTTATACAGATGGTAGTGTGACAAGTACCAAATAAACAGGGCCTGGATTCTGAAAGATTTTAATGCCTTTGGATTTTATTCTATAAAGCAATATTTAGATGAGATTTCCAGGCATAAGCAGCAATCTTCAAAATTTGCTATTTTGATAGTAAAATAACAATTTTGTAGCTATTGTGTAATTTTAAGTACAAATATCTATTATGACTCATACTCAACTACATTAGCCCATGGGATTATCCTAAAGGGTAAATTACATACTTGGCCTAAATCCAACCACTGGAAAATACCCACTTGAAAATGCACAATTATGTCATTCCTGAAATGCATTTCATGTATGAATCTAAGTCTTCAAATCCGAATATTCTTGAATTTTGACCAACATCTGTGAACTGTACAGGATCAAGACATTATTTAGTGTTGAACACTGTCTTGAGCATTCATTCATTCATTCATTCGTTCATTCAGTCATTAACATGGTTGTTTATTGAGATCCTAATGTGTGTTGTTCTGGGAGCTGAAGATACAATTTGAATAAGAATATAGCCCTTACCTTCAAAGAGTTGCAGTCTGTGTTAATTGGGTTAACCAGAGAGCGGATGCAGTGACAAATTTAGGAATGCAAGAGGGTTATTAGAGAATGACCCACGGAAGTGAAAGGGTGAGGGAACCCTTTCTCCCCAAAAGCAGATAAGACATCTGAGAAAGGAAAGAGAGGTAGGCTCAGGCAAATCCTCTCTGGCCAGTGAAAAACCTGGGCTTGCTGTATGGAGAGTAAAGAGAACAGAAGACAAGACTCAAATTCAGTGTTTTTCTGCCCCATGAATGGGATGAAGAAAGTTCAGAGAGACTCATACAGTCAATGTCTCTGAGCACAGGCTGAGGCAGAACAAGCCTCAGACCACAATGCAGAGCTGATGAAGTCTCTGCCAACCCAAAGATTTCCCACTAGAAGTCCTGCATTAGCCCCAGCACCACTCTTCCGCTCACTGGCTGGGGCTGCCCCCAAAGACCAAGGCCTCAACTTGAAAGGGAGGTAGATCTCTACGGCATTAACAGCTGGAGGCCGTCAGCTAACTGCACTCCTTGCAGTTAAATAGCAAGTTCTTTCTTGAAGGGAGATCAAAGTGACGCAACCCCCTGGCTGCCACATGGTGCGATCAGGAAGAAGGCAAGTAAACAGGCGATTTAAATCCAGTGAGGGTAATGACAGGGTGCCACCGGAGCTTAAAGGTGGAGCACCACACTCAGACTTGGGGACAGGAACACTTCCAAGAAGACGTAGCATTTAAGATGGAGCCAGGATTACAAGTAGAAGTTAGTCAAACGAAGGGGGTAGGGCTAACTAGATATGGTTCAGGGCAAGGAAACGTTGTGTACAAAGCCTTGTGGGAGACAAAGCATAGCACATTTCGGGGAATGGCAGGACCTACAGTTTGATTTTAGTATTACATTGTGGGGAGGTAATAGCAAGAGATAAGGCTGGAGAAGTAAGTAAGGGGTAAATAATGAACAGCCTTGGACACTGTGCTAAGGAATTCGGGCAGCATAACCACATGCAAAATGGTCTGTGATTGGAACATACAATTACCCACATTTTTCTCCCAATCAGTAGACAATCCTGAAGACCCCGTGTCCCAATTCTCTGTACTTACTGAGACACTAGTGATCCTTATGCTTAACCCACCGAGCCACCCAGGCGCCCCCTAGTGATCCTATGAAAAGGCAACTGTGTTACCTCTGAGGAAGAATATAATTATCACCCATTGTCATTTTGACCAATATTTGTATCCAAGGCCACCAGTCTACCCCAACTAGGAGAGAAATCACAGGACTGGTTGGCGAGATTGAGAAGGTTAGCATTATGGAACTCTAAGAAGAATCAGAATCTGAGGAACTATTCTGAGTTTCCAGTATACCAGGAAAAAGGGGCACAGACAAGAATGTGTTTTGCCTACTTCTGATTTAGAGAGCAGTGTTTTTAAAAACGACCCCTGAGATTTCACTTCTGTGATTCTGTTCTGAGAAAAATCATAAATTTAAGGTTTTATAATGATTGCTGATGACAGTAACGACGGCTAACTTCTAAAGGTTGGTGTTTGCCATTGCCATAGCTAAGTGCTTCACACCTGATTTTATACAATGCTCAGAATGACCACATTGTACCTAAGAAGGACGAATGGTATTAATTATGCCCATTTTTCTATCAGAAAATTAAAGCTGGGAGAGGTTAACATATTCTAGGTCACATAGTTAAGTGCACAAGGAAAATAAACAAAACATTACTTTGAAAAAATCAGAAACAATTTAAAGGGAAAGTATTATACAAATTTTGGGTATGTATATTAAAAGAAATAATTATTAAAAAGATGTTTTTGAATTGTCTTTAATGACATTAACAACGTCATTATGGTATGGTGTTTAGTGAAAAGAATGGAATGCAAAATTACACATACAACATGACCTTCTTTAAAAAAAAAAACCCAGCTTCGCTGAGGTATAATTTACATACCATAAAACTTAACGATTTTAAGCGTACAATTCAACGATTTTTGGAAAATCTACAGTTGTGGAAGTTATACCACAATCCAGTTTTAGAGTATTTCCATCATTCCCTTCCCACCAAAAAAAATCTCTCATGCCTGTTTGTGGTTAATCCCTATTCCTACCCCCAGCCAGAGTTGACCCAAACAGATTTTTTTCTCTACAGATTTTTCCTTTCTACACTTTATATAGATGGAATCATGTGACAATTTGCATATGGTTTCTTTCAATTAGCATAAGATAATGTTTTTAAAGTTTACCCATGTTGTAGCATATATCATAGTTTGTTGCTTTCACGTGCTAAAAAGCATTCCATTACATGGTTGTTACGCATCTTTTTTACCCATTCACCAGCTGATGGACAATTGGACTGTTTCTACTCTTTGGCTATTATGAAAAACGCTGCTATGAATATTCGTGTGCAAATCTTTGTGTGGACATTATGTTTTCTTCTTTTCTTTCTTTCTTTCTTTCTTTCTTTCTTTCTTTCTTTCTTTCTTTCTTTCTTTCTTTCTTTCTCTTTTCTCTTTCTTTCCCCTTCCTTCCTTCCTTCCTTCCTTTCCCTCCCACCCCCTTTCTTTCTTAGATATCCCAGTGTGAAATTGCTGGGTAATGTGGTAAATATATGTTTAACTTTTCAAGAAATGACAGAATGGTTTTCAAAATGGGTGTCCCATCGCCCCCAGAAATTCATGAGAACTACAGTTTCTCCACATCCTCACTAACACTTACAATTCTGTGTATATTTTTTATAGCCGTTCTAGTAGGTGTGAAGTGAGAGTTCCTTGCGGTTTTAATCTGCATTTACCTGAAGACTAATGATGCTGAACACTTACTTGCCATTCATATATCTTCAAATCTTTTGTTGATTTTTACTGGGTTGTTTGCTTTCTTATAATTGAAAGTTGAGAGTTCTTTGTATCTTGTGAGTGCAAGCCCCTTACCAGATAAAAGATTTACGAATATTTTCTTTTTCAGTTTGTGGCTTGGTTTTTCCTTCTTTTCGCAGAGCCTTTCAAAGAGCAGAAGTTCTTAATTTCGATGAAGTACAGTAATTTTTTCTTCTATGGAATGTGCTTTTGGTGCTTGTCCAAGAAAGTCCTGACCAATCCATGGTACCAAAGAGTTTCTCCTGTTTTCCTTAAGAAATTTAATAGTTTTCAGTTTTTTAAGCCCATGATACATTTTTAGTGATTTTTGTGTGTCATGTCAAGCATGTACTGACGTGGCTTATTTTTCATTTACTTTATTTTTATTTTTTATATTGACAGCCAATTATTTCAGCATAATTTGTTAAAAAGACCATCATTCTCAAAAGAATCACCTTTGCACCTTTGTTGAAAATAAATTGGCCACATGTGTATAGATCTATTTCTGGATTCTTTATTCTTTAAAAAAATTTTTTTTAATATTTATTTATTTTTGAGAGAGAGTGAGAGACAGAGCATGAGCGGGGGGGAGGGGCACAGACAGAGGGAGACACAGAATCCGAAGCAGGCTCCAGGCTCTGAGCTGTCAGCACAGAACCCAACATGGGGCCCAAACCCACGAACGGTGAGATCATGACCTGAGCCGAAGTCGGATGCTTAACTAACTGAGCCACCCAGGCACCCCTGGATTCTTTACTCTTTACCACTGATCTAATTGTCCTTTTTGCCACCAATACCACACTATCACGAGGACTTTGTACCAGTAACTCTCAACTGGAAGTGACTTTGCTTCACAGCAGGATTTTGGCTGAAATTGCACACTAGCATGATTTCTTTTTTCTTCCCTGTTTTGCTTTCTCCTCCCCCTTCCTGGTTTGTCCTGGGAACACAACTGAATTAACCATTCACACTAATTCCTTATCTAGGAGCCTTCTTCTGTGGAACCTAAGATGTGAAAACAGTACAGTGCCTGGAACATTATTAGTAATCAATAAATGTTAGCTGTTATTATTACTACTATTGCTGCTGTTAATTTTCCTCACCTCATTTTTTGAGGGGCTCCCTTTATAAAAGTGACAAATTGCATTTGCAGTATTCCTTTGGGCAGGCTGTAAAATTATGGTAGTATTTAACTATCTTAGTATTTCTCCTTAGTACCTAGCTTAATATTTATTCTTATGTATCTTAGTAAATTATTTATACTTAGTACTTACCTAAATATAAATTACCTTTGACTGGTATTACAAGAATGGTGTGTGTTCATTCTAATTATTTAATGTGGCTCTCTTTTTTTAACTGTGGAAACCCCAAATCTGGATGACACAGATCAGTCTCAGCAGAAGAAATTAAAAATAAAACAGAGCAGGGGCGCCTGGGTGGCGCAGTCGGTTAGGCGTCCGACTTCAGCCAGGTCACGATCTCGCGGTCCGTGAGTTCGAGCCCCGCGTCAGGCTCTGGGCCGATGGCTCGGAGCCTGGAGCCTGTTTCCGATTCTGTGTCTCCCTCTCTCTCTGCCCCTCCCCCGTTCATGCTCTGTCTCTCTCTGTCCCAAAAATAAATAAAAAATGTTGAAAAAAAAATAAATAAATAAAATAAAATAAAACAGAGCAATCATCAACAACCTGGAGTGATCATGTCCAGGACCAAATGCAGATTAAGACTTTGAGATATCAAAAATCATTGCCAAGGGCACCTGGGTGGCTCAGTCAGCTGAGTGTTTGACTCTTGATTTCAGCTCAGGTTGTGATCCCAGGGTCATGGGATCGAGCCCCATTTTGGGCTCTATGCTGGGCAAGGAGACTGCTTGGGATTCTTTCTCTCTCTCTCTCTCTCTCTCTCTCTCTCTCTCTCTCTCTCTCTCTGTCTCCCTCTCCCTCTGCCCCTCTCCCCTGCCATTACTCCTTCTCTCTCTAAAATAAAATAAAATAATAAAATAAAATATTTTTAAAAATCATCACCAAAGTATAAGTTGGGGGACCCCAGGGGCAGCTGGGAAATTCACAGAGAGCACCTATTCTCTATTATAATGCAATAAAAGCTAATTCCTGATGTTTCTGAGCTGGCACTGTCTTAAAGACCCAGGAGTAAAAGAATTATACTAAGCACCAGTTCAAATGTAAAGACCATGTCCAATCTCGGTCTTTATAACTTAGAAGAGATATAACAAAGTAGGATGGGTTCAGAAAAGAGCAGAGAAACAGTCAAATAATTGGCAAATTGAAGCTCTGAGGAAAGGTTAAATGAGTTTGGGTTGTTTACCCAGAGAAAGAAAGGCCAAAAGTTTTCTTAATACTTTTCTTCAAGAATTTAAAGTTGGCATCTGATCAGATATTCTACATCTCCAGAAAACAAAACTAAGCCCACGATCCACCTCCCTGACCCCCCACCCCCAAAATTAGCGAATTTAAGACTTAGAATAGAGTAAGAAACTAAGATTCAAATGAGGAAGAATTTCTTGACTCAGGGGTAAGTAAGGTATGCAAAAGTCTACTCCTGGTAGCAGAAGCTTTATTCCCAGTAATCTGTAAAATACAAGCACAATGCCAATCAGTAGCAGAAGTGGATGTTTTTTTTAATGGTGGCTGAAAATCCATGAAAGGTCACATAATCAATGTGAACAGATCTAACTCCAGTTGTCACCACTGCAGCTGCTGTTCAGACCAGCATTTGATATGCTGGGGGCTGTGCCAGACTCAACACAGCTGGCTGAAGCATCAGTATGGGAGCTGAGAAGATTACCATCCACAACCATGTATTTCACCTAATGGCTTTATCAGTGAGTTTTCACTGCATAACAAAACATGCCCAAACTCAGTGGCACAATGTAACTATTTCTTCCTGTGGGCTGAGGTGGTTTGGCTTCAAGTTGCAGATGCTGGATTGGCTCTGCTTCTTGCTATTTGTTGTAGAACCTGGGGAAAGGGGAAACATCTACCCAGGGGAAACTATTTCTACTGGTGAAAAGTAAAACGCCAAAGAGGAAGAAAGCCCCACTGCACAAGCACATCTCAGGTCTTTGCTTGTATCAGGTCTACTAGTATCTCATTCATCAAACTCAACATCACGAGACTGGAAAGTACATAAGGTCTTTTGTAGGAGGCACTGCAAAGATCCAAGGCAAAGGGTATGGATACAGAAACGAGTGAAGAATTGGGCGCCAGTACCTCCTTCCTGCAGAGAGAGGAAAGGTCAATCACTCAAGTAGCTTAGACCTGAAAGACCCAGTACTAAGGTGTGGGTTGGTACCAGAATGGCTCATGCAGGTGTATTCTTGCTTGCTTTGGCTGAACTATGCTTGATTTCCCATGTGGGCCATAGAAATGACTTTGCTCCTTGATACTGCTTTAGAAGGGCAATGACCAAAGGCCAGCCATGAGCTAAGGATTCTTCTAGGCAAGAGTGGCATCTCTACCTTTCCTGTTCCTCCATATCCCCCCAAAGCAAAAATCTATCCACACCCTATATTTTTAATGTGAATTAATGATACAACAACCTACACAGTTATCCAGTTCAGAAACCTGAACTTCACCCTTGATTCCGTTTTCTTTATCCCTTCATCTCATTTAAGTCTCTTTGATCTACAACTGAAATGACATACTGTCCCACTCTCTCTGCTACCTTTCTTTGAGATCTATCTTGCTTCTCACATGGATTACTACAGTGACCCTAACTGGTCTGCCTGCCACTGTCCCTCACCTCCCCAGTCCATCCACTGCATTGCAGTCAATTTCCTTTGGAAAAAGCAAATTAGATTATGTCAAAACCTGCTTAAACAGAAGTCAAAGGAGAGTTTTTGTTTTGTTTTGTTTTGTTTTGAGAGACAAATCTCAAAATCTTTATCATGACATTCAAGGATCTCTGAAATCTTGCTCCCTTTCCAGATTCACCTCACCTCAAACCCCTGGTACGCCAGTCACACTGGGCCCCACATTTTATATACAGTCCACTCACTTCAATAAATTAATGCATTTTCCCCTGCTGTTCCATATGCTTAGAATGCTCTTTCATGTGTCCTCTACCAGACCAAAATTTCTAATCATTATCCTCAAACATCACTGTCCTTTCAGAATTAATCATTCCCTCCTCCATGCTTCCATGGGCCCTTGTTCATCATGTTATCGTAGTGCAGGCCTCACATAAGTGTGCATGTATTGATTGCTCACAGAAACCCTGGGAAGAAAGAAGAGCATCAATAACTCCTTCACAATGCAGAAAACTCTTCAGAAAGCACTTAGCCTGGAAGCTGTTCTTTCCCTTCCTGAGGTCCAGGGTGTTCTAGAGAATCCCTTCCACCACTAAATTTCAGTAGAGGCAAGGAATCTGCATGGCTGTAACAGAGAGCAGGGCAGAGCAGACATCAAAGGTTAGTGAGCATGCTATGGTCCAGCACTGCACCCATATGTGCAATAGTACATTAGGAACAGTAATAGCTTGGGGAAGAGTGAGATACCTAGTGAAGACTTAGAACCTTGAGCACTGATAGAAAAAGAGAATGAAATTCTCTGTAATAATGTATCAACCTTAGAATAAAAAAGGTAAGCAAATGGCCTAGCATGGGACCAGTCTGGGTCACCAAAAGGACTAAAAAGCAGACCTAGAAGCTGGAGATAAGCTGAAAAGGCTAGACCCCACCATGATGGTGCAATTCCTTTGGGTGACACTGTTAACAGGACTGCTCACACTACACTTAAATTTTAGTTAGCTCTGTGTATTAGTTATGGCTCAGTTATTAAACTTTAATACTGTATATACATGTATATCAACATACATATATTTACTTATTAATATCTATGTAGTGTATTATACCTAAGCTATTTTTAAGGTATGGATTCAATCAAGCTATTTGATCCTTTTCATTGTTTTTCATTAAGTCCTGGGTAGAAAACTCTGTTGAATTTTACCGAAGTCAGCATGGACCCAACTCTAAATTAAAATTAACAATCTAGGGGCGCCTGGGTGGCTCAGTTGGTTGGGCGGCCGACTTCGGCTCGGGTCATGATCTCGCGGTCTGTGAGTTCGAGCCCCGCGTGGGGCTCTGTGCTGACAGCTCAGAGCCTGGAGCCTGTTTCGGATTCTGTGTCTCCCTCTCTCTGACCCTCCCCCGTTCATGCTCTGTCTCTCTCTGTCTCAAAAATAAATAAATGTTAAAAAAAAAAAATTAAATTAACAATCTAATGGTCAGAGCACACAGACCAGACCAGACGCATCATTTCAGAACAGGGCGGCTGAACAATGTGTTTCCTTTTTGGGTGGGCCACCCATAATGAGACTTCCTAACAAGAGTATCTTAAAGTTCTTTATGGCTCTATTCAGTTGTGATGGCTCCTAAACCAGACGTTATATTGTATTCACCGTGGAACACGGCACAGTAGGTTCTGGCACACAGGAGGTCCTCAGCCAGTGCTCACTGATCCAAACCCCACTGGGATCACGAGGATGCCACTGATGCACCATGGGCTGGACTGGCGGTGGACATGCTTTCAGGAGGGGGATGCTAGGCTCCTCCTTGAACGGGGACCTCAAGGTGTTCCTGTGTGGCTACACCCAGTAGATAGAGCATGCAATGGGGAGGGTGCCTTTGGCCGAGAGTTCATTACTTTCTCACAACACGCCTTAACACATTGCTAGTCTGCCCAGCTTCTGGAGGATGAATAATGAAAAGGAAATGGTACATGCCCAAATCAGCAGTGTCCATGCACACAGAGTTGGATAAGGGGAAGCGACCTGGAATTTTTATTCTGGTTTTAGGTATTTTTTTCCCTTCTCGATCTTTAGTTAATCCGCCTCGCTTAGTAAATTTATGTGGCACAAGAATAGAAGTAAATCCAAGCATTTCTTTCCAGCACCAAATTCTCTTTGTATCAGAAAGCATACTTTTTTTTTCACTATAGATAGCATTAACACAAGATTTATTTTCTGCCTTATGTAATGATAATCTCAAAGTTACCATCTTGTTTTAGTTGAAGGCAACTGGAACTATAAAATGGGACTAAACTTGCATGGAATTAGCTGGGGAATCCACCGTATCCATTATTCCAGCTCAAACAGGTTCGCTCCGCAGCTCAGTAACCATAAAAAGACCCATTGATGGCAACCTCTTTCATTCCAGTGGCACTTTCCATGGCAATGATGACAACAACATGCAATCGTTCGGGCCAACACAGAACAAAACACCTGCGGTAGAAGATAGCGTAAGATCGTATCAGTGTGAAAATTTGGCCGAATATCACTTGCTTGGATCCAAATGTCTTTCAGCCAACTTGCTTTAAGATGCTAATGCCATTTTCTATGGGTGCAAGGACAGAGTTGAGATTTCTTTTTGTGTTTCAGAGGTTTGTTGGAGGAACAAAAAAGGCTCCACGTGGGCCCAAGCACTGGACATTCAGAAAGGGCTCTGTGTATACACCAGCATAAGAAAACTCTCATGCTCGGTATTTTTTTTAAGGTAAAAGTAAATTAAAAACAAATACTACTACATTTACCAATTCCTATATTTCCCAGGATATCCAGATTTTGAATGTGTAATTCAATTTAATAAGCATTGATTGGGCCCTTGTTATGTACAAAGGCTCTATGCTAGACCCTCATGGTAATACAGAGATAAAGTTACAACATACAAGAGGGAAGGCACATATACAAAATACTATCAAATATGACGAAATGCTGGGGGAAGACATGAAAAATGCTTTGCGATAGGGTTCTGAGTGACAAAGTGCCCGGGTGAAGGGAAGGAGTAAAGACTCGAACAGCCACTGGTCATCTGCTCTGTGCAGTCATTGATATGGGATATGAATAAATGACTCAATCAATGTTTTTTTTGTCAGATAAACTATGAAGAATCAGCATGGTTTTTGAACTGCGGAAATGGGGAGAGGAGAACATTCCAGATGGAGGAAAAAATACAGGCAATGATGCAACAGCAAGAAAATTCACTGTACTACTGGGGGCAACCAAATGGTTTTGTATGATCTGAAGAGGTTTACATAGAATAGGATGGTTTTGTATGATCTGAAGAGGTTTACAGAAAATAGGAGTGTCTAACATACATGCAAGTCACGCCTTGTCAGGACTATAAAGCCAAGATGAGAAACATATTTAATTCAGGGATAGGATTCAAAATTGGGAAACTCTATGATTCAGATGGGGCTTCAGGAAGACGAATGTATACTTGTGGTGCAGCACATGGCTTTGGGCCAGAGAGACCAGAACTCCAGTATTAGTCCATCCTGTTATAAACTGAACGGCCCTCTGTGTGCTACTTAATCTCTCTGAGCCTCAGAATTCTCATCAGTAAGTGGAGGTAATAAACCCCCTTACCGATTCCAGCTCCAGCATAATAGCTACTTCACGTGAGAGAGGGTGGGAGCGGCACTAGGGGACAGGTCACAAAGAAACTTTGCTTTTGCTGAAGCAAATGCCACAAACGCTAACATTGTCACTTCTAGGTGTCGAGAGTATTCACATCACTTTCAACTTTTCCGAATGTCTGAAATATTTTGTAAATAACAAAACAAGCCCAACTTATAGCCATGGTTGGTGGATATGATGTTTATCAAGCGTGTGATAGAGGCCCTGGCACAGAGCAGGTTTTCATAGAGGAAAGCTGTTTCATTGTTGTTTTTACAATGTAGCAATGGGGGTGGTAGAATAGAAAACATGTGATAAAAGAGAAACCGAATAAAATCATAGGGCACGCAGGACTTCCACTGTGCCAAGACAGAATAACAGGGACTAGTTTTGCCTTCCCACTTAAAACAACTGAAAAAATAGACAATTATATGAAACAAAGTTTTTCAAGACGGTGGACATCAGACAACGAAGGAAGGGCAGTATTGTCAGAAAGTTGGGAGACAAATGATTCTCCGTGATGGCCCCAGCTTACTGCTCAGAAAGGGCTTCCAGGCCTTGGAGTAGGAAAGGGAACTCAGGTGGATCCTAGTGGTCTCTCTGACTTGCGGAGACAAAGACGGGGCTACCAGGGGGCCAGTCTCCCAAGCATGCAGAGCTTGCATGGGACAACAGATAAGAGAGGGCTCCAGAGAGAGGATTCTGGGTCTGCAGAAGGCACCCGTGTGTATTCTGCTAAGCAGTGGCAGTGCCTACATGTAAGGAAGCATCCTGAGGCCTGAAAAGAACCATCTGGAAGGATTAGAGGAAACAGCCCTTAAGATCTCCTCCCATGGGGCCAGGAAGATTGTGTGCTCACACCAGCAAGAATAGAAAATGTCATAATTCATAAGGCATAAAGGAGAGTACTCAGAAGGGTTTTACTTCGCTAGCAGGGAAAAAATTAATCTTGGACTGAGTGCTGTTCTGGTTGTGCCTAACAAAGCTTTACAGCAAACTCCAAAAGAATCAAACCATTTCCAATCTCCGAGTAACTTAACTCTATTCCAGAACAAAGGTCACAAATATTTATAGGAATATAAAAATATACAGAACCCAACAAGGTAAGACTTACAATATTTAATGATTGATCTAAAAAAGATGAGTAATACCTGTACACTGAAAACCGCACAATGTTGAAGTCAATTTAAGCAGACCTGAAAAATGGAGAGATATTCTATGCCCAAGGATCTGAAGGCTTGGTATTTTAATACACCAATTTTCTCCAAGTTGATCTATATATTTAAAGCAGTCCCAGGCAAAAACCATAAAAGCTGTGTGGAAATACAAGGGACCTAGAATAGCCAATATGACCTTCGGTGTATGTGCTGCTAAAGAGAGCACACCAATAAAACTTTCAAAACGAAGAACAAACATCACACTTCTCGATCTCAAGGCTCACCATAACGTTACAGTCATCAAGACCATGGCATAATGATATCGTTGTAGACAAACTGGTCAATGGTACAAAACAGAGTCCAGAAAACCAAAACAGACACACACATACATGGCCCACTGACAGCAAAAAAGTGGAGAAAGATTTTGATTAGTTTTCCAATAAATGGCGTGGAACAATTTGCTATCCATATGCAAAAGAGGAAAAAAAAGGAATTTCAATCTATACCTTGAGCCACATACAAAACTGACTGAAAATGAATCATAGACTTAAATGTAAAGCCTGTAACTGTACAACTTCCACAAGGAAACACAGGAGAACATTTTTTTCACTTTAGGTAAGGCGAAACATTTTTCAGATACACCAAAAGCATAATCTATTAAAAAAGTAAATTGGACCTCACCAAATTTTAAGCTTCTCTTCAAAAGACACTGTGATGAGAATGAAAAGACAAGGCACAGACTGGGAGGCAATATTTCCAGATGTATCTGGCCAAGGGCTTGCATCCAGGATGCATATGAAGAACACTTAAAATTCAATAACAATAAATGAGTATTGTTTAATTTGTTTAATAAATTAGTACTTTAGGAAAAGATTTAAACAGACATTTCACAAAAGAACATAAATGGCAAATAATCACAGGAAAAGGTTAATGTCACTCTGAAAAGGGCAAAATAACCTTTAGGTTATTTCCGCGGGGGGGGGGGGGGGGGGAGGGGGGGAGGGTAGAAAGCAGACAGTGGTCACCTGGGGTGAGAAGGATGCTCACAGTTGGAAAGGTAAGCCACAGGCAACTTCTAAGGGTTCTATTATGCTGATTTTCACTATCTAGTGTTTCATGGATATATACATATGTTAAAATCTATCAAAGTATACACTTGAGGTGCATTTTTTAAGGTGCATTTAGTTTCTCAACTGTACCCCAACAAAGGTGTTAGCATGGTTATAGGGAATGTGCTCTTATGACAGGAAAGAAAGAAATCAAAGATGAATTTCGACTTTGGGTGATTGATGAACATGTTGGTTCTGCAAAAAGAGAAGAGAGGAGAAACAGATTGGCCTAGGAAACAAGGGCTTTTCTTCACGTGAAGAGGAGGAGGAGGGGAGGAGGAAGGAGAGGAGGAACTCCTCCCCCCATTCTTTGGTGTCTGTTATGGTCAGGAGACACTTCTATGGCTTTTACCCCCTCCGTTTCCACTTATAATTATTATTTGAGGTAGAGGTCAATGGGGGCAATGTGAACCCTTCAAAGAGAAAATGTAATTTTGAAGCATGTCCTCTTATCCCTTCTCTGGATTTGGAAGGTCATGCCAGCCAGCTTCTGCTTTGGCTGTAACACAGAGCCATAAGGGAGGCCCAGCCACCCACACCACTGTCAAGGGTCACCCTAAGCAATAAAACTGTGTAGCTCAACACTGGTCCCTTGTCTCCAGCCTGAAGAAGGTCAGGCTGTCTTGTCTTGTCTTAAAAACCTCAGGCTGCTGTGCATTTTGTGATCTTCCATGTGGTTTTGGTTGATTTTCAGGCTCCTCTAACACCATAAGCTGGTTTTGCTTTTTGTTTTTTTTTCTGTTAGCATGCGACTGCAGAGAGATCCAGAAGGATATGGCAGAAACAGCATGGGCTTTGAAGGAGACAGATCAGGGTTCAAGTCTGTGCTCTACCTCTTACATGCTGTAGGCAAATGTTTTAACTTCTCAGAGCCTACTTCTAGTTCTTCAGCTATAAGATACAAATAAAAATGCCTATTCTTTATGTTTGCATATGCATTAAAATTAGAGACTTCCCTTTGGTCTGTCTCACCTTCCTTCCTTCCTTCCTTCCTTCCTTCCTTCCTTCCTTCCTTCCTTCCTTCCATCTATCTATCTATCTATCTATCTATCTATCTATCTATCTATCTCTATCACCTACCTACCTACCTATCTATCTATCTATATCTATCATCTATCACCTAGGAGGATTTGAAGCATAGTGGTATTGTGGGTACACAGTAAATGTTAGCTGTTATGAGTATCCTCTTTCATGCTTTTAAATTTACTTACAATCTTTTAGACCAGTAATTCTCAAAATGTGCTCCCCAGATCAGAAGTACCCATATCACCTGGGAGTATGTTAAGAATGAAAATTATCCTGCTCAGACCTACTGGGTCAGAAACTCTGTGGGTGGGACCCAGTGATTTGTGTTTTACCAAGTTCTCCAGGTAATTCTGATGCACACTAGAGTATGAGAACCACTGTTCTAGATTATCGGACTTGCTAAAGTAAATGGGTAATGAGGGAGGCTATTTCGTATGCTTTGTAATTCTCAGCTGTGTTTGAGGCAGCTATGGTTTTCCCCTTAGAGAACCAGCAACAGGCACCCTTACGGCACACACAATTCTCTATTATTTAGCCAGCACTGATTGAGTGCTTGTTTTAGGCTAGGCATAGGTTTTAACCGAATGTTTTTAATGCCCCTGCTCTTCTCTGATCATTTCATTTGCGTTACCTATACTTCCAAGCCAATCTCTGTGCTCTCAGAGGGCGGAAACACAGGGTCTCACACAGCATTTGCATATGCCATTGTGCCAAATGTATTATTGCCACCTGCGAAGTAACTGATAGGGGCCGAAAGACTTGTCTTCTTTCTCAGAATGGTAAAGTTCGGAAAAATGTTTTTTCCCATTTTATTTTATGGTTTGAAACATGGTAATAAGTGACGCAGTCGAGTCCATTTTTATCTTAAACCTTTTATCCTCTCCACCATCCCCTAAATCCTCGTTTTCTGTTTACCTTTGGATTTGTCCTTGAAATACGTCCGCTTGTGTAGTATCTCAGCTTCTGGGTTTGTACGTTGGGTTTCTCGACTTCATCCGATTTCAGTTCCGTGCAATAAATAATAGCCATTTTAGCTAGAGTTTTAGCTATGAATAGCTTCTCTCCTCATAACTTCATCTTATATTTATTGCCTAAAATGATAGATTGAAAGTCATCACCTAGCAACTGGCACATTTTTCTCTTGTGGTCTAGTTACTTGTAATGATTGACTATTGCTACTGCTTCACTTGCTCGTCCTGGTCAAAAATGGATATAACGAGTCTATAAATAGAGGTCCATTTACATACTCTTAAGATTATCAGTGCGACTTACTGAAATGAGTTCATTTGTACAAAATACTTTGTCTATCAATTCATTTCTCACATTCTCAAAAGGAGTAGCCAATTCAAGCCTATCTAGGATTTTATACTTACAGTACTTTATTAGTTCTGTTATCTCAAACACCAGATCTCCTGTTGGAGACTGGCTTTTGTGTCTTTGTGAAGAAAGCAACTAAAAACTTAAAGGAAGAAAGAACACAAAATTTTTATATTGCTTCATGTTCACTTCTGGTATAGTGCACTGTCACAAAAAATTAATGCTTTGTACTTTAAAAGAGACTTTCATCCAAAAACCTCAAAGAACTTTATAAATAAGTAAGCATGATTATTCACATTTACAGGTTGGGAATGATGCACAAAGCTGTTAAAAGCGCATTGTGCATCATTGCCAAACTCAAGGAAAAGCTCATTTTAATTAAATGCATATAAAATTAGTTTGCTTGGTGTTTAAAAATATGTATACTAAGTTCCTCTAGGCTTCAACAGCCCATGGATACTAACAAAGTTACGATAATGGTAAGCCCAAATTCCTCTGGTTCTTCCCTCCTACAAAATTCAAGACCTTGTCTCCCTGCAAAGTCCCCTGTTTGTATCTGGGTGTCCCCAGGGGGCATTCCTTCTGTGCTCATGGATCATCCATCCCCGCTGGACCTCCTCTGCTTCACTGAGCATCAGTTTCCAATCATATGCTGTTTCCAATCATGTGCACTCATCCCCCATTGTCTTGGAGACATCCTCACAAAAAGTGCCCAATGCACAGTGCCCAGTGACCTGTAGTGGTGTGGGAGAAGGTCCTCTTCCCTTTGGGTCATGTTCTGATAGAGACAGTCTTCTGTCTTAAGCTCTAGTGTTTTGTAAGTGGCTTTTCTTTTCAAAAGTTCTCTCACTTTTTACTTTTCCCCATGGAGAGCTGGGCTCAGAGGTGTATGCTGATGACAAGTATCACAGTGGACTCAGAATTGGCATCTTCAGTGATCTTAACTGATGCTGAGGTTCTGTGCAAATTTGTGTTCAATAACTGAAACCCAAGGCCAAGCCAACTGGATCAGGCCAGTCCTAGAGGCTAGGGGCTGTTTTCCTTGCTCATGAGTCAGCCTCCCAGAGCACACACTGGGTGAATGTGGAGAGGCAGAGCATGGAATCTAGCATAGAGCCCCAACATCAGACAAGGACACTCTGTGATCGGGATGAATCAAGACAGCAAGTCCACTCTGTAATTACATGGGAAAACAGACAAAAACTGTTTATTGTCTAAGCCATAAAAATGGTCCACCATTTTAGTTGGGGGGAGGGGAATGCTGTCAGGAAGTGGGAACAATTCTATGATTGGGTACCTGAATAAATCTTACCTAGAATTAGGGAACAATGAGGGGATGCTAAAGCTGTAATTGGTCAATAAGTTGCTTTTGCCTTACTTAGCATTCAGCCCAGAGCAAAGCCTCTTTCTACTTCAGCCTTTTCCAAAACTACTTACCAGCAGGCCGAACCCTAGAAACAAATCCTCTCTAACATCCCCTTATTAAGACTCCCCAGTGTTCTCCATGGTGTGCATTCCTATTCATTTAATGAGCAATAAACCCAACTGTTCAACTACAGACGTGTTCCTGGAGGGCTTTGGCTGGAAAGTACTGACATCCAAGTGGACACAACAATGGGCTCTGGGGTTTTGTTGTGTTTGACCAACGGAAAGAACCAGCAGAAGACAGGGGGTAAGAGGAGAATGAGGTCCGGGTATTTATTCCCCTCATTCTCCCTTGCACGACCCATGTCTTCTCTTCCTACATTCCAGTGACCACACAGGCTCCCCTGTGTTGTTAGCCCTGAGACATCACACCAGGCCTGGTTGTTTCTGTAACTTCTGACTACACATTTGTATAGTCTATTAAAGGCTCTTTCACTCTCCAGCTTAAGAGTGCTGTCAATTTATTGTTGGGACCAAACTTTCTTACTGGATTCTCCGTATTACACTCTTTTTTCTCTAGGATCTGTGTCCTCCTAAGACACATTTCAGTCCTCTTGCAAACAGACTTCTGGCTTGTTTGCTTCACCAGCTTGCCAGGCACATCCCCAGTAGGGCAGAATCATGCTTCCATAAGTTTTCCCTTTTGTTGCCCTATCAAGCTTAATTAATAGGCTTAGGAAAGACCTTCAGAAATTATGAAATTTCAAGATCAGCTGACTAGCAAGTATTTCCTTTCCTCTTCTGTGTCAGAAAACTGCACACCCGTTGTGGAAATCAAAGCCCAGAAGAAAAAGAATTAGGACTATGCAGGTATATGTATGCAGAATAAACCCATTTTCACTCTAAAGAAAATACACGGAATATTAAGCAAACACATTAATGGCTCTAGCCATGGATTACTTAAGAGATCATCCTTAATTAATACATTGAAAATGTTAAGCATTTTAACACTCTTTTTTTTTTTTTTCTTTTAAAACTAGTTACTGATTGCTGAAAAGCCCAGAGAACACAGTGGACAAATTTCCTTTTGGGGAAACTACTCCACAAGGAAATGCAGATGTTGGCAAAGTATTTTAAGTTTTAGCACACTATTCATTCTCCTTGTGACTCAGTTTGGCTTTATTATTATTTTTTAAAAATGATATACTTTTTAAAAAACGATGTGATTTTGAAAAGCTTTCCTGTAGATGCAATTGTTTCAAAATTACATGTTGGGGCTACATTTCTTTGTTCCTGTGGGAATACATCTTCACTGGTATAATGTAAGTCAGTAAGAAAATAAGATTTGCTTAAAGGAAATTGTTTTATAGCCATGCTTCAGGAGCATGTGGAGTCCATCAGTCACAGCAGAATCCTGTGACCCTAAGGGCTCTTTCAGGGAGGCCTAAGGATAGTTCTAGAGAGTTTTTAGAGGAGGGAATATGTACTGTTTCTGAAACACTTTGGTTGTAATTAAAAAAAAAAAAAAAAGAAGAAGGACGGGGCGTCAATATAGGAATTCCCTACTTCTATAGATTACCTTCAGGACCCAGATTTATTTTAAATAAACACATATGTTATGTAGTTTCAATAAACACACATATCATGGTGATGGAAAATTTTGCATGAATTTAAAGATTAAACATGGTACCTTCAAGGACACTTCCGGGTTGTAATTAGCTCTTTTGGGACTTTGCTCTCAGACCCTGGGGGAGCATTGAGATGTTTATTTCTACCATTAGGCAATACCTAAGAGTTATACCCATTATACAGACAGTGATCAGCTCATGTGAGATTTGGAAATACAGAAGTGACTCCCTAGCTGTGTGAGGCAAAAAGCCCACAAAACCCCTCTAAGCCTCAATTTCCTTATCTGGGGAAACACATATGCACTGAATCTTCTTGGGAAGATTAAGTGCCACAGATACTCAAAGAGCTCTGCACAGTCCCAGGTCCAATATATGCTAGCTATAGTAATAGCTAGCATAGTTATAATTATTGCAGACATAGTAGTTTAGTATTTGGACTTGAAAATTACTATCCCTTATAAAATATGGAAGGGGCTTAAGGTCATCTTTAACATGTCATGTTCTATGGGCCAATGTGTACTTTGCAAATCCTCTTTTCTAGGAACATATCAGGTATTTCCCAAACAATAAAACAAACCAATTTAGTTAACTCTAACTTTTAGGGGAATATGTACAGCATGCTGATGAAAAAAAAATAAACCCAACCTCTACATTTCCGGTTAATTGATTTCGACACAGATGTCAAGACAATTCAATGGGAGAAAGTAATCTTTTCAGCAAATGGTTCTGAGACGACTAAACATCCACATGCAAGACAATGAAGCTGGACTCCTAACTCACACCGTATACAAAGATGAAGTAAAAACAGACCATAGACCTAGATGTAAGTGCTAAAACTATGAAAGTCTTTAAAAATAACATAGGAGTAAATCTTCATGACCTTTGGTTAGGCAACAGTTACTTGGATAGGACAGCTATCAAATAATAGAAAAAAAAAAAAAAATATATATATATATATATATATATATATATATATATATATATATATATATATATATTGGTCTCTGCCTCCTATTCCTGGCACAGAGCTTCTAAAACTCTTGTAACTTCCTAAGTGATAAGAGCAGAAGGAGCATCTTTTGTTCAAATGTTTGATCTTTGACCTTGGTTCCTCACACAGAGCTCTCAAATCCCTTGGAATCTCCTGGGTGACAGGAGTCTCTTTTGTTCTAATGAGACAATATTTGGGGGGCTCCTGGATGAGGGCTGGTCAGCAGAAAAACCAAACCACGATTACAAGACTGTAACTTCCAACCCCATCCCCTATCCTCTGGGAAGAGGAGAGGAGGCTGGGAATTGAATTAATGATCAACATGCCAGCATAATGAAGCCTCTATAAAAATCCCAAACAGGGTTTGGAAAGCTGCCAGTTGGTGGACACATCCATACACCAGGAGGGTGACTCTCTAGCTGCACAGGACAGAAGCTCCTGCACTTGGGGTTCTCCCAGACCTCTCTTTATGCATCTCTTCATCTGGCTATTCACCTGTATCCTTTATCATGTTCTTTTACAATAAAGTGGCAAATGTAAGGACATATTTCTTTGAGTTCTGTATCTCTAGCAAATTAACTGAACCCAAGGAGGGGGTCATGGTAATCTCCAATTTATGGTCAGTCAGTCAGAAGCACAGGTAACAATGGGAACTTGTAACTGGTATCTGAAGAGAGAGATGTCTTGTGGGACTGAGCCCTTAGCTTATGGGATGCTATCTCCAGGTAAACAGTGTCAGAATTGAGTTGAACCGCAGGACACCTGGCTGGCATCAGAGAATTGTTTCATGTGGAAACCTGCCCCCCGCAACACGTCTGGTGTCGGAAGTACTGAGTCTGGTAGTCGTATGAAGGTAAAGGAGAAAAACACAGGAGAAAAAGTAAGTTTTTCCAACTGAACAACAGAAGCACAAGTGACCAAAAAAAAAAAAAAAGATAAGTTAGACTACACCAAAATTTAAAACTTCTGTGCGGCAAATGACACCATCAAGAACGTACAAAGGCAACAAATAGATAGAATGATAGTAAATATCTGCAAATCATATCTCTGATTAAGGACTTATATCTAAGATATAGAGATGCTTACAACTCAATGAAAAGACAAATCACCAAATTTAAGAAGTGATTAGAAGATATGAATAGACATTTCCCCAAAGAAGATATACCATATAACTGACAGACACAGGAAAAGATGCTTAACATCGTTAGTTATTATGGAAATGCAAGTCAAAACCACGTTAATATATCACTTCATATTGATTAGGGTGGCTATCATCAAAAAATCACAATAACGAGTATTGACAAGGATGTGGGAGATTGCAACTCTCACCCATTGCAAAGGGGAATGTAAAAAGTTTCAGCCACTTTGGAAAATAGTCTGGCAGATCCTGAAAAAGTTAAACATATAGTTACCTACAATCTAGCAATTTCAGTCCTTGGTATATACCCAAGAGAAATGAAAGCCTATGTCCGCACAAAAACTTGCAGATGAATTCTTCTGACAGTGTTATTCTTAATAGTCAAAAGTGGAAACAACCCAAATGCCTATCAACTGATGAAGGGACAAGCAAAATGTTGCATATTCATACAATGGAATGTTAGTCAAGAATAAAAAGGAATGAAGTACTGATAATGCTACAATACGGATGAATGTTTGAAACATTATGCTAAGTGAAAGAAGCCAGTTACAAAAGATCACACATTGTATAATTTCATACATACGAAATGTCTAGAATAGGCGAATCTATAGACTTAGAAAGTAGACTAGCGGTTGCCGGGGACTGGAGGAAGGGGAGGGCTGGAGAGAATGGGGAGTGACTGCTAATGGGGACAGAGTTCTTTTCTTGGCTGATAAAAAAATGTTCTAAAATTAGATTGTGGTAGATGGCTGAACAGCTCTGTGAATATACTTAAAAATATTGAATTGTGTACTGACAATGGTGAATTATGGTATATATTAATTACATGTCAATAAGGTTGCTTTAGAAAAGAAAGGAAAAAGTCTCCAAACAGATCTTAAATATAGACTTTATAGTCAGTTACCTCCACATAGGTTTCTAACATATAAAATACATATTTGATCATTGCACTGATTAAGCTTAACACTGTATTTTATAGCAAATTCTGCAAGCCTGTTTGAGCTAATTGGAGACCAATGGAAATTTGGATGGGAATGTAATTACCTGAGTTGAGCCATGATCAAAAGGCATTCCAGTCTAACCAGAAGGCACTACTGGATTTTTAATAAGTGCCGGCTCCTAGGAGTCAGGCTTTCTGCTTCCGGAATAAGATAGAACAATGCTTTTAACCGCCCCCCCCCCCCCCCCCGCCCTTTCCTATCAGGCAAGTGGTACGGATTGACTCATGGTTAAGAGGGCAACCTTCTCAGCGAGCAGCACTATTCCTTGCAATGCTTGAAATTTCTTTTCAGTTTCTGCTTTCCATTCGAGTATTGATTGAGACAGGGCTCTGTGTAGCTTACAAGGTGTCAGGTGTTGTCACGGTGTGATGTTAGAGCTCTGAGGCCACTATTGTAATGGGTTGACTGTCTTTATGGAGGTGAAGTACAAAAGGGCAAGCTAGTGGATTAAGGAACTAAAGCACTTGCCTTCGAGGACCCAGGCTTAGCTCAAAACCAGTGCCCTTAGAACCTCCATCTCAATGACAAAATAAGTAGTTGTCATTGTACATCACAAGGGTCTACCTTTTAGACAAGTGATCCCTGTTTTCTTTCATGTAATGAACTATTTGGGGATGTGTGTGTATATATATATATGGAACTCATTTGGCAATTAGAAATGCTGCCTGTTAGTAACTGTAATATTTTTAGATGGTCTGATATATAGTGAAAAGCACAAATGTTCTGAGTCAGAAGACCAGGGTTCGCATCTTAGCCAACTAAAAGTGTTTATTTTTAAATAAAAAAATAAAAAAATAATAAAAGTGTTGCACCTTGGGCAAATCATGTGGGCCCTTCTGTGTTTTGGTTCCCTCTGTCAACAGGCTAATAATTTTACCTATCTTGTAGGCTATACCTGAGTGTTCAATGGGGCAACATTGCTAATGTGCCTTTATAAAGCCAAAAGGGCCCTCACAGCCATCTTTGTTGTATGTGGACCTGTGTGATGTTTCAGGAGACTGAAATCTCCCTGTTTGTGTAGCTCCATGAGGCTGAGTGTGCATACTCAGATCAGATTTGCTGATTTGCTGGTTGTTTTGGGAGTCCTTGGGTTGTTGGGGGGTTGGAGGTATTCAAGATACTCTCCCCTGACTCATCCTTAAGGAGGCCGGGATCCAGCATGGGTCAAGGTTTCTGGATGGGTTATTCATTCACTCATTTAACAATTATTAATTGAGTGCTACTCTGGTCTAGGTACTTGGGATAAATTGGTTTATCAGACTGACAAACATCTTCTCCCAGAGGCTTACATTCTAGTGAAAGAAAAAGATCCAATAATCAATGACATAAATAAATACATAATTTCAAAGAACTCGAGGTGCAGAAAATACAGCAAAACAAAGGATAGAAAGTAGGAGTGGAGACTCTTTTTTTTTTTTTCTTTTTTGAACAATTTCAGATCTACGGAGAAGTTGAAATAACAATATGCAATGAACACTCATTTTTCCATTGCCTAAATCCACATTATTATGCCACATTTGTCTTCTCTCCCTCTTCTAGGTGTGCAGGTCTTTATATGTTTGCATACACATGTGTTCGTTGTTGTTGAAACCTTTAAAGTAAGTTACAGATAGCATGAAACTTTATCTCTAAATAGTCCAACAAATACCTCCCAAGAATAAGACATTCACCTGTACAAACCACAGTGCCATTATGACTCAAAAATTAGTAATATAGGGGCACCTGAGTGCCTCAGTTGGCTAAGTGTCTGGCTCTATTTTGGCTCAGGTCATAATCTCAGTTTGTGAGTTTGAGCCCCACATCAGGCTCTGTGCTGACAGTCTCTCTGTCCCTCCCCTGTTTGTGCTCTCTCTCTCCCAAAATAAAAAAAAAAAAAACTTTAAAAAAATGTTTATTTATTTATATAGAGAAAGAGAGAGCATGCGTGAGCGAGGGAGACGGAGAGAGAGAGAGAATCCCATGCAAGCTCTGCACTGTCAGCACAAAGCCTGACATGGGGCTCAAACTCACGAACCCATGAGATCATAACCGCAACTGAAACCAAGATTTGGACACTTAACTGACGGAGCCACCCAGGCACCCTCTATATGATTTTTTTAAACATTAAGATTTTTTTATACATGTCTCATATTGGATTAGGATAATTAATGCTAACTGCCATAGCAGGCAAATCCTGAAATCTCAGCTTACACAATAAAATTTTATTTCTTACACGTGTAAAATCTGATAAGATGGGGCATCTCTCCTTATAGCCTCACCATCTGGTATATGTAACCTCCCAAGTGGCCTTGGATGCCCGGAGGAGAAGGGTGGAAGAAGACACTGGCTGTTCCTTGCTTTTCCCCAGGGGGTTAGGGAGTGTCATCACTTCTGCTGACACTTCAAAGGTGCCAGCTGGTCTCATCACTGGGCCATGTAAGGGAGTACTTGGAGTAGCTGGAGAGGGTCAGTGGTCTCTCCCCAGATATTACATGTGAAAGTAGGAAACTCTCAATAATGGCGTCTTCAGGGCCATCTGAGGGGGTGGCCGTGGCACTAGGGGTAGAGTTTACAGCAGGAGAAGCAAAGAAGTTAAAAGCGTTGTCTTCTCTTAGCACTCTCATCTGGAAAGCTTCCTTTTCTCTTTCCTCTTGGCCTCAGGTTTCCTCTTGAAACTTTTGAAGACCTGGGCCTCAGGTGAAAGAGGCCTGATGTTACCTCTTCAGTCAAATTCTGGTTTAGGCCAGAGAGGCAGACAGGGTGTTCAAGGTCCACAGTCTGGCTCTTGCAGATATGGGACTTGGTAGGTGTTTGGGATCAAAACAGTGGGCATTACCGAGGCAAGGTTTATCTAGATTATTCCTGATTAGTCCAGATGCCCTTGGATTCCTGCATCCACCATCACAGCCTGTTGTTGTCACTAAAGACAGGAATTCAAATCATGTGAAGAGCTAAATTCAGAAACACAATCACAGCTTCAAAGCACAAGGCTTTGGAGGTTTAGCCCGTACCTGGCAGCCTGAAGGAAGCTGGACCAGCTCTAGGCAGTCCGACAGACCAATCAGTCACCCCGCCACGCCCCTTCTCTGTGGCTCCTGAGGGGAAGGCAGAAGGCTGAACAGCCATTATAAGCCTGCTGTGTTCTAAATCCTTTCTCCTAGGATCACTTGAGGGTCGAGTATATCCATCTGTTTCTCATTCATGACTCTTAGGGGACTAGGCTGCCCAGAAATTCTGACTGCTCACATTTGCTTCTGTGGCACTCGAGGAACACGTGACTGAGGTATGATAGGTAAGAGACAAAGGTTTGGAGTCATAGAGACCTAAATGGCAGAGATATTTAATACTCATAAATACCTATGTACATCCCACCAGCCTTTCCATCCCCCCAGTGATTCCCTAACCATCCTGCTGTTGAGCAGAACCATGTGACTCACTCTGTGAGCAATGGCTGTGAGTGTTTCATGCTTCTTTTTTTCCTCTGCTTTATGGGCCTGGAATCTAGGTCTTCCAGATGCTAGAATCTTCCCTGTTGGCCTGGGTCCTTGAGTACTGTGGGAGCAGAGCCTCCCCTAAACCTCAACCTGAGTGAGGCATGTAAGGTGAGTAAGGTGAGTTTTGAGGGTACTAAACCATTAAATTCGGAGTTTCATTTCTGGTTACCACAGCGTAACCTAACCAATTATGCCTAAGGCAGGATTTACAACCTCATCTAGTCTCTGCCATTTGTTATTGTTGGCCCCCATACTCTCATCTGTAAAGTGGGGATAATAATACCTCCTGCAGTGTCTGTCTGGTCATTTTGTCTGTCCTGCATCTATTGTGGCGGGGCGGGTGGCGGGGCGGGTGGTGGGGGGGGTGTAAATTCTCCTTCTCCTCTAACTCCATGGGATTCTTGTGGTGGTGATTCTTGTCAATGTAGGGACTCACCTTCCCTCCCATGGGCCAGCCATTCAGAGAGCCACATCCTCATGGACATACTGACTGGACCAAGGGATGGTCAAGAGACCCCAAAATGGTTAATTGGAGTCTATTTTCTAGGCTGGCATGGATGTTGTAAGACCAAGTCTCTTTCCATGTAAACCTGGAGCTGTGAGATGCCATTTTTTCCCACTCAGACAAAAAAGCAGCACCTGTGGATACTGGGAGAGCCACAAGCTCCACCTAGCCCTGGACTTTTTGATATACCAACTCATAAATCTCTCTCTCTCTCTCTTTCTCTCCTTAAGGCAGTTTGAGTTGGGGTTTAGGCACCTGCAACAAAAAGTCTTGACCAATGCACCAACCTTGGAGAGTTATTGTAAAAATTAAACAAAATAATTTATTAAAGTGCCTGACACATTACAAGTTGATGCTATTATGACTGAGGTTGGTTGCTAGGGGTTCTAGCTTATTCCTTATCCTCAATCCTTTAGGAAGGAGTTCATAAACTGAAACCACATGATTCTGCGCTCACAGGATTTTTTCCACTGGGCTGTATACGTCCTTGCTGTGTCCTTTGTTGCCTTTGAGGGACATCCTAAGAAGCAGCTACTTGAAAACCTTTATTGCATATGCTATAGGGATATTGTCTACAGCTTTACTCAGGGTCCCATCTAGAAATATACATTAAGAAATTTTTCTCAGACTTATGTGAGAAGGAAAATTTGACTTCCCCCAAAGTGGTACTTCTCCAACTTTTTCACCCTCATCACCAGAAAAGACTGAACTCATACTTCCAGGAGGCACAGCCCTCAGCACGGGGAGTACGATTTCTTCTGTTTATGTTAAAAATTCATGTGACTTTTGTATTCTCCACTAGACATCCATGTTTATTTTTATGGATGTTGTAAATCCTGCATCAGATCTTTGATTGCCTCAAGGTTGACATGAAATTTCTAATTTCTCGGGGCGCCTGGGTGGCTCAGTCGGTTAGGCATCCGGCTTCGGCTCAGGTCATGATCTCATGGTCCATGAGTTCAAGCCCCGCGTCGGGCTCTGTGCTGACAGCTCAGAGACTGGAGCCTGTTTCAGATTCTGTGTCTCCCTCTCTCTCTGCCCCTCCCCTGTTCATGCTCTGTCTCTCTCTGTCTCAAAAATAAATAAACGTTAAAAAAAATAAAAAAAATAAAAAAAAAAAAAAAAAAAGAAATTTCTAATTTCTCTTCAATAATGATGGCCAGAGTATATAGACTGCAACCTACATCCTTGTCTCGATATCCTAATTACTCTACAATTTCTCTGATCCTGATTGTAGTTTATTTATAACTTTCTATTTTATGGTATATTTTCTTGTGAATTGCTTCAACAACTTTGTGGAAGCAAATGGGTTATGAATAAATAAAAGCATTCATATAAACATAAAAAAAAGAATTGACAAGCTTGAAATGATACCATATGAGGACACAGGATGTGTACTTGGTTTCCTACTAATACACATCTTAGCCCCCAACCTCAGCTGAATTGAACAACACATTGAACCAAAAGAAGTGTTTAAAATTTTAACAGAAACAGCATGAAAAAGGCATAGCTAATATTCTTGTTATCCACAGAAAATCAAAAGTCCTAATTTGAAGAGAATACATTAATACTGATTTTGGAAGACAGATGTTGGAATCGGCATTGGCAAGAGTGGGTCTATTTGCTTCTTTTTTTTAACCAAAGGCAATAATGAAACATATTTTTGTTAACAGAAGTACTCGTTACACTTTCAACTTCACACATTGGGACAGAAACTGGGCAATAGCAATACCTTTACTACGTATATCCAGAACTGAGTTAGCTGGTCTTTTGGACATGCTTGGAAGCACTGAGAAGCTTGAAAATGCAAGATGAGGGCTATGGATCTAAGGCCCATTTACTTACCTGTCTCCCCTTCTGAACAACATTCTCTGAGTACAGCAGGAGTTCCTACAATGCGATGAGATTCAGAAGATCCTTGAACCCTTTGAAAATGAATGCAAAGATTTGTGTTGTGTACTTTTTTTTTTTTTTGATGAGAGAGCATCCATAGCTCTCAGCAGATTTTTGAAAATACTTGTGATCTCGAGAGGTCAAGGACCAGTGATGATGTCAAGGCTAGTGGATTATCTAGCACAGTGCCTTGTGGGTAGTATGGGCTCAATAAATATGTGTGTGAAGCTGAGATTCTGTGCTTCCCAGTCATAAATAGCTAAGTGAGCTGTAGGACCAGGTCTGAGAATTTAATCCCTTTAAATTTTGATCTCTTCACTGCTCAATTAAAAGGGAGTAATAATACCTAACAGAATACAGTAAGAATTACATGAGGTAGAATAAAGAATGCCTCACCTATAGTGGGCACTCAGTCAAGGCAACTATTGTTTTTGTTCTTGTCAGTTAAACTGCATTTCAGGCAGAATTATTACATACCCGTCAGGGCTGATTCTCATCATAACAATTTTTGTTGTTCAAAATAAAATAAAATAACTAAAAACCTAAACAGTTATTCGGATGATTTTGGAATGTAACAGAGACAAATACAAAGTAAAAACCAAGGCAGGAATTTACCTGCGTCGCCCAGGATTAGAGAGCAAATCGAGCTGACCTAAGGAGAATCGGGCCTTGTTTGAAACTCTTCCGATCTCTTCCACCTTCCCGCTTCCTTCTCGCTTCCTGCCTCCATCAACGACTACGTGCACACGCACGCAGGCACGTGCCAACGCACGCATAAACACGCACGCGCACGCATACATGTGCACGCTCACGTGCACGAACTTTCGGAAATCTCTCCTGAAAGTTAGCGGCAATCTTTCGGAACCCGTCTTTAAGATGTAGTTCTGAACTCAGTCGCGAACTGCCCTAACTTAATTTCTCATAGGGTGTCATGAAAGGAAGAGTAACAAAGGTGTCAAATTTGATACCGCTTATTCTTTGGCTTCTTTTTCTCCTGGTTCCATATGTGCAAAAATAATTTTAAAGATTTTTTTTTTTTTTTTTTTTTTTGCTTAACCAATCAAAATCAATACCTTTTTGTGTTGGTGAAGTTGCTGTCTGTGGGCTTGTGTGTTTGGCGCAGTTGCTCAACTTGTATTCCAAACTTGTTAACTTTGAAAATCTCGCATAATTCTGTGAGACAAAGCTATGTAAAATTAAAAGTCTTTTTTAAAAATAGACTTTGTTTTTAATGTTTGTTTATATTAGAGAGAGAAAATGCACAGGTGGGGGAGGGGCAGAGGGCGACTCAGAGTCTGAAGCGGGCTCTGGGCTCTGAGCTGTCAGAGTCAGCCTTGGAGCTCGAACTCACCAGCCGAGAGACCATGACCTGAGCCAAAGTCAGATGCTTCACTGACTGAGCCACCCAGGCGCCCCCAAAATAGTTTTTTTTTTTTTTTTAAATTTTATTTTTAAGTAATCCCTACGCCCATCGTGGGGCTGGAACTCACAACGCTGAGATCAAGAGTCGCAAGCTCCGCTGACTGAGCCAGCCAGGCGCCCCACTAAAAAATGTTTTTCAATCTTAAGAAGGAAGGTAAGCTACAGTGGACTGAAGTGTTTAGATTTTTAAATGGATGCTTACTTCTTTTTAAAAGCAAAATTGGAGGTAAGATGGGACAAAGTTGTAGTTGAGCTTAAAATTCTGTGGTGTAAGATATTGGAGTCCACCTATTACAAACCCCTAATAGTCCAAAAAACAATATTAAAATCCAGTGGTATATGAGCCTTGGTCCAAGTAAGGCTACTGTTGTCCCCTCTCGCAGCCATGGATGATGGCAGGGCTAGAGTATGATAGGCTCACAGTGTTGCTCTATAATTATTTTTATTAATACACATTAGCAAGTTCGTTTTTAGCCCATTTTCTGGCTGCTCCATCACTCGTTGGAGAGCTCATCTTTTGCACCATTTATTTCTGAGGGCCTTTTCACTCACCTGGTTGAAATAACATTGCTGTCAAGCTAATGATTGGCATGGACCCACATTTCCAAAAGTGCTTGTTCTGTGGGTTGTTAGTATTCTCTGGGGGAAACTGTTGGTCCTTGAATGCATTTGGAAAGTACCGCACTGAACAAAGCATATGATTATTTCCTGCAAGACTTCTCAGAGCCTTTAATATGCTAATGTGTTGCATGTGTCTCTAGGAGTGGGGTAAATAACATAAATCATGTTTTCAGAGCTTACTTGACTGTAACTTTCCATCTTTCTGCAATCCCAGCATCTGAGAATGAGTAGGGATTTCAGTTATCCTTCCAGAGATATTTGCATTTTAATAAGAGATTCTTAAAGAAGAAATTATATGTTGAGTTCCTTATTTCTTTTAGGAGGTACAATCTTTAAGGGCAGGAAAAAAAAAGTCATTTATCTCTGAGTCATCAACAATTAGCCCCATACCATGCACAGTTCCTGGCACATAGGTTGAATAGCCTCTACATTTGTTAAACGAATACACAGACTTACTTTCTGGAAGTAGAATTCGAGCCATCAAAGGCAACTGCATTAATCTTCCATTACCCTTAATTTTTTAAAAATCTAGTCTACAGTTCTGGAGCAAGACTTATTTGTAAAAAAAATGATAAAGAAAATTATTAAGAAAACATATTGTCACATTTTTTCCTCCCTTGCTCACTAAAAAAAAATAATCTAATACTAGCTTTTGTGAGGCAGAATCAGTGACTTTGGTAGAGAAAAGCAGAGCTGGAGAGGCAAAAGTGGGGAAATTGCATACGCAAGGGCCGAGATTTAGAAGAGAAGTATGGAATAGAAGTAAAGAGGGTGTAGAGGGAGGACAGAACCAGAAAAATCTGGTGGCAGGGAGAGTTCTTCATTGGGAGTTGAGAGTGACAGAGGGAGAAGGGTTTGGGGTGAGGAACAGAAGTGGCTGCCTTTGGATGGATAATGAGGGTGGCATGCATGGGAAGAAGGACTTTTGGGATATTTCCTGTGTAACACATACCCATATCAACACCCACACATTCCATTTTGGACGTTTCATTAAGGACCAAGTAAAATCTGGAAAATTTTTTTAGATATATCAGTGTTCCCTCTTGGAATTGCCAGCAGAAACTGGGCAACAGGGGGTGCCTAATAATATTCAGATTGTACTACCAAAGGACAGATACAAGTGAGAAACAGGACCCCAGCAAGTTTTCCATTTCTCATGAGAATGGGGGCGTGCTCATTTGTGAAAAAACTGCATGCACTTCTCATTATCCACTCCCACCTTACACCTCCCCAGTGCTATACCAAAACAAGAATGTGGTTGTCTTTCTTAAAGTTTATTTTTAGTTGATTTTTCAATATACGTACAAAATCAGGAAAGGTAATGGAAAGCTATTTTTTCAGTGTACATTTTCCCAGATGCCATAAAAACAGATATGTGAAGGGGAATGTATTAATAACCCTTGTGATTTCATAATCACCATAAGAACCCGCATCAGCCGGGGAGAGCTTTCTCTGGTACAAAATACCTAGCACTGCAGTATACATTTACTAGGTCTCACTAGGTCTTACTAGATTCTGAATAATCTTGGGTCAATAAATAATTTTGGTGGTCTCAACTGAGCTGCTCATGACATGACTGTACTTGATCCCAATATGGCCACCATGTTTGCCCAGGCAAGTATGAGTTCCCAAAACACTGAGATAGCAGGGAAACTTTTCTTTGCATGGCAAAATGGTAGCGGAATCTGTCTGTGCCTGGCTGGGACGACCTAAAGCTGCCTAGCTGATCTGCTACCTAAAGATTTCACCTCCCTCAGAAAAGACACCTGACTTTAGTCTTTATTACTTTGAGTTAACATGCTTATTGGAGCAGGGCTTGCTGGGCTCAGCAGGAAGAAGGAAAATAAGCTGAGAAGAACATGACACCAAGTTTAATTCACTTAACCCTAACCTCTGTTGAGCAACTATTAAGCACCATGATGTGGGGATACAAATACCAAGAGGATGAATACCCTACCTTATAAGAGAAAAAGAAAGAAGGAGAAGGGTAAAATGGGTTGGAAGAGAGAGACTGAGATGAGACTGAAAAGGGAAAGAGAAGGAGATAAGATGGAGAGGAAGGTAAGGCAGAGAAAAGAAAACAACTACATGGAAAGGGGGCAGTAAGTTAAAGGCAGAGGAATGACAGAGAAAAAGTTAGAAAATGATAGGAGAGACAAATAAAAGAGGGGGAATGGTCAGAAATTATCCCAGAAAGGTCAATATGAAGAAAATGTTGGGGGCTCTAGTTTTACATCTTCTCAAGAATGGCAAAATGTTGCCCCGTTTTCCATGTTCTTAATCTGTGTGAATTAAGAGTGGGAGAAAATTGTGCTTTTAGAGTTATCAGGTGCGTAGGCAGATTTAGAAGGTTTACACATTGAGTCAGTAAGCTAACTTAAAAGACTATCACGGGTTTTGCTTTTGGAAGACTTTTCTAGGTGGGGCGGAACCCAAAACTATATTCACAGTAAACATATAATAAAAAAGGCAATGGGTGTTTCCTTTCTTTTTCATGCAATTTATAAGTGCTTTTTCCTTTCTGGGAAAGAAGTGTTTCTCTAGTATAAGTTGAAGCAATTCATCATACTCAGTAATGTCATAGTGGCTATAAGTACTCATTAGGATGTCTCCTTGAGAAAAGAAAGGGTGAAAATGGTAGTTTAGAGCAGGTCAAATGGTCTGTTGTTTATATTTGGTGCATTGTATTATTCAGTGAAATTTTTTTTTAATTTGAGAAAAAAATGTTTGGCATCTTTTAAATACGTGGTTGAGAGTGGAGTGTATCTAGATGTTTTCTGAAATGCACGACTGGCTGTGCCACATGTTTGGGAGAACTAGTTTCTAACCCGAGATCTCCTGGGCAGGTGTTATTTGAAGGTCAGTATCTCTACTGATAAAATACAGGTAGCTTACCGTTGGCCACTACCTGTGACAGACGGAACTGGGGGTGCTGGGGAATGCCATCAATCATGCTATTATAAGCACTTAAGGCTCTGTGGGGTGAGAGCAAATTGGTGGGCAAGATCTGTTGTCCCATCTCCTTCCATCTCTTTCCAGGATCTGGAGATGAAGAGAATTGCATCTTTTGCCCGGCTGTGCTCAACACTAAAGCCTTCACCAGTAATAGCAATCATGCTGGTGGGATTTGTTGCTGGGGGAATTCTGTGTGCTGGGAGCTGGAGGGAGGCCACCAATCCATTTCACATACATTATTTCTCCAGGAAACACAGCATAATTGAGGACAATTTTCCACCATGAATTGCATCATTAGCTAACACAGGGAAAGTGAAATGCTGTTAACTTTTCTTTTCCTTCTGCAAAGCTGATGAGCTGAAGAAAACAGAAATAAAAAGTTTAATGTAATTTTTTTTCTAAGGATATATGTTGAAAATCAGAATCAAAACACTTTTACACGGTAATAGAAATCCCACATTTTAATACATTGCCATGCACATAAGGAATCAAGTAATGCTGAATACAAAATAGTCAAATATACAAAATGATAAAGCAGATTTTCAGGCCTGATAGAGATCATGCTCACAGATACAAGGGGGCAAAAATCTGTACAGTTCCATTTCTATCGATTTAAAAAGAATCATGCCCCCCAACTCTTTTTGACGACAACCCAAAACAGAAAGAAACACTATAAGAAAATATAAAGGAGACCCAGAGGGAATTGGCAAGTTGATAGCTGCGTAAGATATGGAAATCGTTGGTTCAAGATTGTGGTGCACAATAATTCTTATGTTTAGAGAAAAAAGTTTCTAAACATCATATGTCCTGGGAAAGCAGGAAACCAAAGTGAACATCCAACAGAAAAGGCACTCTGATTTTACCATGTAACTTGCTTGAGTCCTCCTAAGTCTCGTCCTGGGAGTTTTTCTAGGGTGCATAGAGAAGAAAAAAAAAAAAACAAAAAACAAACCACAGTTGTGGGCAATGGATAAGGAAAATACTTATTTAATTAACCACTCTTAGGGGACTAAGAGAATTCAGACTGCTGGTTTAACTGCTCACTCAAGGAAGCTATAAAAATTTCTACCCTCTATGTAGGCTTTTGTGTTATGAAATGTGCTTTTTATAGTCCATGTTTGTTAGTGTTTGTAAAACTGTGAACCAGTTTTTTTCATGAGATTTCCCCCTGTCATACCCTACTGAGGGGAGGGAATGGAAGACCCTACTAGTCGTCCGTTCAGTTTACATTGTGTGATTTTTCTTCTTTCTTCCCTAGGACAAATGCTAGTAGACAGTAGCTCATCAATGAAGTTCGATAGGGCTCTCTACTTCCTGTGACCCTTAATTTGTCAACTTCACACTTCCGTTAGTCTTCTCCGACCCGGGGACTGGTGATTCCCCCCCCCCCCCCCCCCCCCCGCCCCGCACTAAGCCAAAGCTGAGGCTCTCTCCCTCGGCTAGGTTAACTCTGTCTTCTGGAGGCAGAGAAGTGGAGATACTTGGCCATGGGCTCTGCAGATGGGTCCCTACATATTAGAAAAAGCTTGTGTGTGCCTGCAAAATGTTGATTGTTACTTTCTTATCATTCTTTCTTTTCTTTTCTAATCCCAGAATGGACTCTGAGTAATACCAGCTACAAGGAGAAAGCATAAAGAGAAAGGGCCCACAATTAAAGCCCAGGTCACTATGATAATTGCATATATATTAGTGGCATGGGACACCTTCTCCCCTTAGCTCATTTTAGCCTGCAGACAACACTGTCTGCTAAGGTGGGACACATGAGCACAAGCCCAGAGAAATGGGCAATTTCTCTTGAATCCAAGTATTCTTGAATTCAAAACATCTTCTTCCCCTTTCTCAGAGCAGTGCCAGATCCACAAAGTCCTAAAAATAACTCCAGTATATAAACCACAATAGATCAATATTTTCTTTTCCCAGGTATTTTTACTGCTAATATGTCATTTTGTTACAATATTGATCTTTTCTAAAGTTTTGGGTACAGCTATTTAATTTCGTGGCTAATGATATTAAAGAGTTGGATTAATTGGAACTACAGTAGTATGGTTTAATGACACAAGAGTTTTAGTGGAATTAGTTTCAAAATATTTGTGCTGGCTTGGCTTTTCAGCAGACTAGCTGCTTCTGTGCCAAGCATGACTGAGACTTACGGTGCAGTCAAGAGCCTAACATTATTCAACTCTCTGCGATGTGCACTTCTTTCACTAGCCAAGCCATGGTCTTCTCAAACATGGCCTTGTAAGGATAGCATTTTTCTATTGGTGGAGGAAAGGTAGTGGTGGACAAACCATTCAGAGCCCCAGAGAGCCTTCAAATTGCCTACATGTGAGTTTAAGCCAGTAAAAGCCCAACTACCTCCAGTGGGCACTGGAGAGGCAAATGCTTCTCTTCATGGTGCCTGGAGATGAGAGTTGCATTACAATGGAAAAGATAAAGGTTCTAGTGTTCAAACGCGAATGCATCCCCCATACCCACCCCTTGCCCCAATTCTCTTTAAGCTTCCCTCCTATAAACAGGGCCTGTTGATGTGAAAAAGAACCTGGTCACACACTCCAAAACTTCTGCAGCTGGTGTGTGGGCCTTCTGCTGTATGGGAAACAGGAACTGTTCAAAGCTGCCACAGAGTCAACTGGCAGATCTCAATGCAAACACACACTCAACGCAGTTGATGGTGGTCGATAAAAAATCTTGGAAATTATATATATTATATATTAGAATACATATAATATATAATTGAATATATAATTCAAATTGATTGAGGGGTGACATAATCAAAGACCAGGACGCTGCTCAATCCAAATCATATTCTTGGAATTATGCACGAATAGGGGGACTACCCAGAGCTTCAAAAGGTATCTTCATGATACTTGTGCTATTTTAGGGGGAGGCCAGGCCAGCTTCCTCTGCAGAATGGGAGGTGGCCACCATCAGTTTGTGGAGCAGAGCAACGATCAGACACTTGTATTTAATGGCAAGCGTAAGTATTTCTTCAAAGTCAGGTCACAAAATCACTCCCCAACCGCAGGAGAAATAATGATCTAATGAGAATCTCTTGTTTCAGATTTTTTTTTTAAAAGAGAACTCTTGAATACATTGTTATCGAATTTGGGGAGGGTTGTATTTAAATAGAATCACATAAAACAGAGCTGTGTGCTCTTATCAACTCAGCTTAGAATTGCACATTTGATAGCTGTGTGTGTGCTCATAGGGCAAAGCCATGCGTAAACACCCTGTTTGTTTCCTTTGATCCAAATTATTGAAATTTAAAAGATTATAACAATGCAGAAAGCAACCAGCAGCGTCTTCAGTGTCTTCATTGTTTTACGTATTAGTATCTCCAACTGGGTTAATGTAACATTCTTCTTATCATTCACATCAGCAGGGCTGTCTCTATCACTCTGCACTTGAGGCCAAAAGGCCTAGGTTTTTTTTTTTTTTTTTTTTTTTTAATTTTTAAATTTTTTTTTTTCAACATTTTTTATTTATTTTTGGGACAGAGAGAGACAGCATGAACGGGGGAGGGGCAGAGAGAGAGGGACACACAGAATCGGAAACAGGCTCCAGGCTCCGAGCCATCAGCCCAGAGCCTGACGCGGGGCTCGAACTCACGGATCGCGAGATCGTGACCTGGCTGAAGTCGGCTGAAGTCGGACGCTCAACCGACTGCGCCACCCAGGCGCCCCAAGGCCTAGGTTTAAGAGCCTAAGGCGTCCGTAAATGTTTGAGGTTTGGAAATAACAGCAACAAAACAAGCCATTAAATAAATGAAACCCCTCAACCATTGGCTCCAAAATATGAAAAGAATATCGTATAATTACAAAGAATGTATCTACAACACTTAATGTTATGTCAACCAGTCAACTGCAATTCTGTGCAAGTCATATGGTGACTTTGAAATTTTATTAGGTGCGTGTTGTTGGTGCTTTTTGGTGTTTGATGTAACTGGAGAAGGGAGACTCTGAAGTAAGAGTGCTTGGGGCTCTTCAAGATTGTAAAATAGCCCTACATGGTGCATGAAACTCCCATCTTACAAAGCCTTCTACACCCATTTTCTGCTGCTCTGTGGAAGTCATCTGTCCGTCTTGGTGCTGTTGGGCAAGAGGTCTAAAACTGGTCCCATACTCACTGGCACTTCCTCCTTTACATTTATCTTAGAGGTGAATTTCATCCTAAAATTTTTAGATCTTAGAAATGGTGCCCCTCCCACCCGCACTCCAGCCCAGAATTTTCCCTGCAGGGCCAAGATAATGGCCAGAAGAAAACCAGTTTTGGTATCATCCCTCTGGCCACGTTCCCACATGAGAATCTCCAGGGAAGGATCTATTTTGTTCTTTTTATTAAGGTGCAGCGGAACCTCCCTGTGCACATGGCCAACTCTTCCTCAAGCTTCCCACAGGTGGTCAGCTTTCAAAAGAATGTTCCTTGTCTCCCCACTAGAGTAAGTCACCAGAGCAAAAGAATGGAAATGTGGTCCTGTTTGACCTGGAAGCTATGCAGTGGTGCCAGAAATCGTGCACATTGACAAAGCAGAATTCATAAGACAGTTCTCTGGCCACAGGATTAGATGCAGATCTAAAAAAACAAAGGAGCAGGACCTGTTTGTCTTTGAAATAGAGTCCCCAGCTGTGCCCTGAGCAGAAGCATCTCCTGGTCTGTCCTTGCTCATAATCTCACGGGTTCAGTTTTGATTAGCAGCTTTGACCAGTCACTCCCTGGAGATGTGAATTCACATCCACTGCTGTTTGGGCAGCAAGCCTTCACCAAGATCAAGCATAAGAAGGAATTATTAGTCAGTAGTGGGGAAAAGGGGGACGGCTAAGGTTTTCTGTTTGTGTTCTTTAGAGAATACTCAAAATCTACCCAAGAAATTTTGTTAAAAGAAGAGATTAAAAGAAAAAAAAAAAAAGAAAGTGAGGTGGAGGGGGTTGTGGGAGAGGTGAATAAAAACAGCCTTTAAGACATAAAAGAATTTATGTCATTTTCAAAGATTAGATTTTTAAAAAGAGTCTACGGCAGTCTTAAGTCTAGTTGTCAAGCAACAAAATTACTCTAAAGAATATAGAGGAAAACATCACCAAGAATAAAGCTGCTAATGCACCGGGGAGAGGAGGTTTGGGTAAAGGGAGTCTTCTAAACTTTTCTTCAGAGAGACTTTTGTAGTTCCCATTCAAAATCAATCAGGTGACATTTGCAGACAAAGAAAGCATTTGCAAGTAACACTGGGGTAAATCCATAATCCATTGGAGGTTTCTATCCTTAGGTTATATTTTCAGTAAGGTTGATACTCCTTTTCCCCTTGAGTGTTAAAAATGGCAGAATTCCCTCAGAACTAAGGACCGTTAACCTCTGAGCAACGGAGAAGTGACTTTGGAGAGAACTCAGGGCTGCTTCCCCCATTCTGGAGGTAGAAGCCCCATGTGCAGCGACACAGCTCACAGAGCCGGTGCAGGGGTCTGCAGGTGGCCATCATCCATAGGGAAGTTTGTAGGATCTCTGTCCTCTAGGTATGTCTTCAACTACAGAAGTGATTTGCTTTTCACCCTAGCAGAACCACCGATGCTCTGCATCTCAAATTCAGTTCTCAAGCTGGTACAAGCTAATCCCCTTGGCACCCCAGAGAGTCTGATAATTATTCATTTCTGTTCCTTCCCAAGAGTGTCTTTCCTGCTCAAGTGTGGGTGTCAGCCTTTCAATAAAAGGTGTCGCACAGGTTTAAGTAAAAGGAAAAGTTAAGCATCAACAGTTTATAGCCCTTAGACATCAAAATATTTATCCCTTACCTCCTGGTCTCCCGCTGCCTACTAAACAAAACTCCCCACAGCCATTCCTGAACTTCTGGGAGGTAAAATCTCCAACATACATCTTGGGAATAAGGTACAGCACAGGAGGAAGTAACAACCAGAAATCGTGGCTTAACACGGAACAAAGAACCTAAAGGCTGTGAATGAAGTCGGTTCTCCATTTTGCTGGTTTAGCAAGTAACTGCTCAGATTTTATGCCTCCATGTTTCCAAAACTATCCCTGCCAAAGACTGCAAAATGAGGCTAACAGTTTGGAAAACAGTCACAGTTACTACGCAAATATGTGATACACCAGGAATTAAGGCATTTATAGAGAAGCCATTTTCAACTGGGTTCTTTCATTGACTTCAGCTTTGCCTTTTCCCATCTCCACCCTTAGCCATCACCTTTTAAAAATTTGTCAGCACACTTCTGACTGAAAAAAAAAAAAAGCTAGGAAACTCTACTTATTTAATTGTTCAGAACACATTTTGCAAAAGCCAAAGCAAGGATGAACCAGCATCACTGGATGACCACCTGCACCATAAAGTATGTCCAGTTTTCCAAGGTTGTTACCTGTAACAGCTAAAGGGTCGACTCCGAACGACCCTCAATTAGTGAACCAACAAATTCCCAGCTACACTATTTCAGCAGCTGGTAGTTCTTTTGGATTCAGCAGGTCCTCTTCTGTGTCCCCAAGACTAAGTTTAGAATTGGAGCTTTAGAGAATCCAGCGTAACAATGAATGGTTGTGCCTATGTAAAGGATGGGAATACAGGTGACCAGGGTGACTGTCAAGGAAAGGAATTAAAAGCTGTTTGGGGGAAGCCCTAACCAGCAAAGTCCGGGCCCTGGAAGGGCAGGCTGTGCACAAGGATCCAAATATGTGTCCCGATGCTGTCCACTACCTCTTCTTCCACTGTCTACTTCCTCAGGCAAGGGAACTGCCTGCTGCCATGTGCATTTTCTGAGGTCCCTCTGGCAGGAGGTGAATGCTGCTTGAATTCTGTTTTCATTGTGGAAAAGCTGGGACAGGGACAGGGTTTGGGAGGAGGAGATATTGTCTCAGAAGGACATGGGGAGCCGGCCTTGTACCCTGTTGTTACCCCAACACAATGTTTGGCACACAGTAGGTGCTCAACAAACGTGTGCTGGATAAAGGAAAGAAGAAGGAAGCCCTGCTGTTGGAAGTGAAATTCAAGAGGTGGGCAGTAGAGATTGGAATGTTCTCCCCAGGGGCATTGGCAACAGGGTTTGGCCTCGTAATTCTGGATTTGTGAAGAATTAGGGTCTGTGAGGGCCTGGTGGTCCTGGGCTGACCCATCGAGAGGCCAGAACTTGTTGGTGACTGAAATCCCTCTGAGTTCCCTCTTGGAAGCCCCCTTCTTTGACAATACAGCCTGACAGGTTGGGGTGAGTCATCCTATGAGGTGACTCACCCAAATCACATTTGGCTCTCTTTCCCTTCCCCTGTCAGCTTTCCAAATCTCAGTGGGGACGGGGAGCGTTTTCCAAAGTGCTGTGCATTTCCTGAGGCCCCCGGGGGAGAGCAGACCGTGAGCGCGTGTATGGAGACCCCCTAAGGTGCCAAACTTCCTTGTACTGGCAGGGTCCCAGAGTTGTTATATATATTTAAAGAAAAGCCTCCAGTGCCTATCAGTCCCAGATTGGGATTGTGGGTACACAGAACATATTTGCTGAATTTTTGATTCAGCCAAGTTTATATTTTCAGGGGAAAGGAAAGCGAAAGCATTACGTAAGGTCAGTCAATGTGGACATTTCTCTAATGCCCAAAGACAAGCAATAGTGTGCTTTGTTGTAAGACATCGTAAAAAAAAGAATTAATTGTGGATATAATCCCAGAAAGGATTAAAAAGGGACTAGTAGGTTCTCTACTGAGGTAGGAACCTAGTGTGGATTGGGCCCTTTTCCTTCTTTAGGCACACAGGGGGACACTTGCTGTTTTTCCTCTTCAGAGAGCTGTGATTTAAACTTGACCTAGAAAGCCTTCTCAAGTTGTAAAGTCAGACCACACAGGAAAACGGCATTCTGCCACCCTTACCCTCAACCCACCATGGTCTTTGATTAAATGGCCATCTCCTTTTGTTCTTGAAAACATTCTTCTATAGGACAGAATATATACACTGGCCACATACAAGCCCCGTGTTTATCTGTATGTGCATGTGCTAAGTTGTGCCTGGGTACCAGGAACCAAGAACTAAGATGTTTCAACCACCAGCCCCCTTCTCCTTCCCTCTAGAGCTACAAGAAATCCAATTGGTTCACTAAAGTGTCAACAGGTTAAGCCTAACAGTATTGTGGCCGTATATACACCAATCTACCACAAATGACTGCCATATGCTAGGGGTGGAGTTTGTCTTGGACAGTCTGAGCCAGAAAGAGGACAAGATTTATAAAAAAAAAAAAAAAAGAGAGAGAGAGGATACTTGTTTTCCCATAGGTACAGAACGTGCTGATTCCTTTTGGTGTAGTTTTCTCATATAAAGTGCTTAAGAGTTGGACAGAATACCTTTAGACGTCATAACTAACATAACCAAGACGTGTTTACATTCCTACCAGGGCAGAGTATCGTGAACACTTCCACTGACATTGCAGAATTGCTGTGATTTTTTTCTAACATATCATGCCATCTGCACACATAATAAAATAATCCAGTAGTTGCCATGCTAAAATAGGACTTCTAGTGAAGGGCACAGACAGCCCCCAAAGGGAGCTTGAGTTATGCACAGTGATGAAAACTGGAAGCAATTTTCCAGCTAATGGTCTGCCAATGACCACTTGGAACAAGTTGGCACTGTATATTATGCACCTCATTTAAAAATCCACAGCAAACTAAGATTTTCCAAAGCCCATAATCTTGACTGAATGGGTGTTTTTTTTCAGTTAATCTGGTTAATCTGTCAATGCTCCATGGATATCTTCTGGCAGGTGCCATGAGTTAGTCTTTCTGTGAGGAACAGGCCATGTTCATATCAACTGGCAGGACAGCAGCTTGGAAGGCTAACCACGTTTATGGAGAACCCTCGGTTGAGGCTGCAAGAGGAAAAAGGGGAAAAACGCGGTGAGTCATTTCTTTATGTTCCCAGATACTGGTATGAAGCAATTATCCTACTCAAACAAACTCTAACATCCTTTAGGTCGAAGAGAAAGCTCTAACAGATCTAATAGTTACTCAACTGCAGGACAAATTTATGATGGCTCTTGGAATGGTCCTTCTACCATTTGGCAGAGTATGGAAAACATCCATCTCGGGGATAGGCGAAGTTGCCTGGAAGGCAGGGCAAAATCAAATCTCTGGAGCTGGCATTCATCCCTCGATAGTCTGTGGTTTGAGAAACCATTTCATACATTATAGAGCTTCATGAAGTTACCTGATCTGGAACAGGATAGGACTGGGAGTGGTGTGAAGGCATTTGTGTGTGTGTGTGTGGGGGGGGGGGAGGGGATAATGGTGGTTTTATTTATCAGGGAGATTTCCTGGGATAAAACCTAGAAGGAAGCAATATGGCTGGAGCTCCTGAGTTTGCTAGTTGAAAAGTGAGACTAGCTGAGCAAGTCAGAGAAGAGACAGAGAAAGTTGTCAAAGTCTGACCAGAGATTAAACTACCTGCACTGCAATCTTGCTTTTGACTTTGGGAATGCTGGTGCAGATCTCTTCCTGGGTTTTGTAATTTTTTATTTTATAATGTTCCTTTTATTTTATCTGAGTCCTCCCTATAGTTCCTTATATGGAGGTCCTCATTTATTAGTTAATATGAGAGTGCCATGGAATGTCTTGTTCAGAAAAATATCAACATTAGCTTTATTTAATACACAAAACTATTGGGCATTGGAAGAGAAAAATAGCAAGAATTCTTGATGTTAAAAAAAAAAGAAAAAAACTGACCTAGTTTTTAAAACTGGCTTTTCAAAATAATGAGAAAACGCAAAATTTATAAGCACGTTTGATTACAACTTACTGTTTTTGAGAAAATGCAAAAACAAAAGTAAGGTACTATTTAAGCATACTAAATATAAAATAATACACACTACTGATAAGGTTGCAATGAAAGTAGAATACTAATAAATTGCTGATGGCATTGTAAACTGGAAAAATAATGTCAATTTATTTAAAAACTATAAAAATTCACATTCTTTGACTCACTGTTCCCATTCAAGGAGTGTATCCTAAGGAAACAATCTCCAAAAAACGATAGAAACTGTATGCACAAATATACAACCCAGAGATTATTTATAATAGTGGAAAAATTGGGAAATGAGTCTTCCATTGTTGAAAATGCAGGTTAAGTAAGTGATGGTGCATTAGCAGGATAGATGCTTATATGGCTATTAAAGTAATAATTATGATGATTATGTAGCTACATGGTAAACAGTTATGATATACTACACTATAAAACTTACACATATGCATAGAAAAGAACTCTAAGTGAAAGGAAGAAAACGCTAGGATTTTTATTATTGTTATCTTAAGTATTTTGCAAAACACCAAAAATTAGGTTCACAAGAATGCAGATGTGACCCACGAGCAGTGACTAATGAAAGCATCCGTATTCATACTAATACTACCTCAAAAATAACTACTTTGCAGTTTCATTAAGAGATAACACTCTAGGGGAACCTGGATGGTTCAGTTGGTTATGTGTCTGATTCTTGATTTTGGCTCATGATTTGTGGGTTCAAGCCCTGTGGGATTTTCTCCTTCTGTCTCTGCCCCTCCCCCGCTCACACATGCTCTGTCTCAAAATTAATAAATAAACCTTAAAAAAAGAGAGATAACACTCTAGTAATATGGAAGGGGGCGAACAGAAACCAACATGAATAAAAATCTTCTACCCAGGTCAACCTGCGAGGGAAAAGGGCGGCCTAGGGAATTTCTGGGAACCTGACATAGTACACCAGCCTTCTGAGACTTCTAAAATCCACTCTGGAAAAACGTGTGACCTTGGAAAAGTATTCCTATGAATGACCATAAAATAAAATTTAAAAGTGAATAAAGATAATAGTGAATTCCAATTAATCACTATACATTGAACCCTGAATCAAGAGTTGAGAACTAGGCTTATCACAGTTGCTATTCTTCCAAATAACCATGTTTTCCACATGAACTTCTAACAGATGATGGAAAGCAGATGTGTCAAGATCTGTAATAATCTTATAAACACTAACATAAGCTGAGCCCACTGTACTTCACAACTCTTTCACCTGTGGTTCCTCAGTTCACTTCTTAGGATAGGTAGGAATATCCCCATTTTATGGATAAGGAAATTGAGGCCCAGAACCAAAGCCACACAGTTTGTGAGGATTGAACCTGTGCTCAGACTTAGGTATGTCCCAGTCTAGCGACATGCAGGAGTGACAGGGACACATATATAAAGTGTAAATATTCGTAGCCTTCCCCATTCTCCTCTCTCCTAAGTAGGATTCTGTGTTTATCCATCGGCCCAGTCAGCACTATAAAGGGCCCTGCTGGGCATGGAAGAAAATTGAAGACTTAATTTATGTTACACAGACAGATGATAGGAAGAGCAGAGAGGTACTCTTGTAAAACACTGACAGAGGCAGACGTAGAGTTCACAGAGATACCAAGTGAGGGTTTAGGAAGTGAGACAGAGAACTTAGATGGCAGCAGTGGGAACTGGGCCTGGCAAACAGATGGCCAATGAGAAGCGCGTGCTATGGCGTAATGCCCCCTTGACCATCTTTCCACGGAAGAGTAAGGAATTCATTGCTCCTTGATGCTTTCACAGTGAGTTGTCTTTCACTTGACTGTGTCACCACATTGAGTTGGGCTTTATGTGGGAGCAAGAGGCCTCTGTTTACTCAGGCTGCATGTGAAAGGTATTGGCCTCGGGTCAGGCTTGAACCACTGGTTTTCTATCACAGATGGACAGTGATGGACTCTGCTGTCATCCCTTTGCCCTAGAGTTTTGTTATCTGCAGCTGGAATCATGTCTTCAGGTACAGAAGAGCTACCTGAGGTCAAAATGTAAAGTGGCAGTTCGTGATCTTCCAGATGGTGCTCTTTTTGGGTGCCATCCCCCAGGCTTCAGCCATCCCAGATTCCTTCCAGTTCCTTATACACACTGAGCGTTCGAGCCTTTGCTCAGCCTTTCCTCCTGCCTAGGATGCCTTCTTTGCATGCCCTCTGACACTAGTGAACACCTACCCCTCCGTCTTCCAAAACCACCTTGTGGTCTTGTGGCACATTCTTTACAAAGTCTCCTTTCCCCTTGATACGGCTGACAACTTCCCCCTATCAGCCAGCATGGCATCTGAAACCTTTATCACCAAACCCACCATGAACACTTTATTTTAATGTATCCATCTCTCCTAAATTTCTTGAGGCTGATATCATGGCTTTTTAGTGTGTGTCTTCCTAGTGCAAAGTGCAGTGCCCTGTGTATAGAAAGTGCTTAATGAATAGTAAAATTAATGAAGAAATGAATGATGTTGGAGAAAAAGAGTTCTCTTCTCTTCTCTTCTTTTCTTTTCAATTTAGTTCAATGCTTAATTTTATAGGAGATTTAGTCCTGTAGCTCAAGTCTGCATATGGAGAGGGCGATTGTTCTAATTCTTTTCTTGCCATCTAAGAGCTAAAGCCACATGTGCTTTATGTATGTGCTGGCTATGTATGGATTTGCAAATAACATATAGTGAAGGGTTCTTCCTCAGATCTCTGTTTGAGGGTCAACATTACTATTCAGGTATTCTGGGAACTAACCACCTCTTATGTCCAATGCCTCCAGAGTTTGGGAAAAGTAGAGAAGCATTTAAGTCCAGTGATTAAGGGCATGGGCTCTGGAATCAGGCAGATCTGGGCTGACATCCCAGGCTTGCCACTTACCAGCTATATGATGTTGAAAACATTGATTTCCCCAACCTTCAATTTCTTTACTTTTAAAATGGTGATCATTTTAAAACGGGTTGCTGGAATGATAAAATGGGCTCATAGAAAAAGCACCTTGCATGGTGTTTGGCAAATAGTAAATATCTGCTGAGTGATGGCTACTATTTATTATTATTATTACCACAAATTCCCAACATTCCTTAGAGAAACAAGAAATACAAATAGGGCAAGGCAAGGTTCTAATGCCACAGCTGGGGGCAGTTAAAAGAAACACCATGCCCAGGGGTCAAGTCTTTGCACCCTCCAGGAGAAAGATAACACTCTTCTTGCCTGCCAAGGCCACAGTCAACACACTCTGGCTTCTACTCTCCCCCAGATTAGTGCAGACAATGACAGACGGCTCCATGATAAGGAGATTTCACTTCAAAGGCAGGAAGGGGCCCGGGAGGCAATGGTCAGCTTGGCACAGGAATCAAAGAACAGATCTGGGACTGAGTGTGTCCAGCTCCACCTTTCCCTACTCCAGCATCAAGGGGCTGATGGGATTCGTGTCTTTAGGGAAGGAGAAAAGATACTCTGTATAGGCAGCCTTACCTCTCATGGGCTGAGGGAAGGAAATAAGATAGTTTCTTAGAAGGTGTTTAGGGTTTTCCATTCAAAAGGGAGAGCCATAATAAATAAATAAAGGGGCCATATCCTCTATGTGAAAGTGTCTTTTATGTGACTCAAGTTTGAGGACTTTGCATTTTGAGGTGGGGCTATTTATGTCAGATGTGAGATGCACACTCCAAAGGAGTGAAGTCCACAGTTGCCCCTCCATTATGGAAATAACAAGCAAAACTAACATTTGTTGAGCAGCTACAATGGGCCAACGGAAGTTTTATAGGCAGTTACTCATTGGATTCTTACCACCATCTCTGAGGCCTGAATTGTATGATCTTCTTAAAATAGACCTGGAAAAAATGAGGCCAGGTTCATTAATTCCTCACAGTCATAACACTAGAAGGTCTAGGGCCAAGACTAGAACCTGGATCTGCTCTTACCACAATGCTTTCCTGACTCAATAAGAAACATAAGGGGGAGCTTGGGTGACTCAGTTGGTTAAGTGTCTGACTCTTGATTTCCACTCAGGCCATGATCTCATAGTCGTGAGATTGAGCCCATGCTTAGTGTGGAAACTGCTTAAGATTTTCTCTCTCCCTCTTTCTCCCTCTGCCCCTCTCCCCCACTTGTGCTTGCTCTCTCTCTCTCTCTCTCTCTCTCTCAAAAAAAAAAAAATAAAAAAAAAACACCAAAAACATGTTAGGAAAGCAAATTCTTTAACTCCCAACAGGAATGCAGGAAAGCAAGTAGCTGTGTTTGTATAAAAGAATGCTCATCACCCTATACATAAAGTACCATAAATAGAGAAAGTTAGTACATTTCTATTTAACAGTCTGAAATCTTTCCTATGTTTAGAGCAGTAGTCTTCAACTGTGTACAGTTCCCCCACCCCCAGCCTCCCCAAAGAGATATCTGCACCGTCAAAAGACATTTTTGATTGTCACAACTAGGGGAGTATTACTGCAACTGGGGGGTAGAGGCCAGAGACCCTACTAAGCATCCTAGAATTGCCTAGGACAGACGCCCCATCCCCCATCAAAGAATCATCCAGCTACTGAGGTTGGTTTAGAGGATACAGGTCCTTGTTTATCTTCTCTTCCTCATTGTGAGCCAAATATATCACTCCCGAAATAGGCCAAGATAAAAACCAACTTAAGTGTGCCCGTTGTGTGTACAGGAAATAAGGCTGAGCTCAAACCTCACTCCTTCTATTCATCATTTGCTTGTTTTATTTTATATTCAATGTAATCAAAACCTCTAATACTAAATTATTTCTAACTTTTAGAACCCTCACAGGCATACCATCATAAGAATCAAGAGTGGATGATTTAAACAGGTATGCACACTTAATTAGTTAGCACGTAGGGGAGAAGTCAGGAGATAAAAGAAGGACAGAAGAGGATTTATGTGGCGATAAAGCTAAACTCTACCACAAGTCCTTTGATGGGAGAGCTCATATGCCTTCTCCATTTCATGAGGTTCCTTTCTGCCATTGCCTGCTTCCCTATTGTTTGGGGGGTCTTTGGCCCCTGAGAGTATGATTAAGAAATTAACTATACCCCCCTGACTGCGTGAAAATCAAGGTCTGAATCTTGGACAAAATGAGTATCAGGCTGGCAGAGGACCTGGGTGAAGGGCAATAGAACAGATGATGCATACAAACTAGCTTGCAGCTTCTCATAAACCCCAGTAAACTGGAAATGACAATGGTGCTGTTATGGGTAACTTTTGTGTCCACCGGACCGGGCCACAGAGTACCCTGATATTTGGTTAAACATTATCCTGAGTATGTCCATGAGGGTGTTTCTGGATGAGATGAACATCTGCATCAGTAGAGTGAGTACCGTACATTGCTGTCTCTAATGTGGGTGGTCCCCATCCAATCAACTGAAGGCCTGAGTTGAACAAAAGGCTGAGTAAGCCTCAGCCAGGAGAAAGAATGAAATCTTGCCATCTGCAACAACACAGATGGAGCCAGAGAGTATGATGCTAAGTGACATACATCAGTCAGAGAAAGACAAATACCATATGATTTCACTTGTATGTGGAATTTAAGAAACTAAACAAATGAACAAAAAGAGACAAACCAAAAACCAGACTCTTCACTACAGAGAACAAATTGGTGGTTGCCAGAGGGGTGGTGGGTGGGGGATGGGTGAACTAGGTGAAGGGGGTGAGGAGTACATTTATCATGATGAGCACTGAGTCATGTATAGAATTGTTGAATCACTATACTGTGCACCTGAAACTAATATAACACTGTATGTTAACTATACTGGAATTTAAAAAAATGAAAAGAAAAAAAGAAAGAAAGAAATGCTTTTCTAAAAAAAACCCAAAAAACAAAAAAACAGCCAAGTAAGGGAGAATTCACTCTCTATGTCTGTCTTTGAGTTAGGACACTGGTCTTCTGTCTTTGGACTTGGAGTCAGACTTGGACTGAAACTTACACCATCAGCTTTCCCAGGTGTCCAGCTTGTAGACCTTGGGCCTTCTTAGCCTCCATAATTATGTGAGACAATTCCTTTATCTCTCTCCCTGACATCTCTCTGACCTGTGTGCACTTTCTCTCTCTAGATAGATAGATTTGTCTGTCTTTCAATAACTAGAGATGGGTAGATATAGATACATTGATATATCTCCTGTTGAAGAAGCAAGGTCTCTTACTGGTCTCTTACTGTTTCTCTGGAGAACACTAACACAGAGTCTGTAGATGACAATGACCATAATAGTAAGCACTATTATTAACCAAGTACTTACTACATGCCCTAGCATCATGCTAAGAACCTGTGTCCACTGTGAAGCAACTTGAGGAGGTAGATATCGTGACTTCACTCCACAGATGAAGGAAGTTAGGCTTGGAGGGATAAATGAACTAACACGGGCTATACTTTAGGCCAGCCTATGACCCTTGATCTGGTTATAACATGTCAGGGGCCTATTGATTATGGAAGTGCTAAGCAGGAAATGTGCAGCCCCAAAGCCCCATGGGAACATATTCAGGTAAGCATTTCTACCTCGTTGGGATAGGAAGGCTTTGGCCTCCATTCCCCATCCTCTCAGCCCTCAGTATTATTGGTTCAATTAGAATGTGATTGGCTCCCGATACTTTAAGAGTCTTTCTGCAGTTGGCTTTGCAGTCCTTATTGGCTTGGATTGTCACCTCTCTCTGGGGTTTTAGAGGGTCCATGAGATGAAGCTGGATCACCGCACACACACACAGTGAATGAGAGAAGGAATGCACTTGTGTGTAAGCTGTCCCTCTCCTAACTCTAGGTCCTATGGGTAAAATTTAGTTTTCTGCGCTTCAAGGTTTGAGAACTCTGACATTTCAGCCAGAGGTTCTCAAACTTGACTGCATTGGATTCAACTTAAAGAGCGTCTTAAAATTTTATTTTTGTCCAGACTCTCTCCATTTCCACTGATTGCAAATGTCCAGGGGGAGGTCTGCAAAGCTCTCTGTTTACAAACGGTACAGTGATTCTCACGAGATCAGCATGGCCTAAGTCCATGGAAGCATCTATGCCTTTTCCCCAGTACTTAAATAATAGTTATTTGTCCTTCAGACAGAGAAAAGTGTGTAGACTGTGGGGAAATTTGGTTTAGTCTTGTTCAGTTCACATAATAAAATACCAAGAATCTTGGATATAATACAATGCAGTGATCCAAATATTGGCTTTTAGAATGGGACAAGAAAAGAGCAGTGAAGGCTAAGCAAGCCATTCAACCCACTCACAGTCCTGGAAACTTAGGCATGCTCTATCATTCCAGTATTATTTACAGGCTGATGCATGCATCAATTAATCAAGCAAGCAAGTAACATTTATTCCATTGAGTACTTACTAAATGCCCAACATTGCCTTCGGGCCTTCAGGGCTGGAGGAGTTTCATATCTGTATCATTGTACTTATCATACTGTATTAGAACCACCTGATGATGTCTTTGTCTATAAATATAGACAATTTTATAGTCTTTGTCTATAAAAATGCTTCTCACACTTTACTGTGTTTAGAAATCCCCTGGGGAGATTGGTAGGGCATAGATTTTGGGCCCTGAATGGAAAGAATCTGATTTAGTAGGTCTGGAGTAGGTCTGTAAATGTGCATTTCTAACAAGCTTGCAGGGGACCCCAATGTTGCTAGTCTGAGGAGCACTTTTTAAGAACCATTCGCTCCCAACCCCAGGCTTCTTCAGGCAAAGAATATGTCATCTTCTCCTTCTGCAGGGTGTAGAAGAATGTCTAGAATATCAAAAGTGCTCTTGAAATGTTTGTTGAATAAATATAATGGCTAAGCTACCTGAGTAACATTAGCACTTACTTAAAGTAGAGGCAGAATTTATTTGGGCAACATAACATTGTTCTCTAATGAGAACTGGTTGAGAAATTTCAACGTATACAAGCATCTGAACTCCGTGAAGACTCTCTGAAAAACCAGGACACCTATCAGGATCAGTCTCAGGGCATGGTTTCCCCAGGAAAATGGCAACACCTCACCCAGCTTTATGGCCATTCTGAACTAGAACTGCTGACCACAGTGGCTGCCATCTTGCACCACATGAATATGATTTGATGTCTTTCTGGGAGAAAGTATCATCAGGCTAGATGCTCCCCGCAGGGATGCGTTTGGACAGCCAATTTGGAGGAGGCAATCCAGTGATTCCATTCTCAGCACTGGACATAGGTAAGCATTTCAAGTCATTAAATTCCAACAGCCACTCTAAAAGCCCACAGAGCCTTCCAGAAGAAAACTGTGTCCACTGGCACAAACAACAATGAATCTCATGGGAGATCATAAAAATATGCCTTGAAGTTTGATCCAAGTTGCCTTTAAAATTCCCTCCCATCTCTACAATGTCAGACGGGCTGGCAGATTATATTCTGAAGGACTGTTTCCTAATTTCTCCCATTGCTTCTGCTTCCCACCTCACTCACTCACAGAGCAGGGTGCCCTTTGTGTTGCCAAATGAGTAAGTCAAGTTCCTTTTCCTTTTTTTTTTTTTTGAAGTTTATCTATTTCCTTCTTTGTCTAGTTAACCCTTCTTTAATCTCAAAGGCCTCTCTTTGGACCAGTGCAATAGCTTCTTCATTGGAAAAATATTCTATTAGATTCACAACTTCAGAAAAACATGTCCAAAAAAATTCTTCAGATCCTGCAGCTTTTCCAAGAGAAAGAAGAAAGCACACTTTTTAAAAAATGCTTATTTTTGAGAGAAAGAGTGTGAGTGGGGGAGGGCCACAGGGAAGGAAAACACACAGAATCCAAAGCAGGCTCCAGGCTCTGAGCTGTCAGCGCAGAGCCTGAGGTGGGGCTCGAACCCATGAACTGCAAGATCATGACCTGAGCTGAAGTTGGGTGCTTAACTGACTGAGCCACCCAGGAGCCCCAAGAAAAGCATGCTTTTAAAGGAGTATATAGGGGCGCCTGGGTGGCTCAGTTGGTTGAGCGGCCGACTTCGGCTCAGGTCATGATCTCGCGGTCTGTGAGTTTGAGCCCCGCGTCGGGCTCTGTGCTGACAGCTCAGAGCCTGGAGCCTGCTTTCAGATTCTGTGTCTCCCTCTTTCTGACCCTCCCCCGTTCATGCTCTGTCTCTCTGTCTCAAAAATAAATAAACGTTAAAGGAGTACACAAAGTATACTTATTTTTCCTCTTTTTGCATGGGGGCAAGTGTCTTTTTGAATTCATGCCACACAAGCTAAATAAATATGAACATATAAAGCTGATAACAATGATGGATTTCACCAAACAGAAGCTTAGAGTGGAAGGGTATTTTACAGCAGTACTTCTCAAATTTTTCAACGTTTTTTTTTTTTTATTTATTTTTTTATTTTTTTTATTTTTGGGACAGAGAGAGAGACAGAGCATGAACGGGGGAGGGGCAGAGAGAGAGGGAGACACAGAATCGGAAACAGGCTCCAGGCTCCGAGCCATCAGCCCAGAGCCTGACGCGGGGCTCGAACTCACGGACCGCGAGATCGTGACCTGGCTGAAGTCGGACGCTCAACCGACTGCGCCACCCAGGCGTCCCAGTACTTCTCAAATTTTAATGTGCATATGAGTCACCTGGGTATCTTGTTAAAATGCTGATCATGTGGGTCTAACAAACTCTCAGGCGATACTGGTGCTGCTGGTCCATGGACCACATTTCGAGTAGCAAGGCCACAGAGTTCTTAATGCAGAGCAGCACTGCCCAGTGGAGGCTTCTGCAGTGATACAGATGTTCTATATCTGCTTTGTCCAATATGGCAGCCATTAGCCACATGTGGCCATTGAGCACTTGACATGTGGCTAGTGCCTGGAGGAAACTAACTTTGAATTTTATTTAATTAAAGTGTTTTCATGTTTATTTATTTTTGAGAGAGAAAGAGAGAGAGAGAGAGAGAGAGAGAGAGAGAGAGCAAGTGGGGGAGGGGCAGGGAGGGAGAGAGAGAGAGAGAGAGACAGAGAGAGACACAGAATCCAAAGCAGGCTCCAGGCTCTGAGCTGTCAGCACAGACCCCGATGTGGGGCTTGAATTCATGGACTGTGAGATCATGACCTGAGCTGAAGTCAGGCACTTAACTGACTGAGCCACCCAGGTACCCCAAATTTTATTTAATTGCAATTCTTTTAGATTTAAATGGTCACCTGTGCCTAGTGGCCACCATACTGGAAAACAGCTTTGTAGAGTAGAAAACAGACTGAAAAATTTAGGAAAAAGGTTTCTGAAAGAAAGAAAAAAAACCCCTAAAAACCAGGGAAAACCACAGATTCCCCTCAATCCTATTGTAAATTTATACTGATTCCCACCCTCCCCTTCCTGCTTTCTGTAGCAAGGGCTCAAGGTTTCCCCTCTGTCCTCCAGAATCATTCTATAAACAAAATAGTGTAATTAGGAAAGGCTTTATAAACATTCTGAAGTGCAGAAGATTATCTCGTTTACATAAACCCTTTTGAGTCGGCAAAAACCAAGTCAGAAGTCTTATAAGAAGTAATTCTTTTGTTACAGGCACTTTCACCTTGGGTACATGGAGCAGGACTCTGAAGACAGGCTCCAAGGTTATTTCTTCACTGTGGGTTTTGGCCTGGAATGCAGGAACACATGCAAACCGTTCAGATAGTCAAGAAAAGTTCAAAAGGAAAAAGAGCTCAGTTCAAGTTGAGTTCCCCCAAATGAGAAAATGCTGAGGGTGGGGAAACGGTAGGGTTTAGTTTTGTCTAAACTGGATTTATCAGCTCTCAGCAGGTTACAGTCTATATTACAGCTAACGAGGTTGGGGGCTCTGCCCTGGGCTGGTGAGTACTAATTTCCATTGAGGAAAAAGTTATGAGGCTTGGATGTCTTAATGATAACAGATAATTTCTCTGTGTTGGCACAGCTACAAAGCACGTTGCTATGAAACTGCATAGATCGGGCTATTTCTTCTGTGTACACAGTTTCCACTTAAAGAATTCACTTGGCATGAGTTGCAAACCTGCTTGGGGACCCTTGTGATTAATTGCTTGAACTGGCTGGTGGCCATCAGCAGGATCTTGCATTTTGCCGGGTTCTACACAGAATTATGAAACTGGAGGTTTAATGGGATTTCAGGTAATAGAGCCCAGATGTCCAAGACTATGATGTTTGAAATTACACTGCTTGCAAGGCTTCGGGGCTTAAACCTTATTTATTTCTTGCTTAAATTTTCCTGTTCCCATCTTTATGTCACCTTGGACCAGTCAAATGCTAAGGTCTTCATTTTGGCATACGGCATCTAGAGAAGCCATTCACAAACATGCACCTGTAGCCAACAGCCTGGAGATACACAAGCTCCCTACCTTCCTGCCCTGGCTCTTGGGATTATCTTTCAGCCAAAAATATGGTAATTAACAGCCCTTCTACCACCTTGCTACTATACAGCACTTCACTTCCAAACTGCTTTCACACATTTAATTGCATCTTATTCGGTCAGGGTCTAGAAGAAATGGGCCGGGACAGGTATTATTATCTCCATTTGGATGAGGAAACCAAGGTGCACAGAAGAGAAGGAATAATAATAGCTAACATTTGTGGACCCTGTGTGCCAAGAAGTACTGTTCCCATGGGAGCTTCTTGTGCAGCATTTCCTTTAAGCCTAACAACAGCTTTGAGATAGATATGATTATCAGCTACACTTTGAAACCCAGAAAACAAAGGCACGCAGAGTTTGGGTCACCCTGCTAATTACTGAGGGAGCCAGGCTGGAAGCTGGTACTCTTGCTCTCAGTTACCTCTTTAAGGAGTATCGGTGGCATCACAGACAAGACCTCGGAGTCTGTTGTTGCTAACACAGCATTCATTTTACATCATTTGCAAGACAGAAGACAGATCCCAGGCACGTTTTTCTAAGGAGAAGCCCTCTGTATTCCTATTCCCTGCTTTCTTCCAGAGCAATGCTGCCTCCTGAATGCTCTGAGGGAGGAGGGAGATTCTGTTGAATGGCATCCCATTTGAAAAAAATACTTGGCCTAATATTCTAGGTCCTTTAGATGACACTTCAGCCTATCCTTCCAGCCTTATCCATTCTGCATTCCAGACAGAGGAATTGATGGAATTTGTCCCACTCTGCCTCTTCTTTGATTATATGGCCCCTCCTTCCTTCCTCATCCCCCTGCTCAACTTCTCCCTTTCCTATAAGGCCAGCTCACAGGCCGCTTTACAAAGGCTTCACATAGCCACACAAAGCCCATTTTTCCGTGTTCTGAACCTCTGTATGATTTTGTTGAATGAATGGATGAACAAATGGAAAAAATAACATCACTTTTTGACCGCTGTACCTGGCGCTATATGAAACACTGGGGATATGTGCACACAGGCAAACCATGACCGCATAATGTCCTGTACGCTATTATAGAAGGGCAAGATGCCAGGGGAGCAGAGAGAAGGGGGTTGCTCATTGCTGTTTGCAGATATGGCTGGAAAATCTGCCCAAGCCTCATCTCCCCTCCTAGTTAGGGAGACTTCGTGTTCAGGGGGCTTGTATTTGATGCATCTATGTACAGTGCTGAGATTCGGCATCATCTCTAACCTGAGCAAATATATGATAAACAATGAAGGGTTGTAGTAGAAGTGATGGGGTCTCTGTCACTATGGTAGGGGCATAGCCTTGCCGCTTCTGTGCACAAGAGGGAGGCAGGCCTTTGCAGATGCCCACAGTGCCTTCCCAATGGTGTTAGCCCAGAGGGAGGGGGAGAGGGTCAGTGTCCAGCAGTGGCCCAAACCTTAGCGCTCCTGAGTAAGGGGTCAAGGGATGTTTCATGTACTGCCTTCACATCCACAGTTTGGGCCAGCCTTCCCCAAACCTACTCCTGCCTTCAAAGGCTGGGAAATATTTCTTGTTTTAAGTTATTCCCATTTAAGAATGATTCCTCTCATTATTTAGCATTATTTGGCCCCTTATAAGTGCTCCGTGCAGATAAGCTATTTTTTTTTTAATTAATTAATTAATTTATTTATTTTTTAATATATGAAATTTACTGTCAAATTGGTTTCCATACAACACCCAGTGCTCATCCCAAAAGGTGCCCTCCTCAATACCCATCACCCACCCTGCCCTCCCTCCCACCCCCCATCAACCCTCAGTTTGTTCTCAGTTTTTAACAGTCTCTTATGCTTTGGCTCTCTCCCACTCTAACCTCTTTTTTTTTTTTTTTTCCCTTCCCCTCCCCCATGTGTTTCTGTTACGTTTCTCAGGATCCACATAAGAGTGAAACCATATGGTATCTGTCTTTCTCTGTATGGCTTATTTCACTTAGCATCACACTCTCCAGTTCCATCCACGTTGCTACAAAAGGCCATATTTCATTTTTTCTCATTGCCACGTAGTATTCCATTGTGTATATAAACCACAATTTCTTTATCCATTCATCAGTTGATGGACATTTAGGCTCTTTCCATAATTTGGCGATTGTTGAGAGTGCTGCTATAAACATTGGGGTACAAGTGCCCCTATGCATCAGTACTCCTGTATCCCTTGGATAAATTCCTAGCAGTGCTATTGCTGGGTCATAGGGTAGGTCTATTTTTAATTTTTTGAGGAACCTCCACACTGCTTTCCAGAGCGGCTGCACCAATTTGCATTCCCACCAACAGTGCAAGAGGGTTCCCGTCTCTCCACATCCTCTCCAGCATCTATAGTCTCCTGATTTCTTCATTTTGGCCACTCTGACTGGCGTGAGGTGGTATCTGAGTGTGGTTTTGATTTGTATTTCCCTGATGAGGAGTGACGTTGAACATCTTTTCATGTGCCTGTTGGCCATCCGGATGTCTTCTTTAGAGAAGTGTCTATTCATGTTTTCTGCCCATTTCTTCACTGGGTTATTTGTTTTTCGGGTGTGGAGTTTGATGAGCTCTTTATAGATTTTGGATAGTAGCCCTTTGTCCGATGTGTCATTTGCAAATATCTTTTCCCATTCCGTTGGTTGCCTTTTAGTTTTGTTGGTTGTTTCCTTTGCTGTGCAGAAGCTTTTTATCTTCATAAGGTCCCAGTAATTCACTTTTGCTTTTAATTCCCTTGCCTTTGGGGATGTGCCGAGTAAGAGATTGCTACGGCTGAGGTCAGAGAGGTCTTTTCCTGCTTTCTCCTCTAAGGTTTTGATGGTTTCCTGTCTCACATTCAGGTCCTTTATCCATTTTGAGTTTATTTTTGTGAATGGTGTGAGAAAGTGGTCTAGTTTCAACCTTCTGCATGTTGCTGTCCAGTTCTCCCAGCACCATTTGTTAAAGAGACTGTCTTTTTTCCATTGGATGTTCTTTCCTGCTTTGTCAAGATAAGCTATTCTTATTACTCTTCTCAACAGGATTGTGAGGGAACCCTGGTCAGTGGCCCAGCCCCTGAAAGAGTAAAGCTCTTTCTCTAGAAAGTTCGAGTTTGGTTTTGGGAAACTGCAGCAGCATTTCATTCAGTTTTGAAGTTTGTTGGAGACAGGAGGTGGGATGGCTATCACTGTACAACACGCCTGTCTTCTCTGAACCGCCAACCTGCGTTGCCCCCAAATTTTAGGGAATCAGTGTAAAATAATAAAAATAACAGTCTTTCGCATCTTGCTAGTTTTGAGACCGGTCATGTTACTGAACCTCTTCAAGCCACAGCTGCTTCATCTGCAAAAGGAGGGAATTCACGTGTTCCTCACCTACTAAAGGAGCTATGCAGATGTTTTTATTAGAACTACTTTCCCCTGAATCCAAGATGTAATTTATTTTTAAAGTTTATTTATTTATTTAAATTTTTTTTTTTTTTTTTTTTTTTTGAGAGAGAATGTGAAGGGGAGGGACAGGGAGTGAGAGGGAGAGAGAGAGAGAATCCCAAGCAGGCTCTGCGCTGTCAGCACAGAGCCCAAAATGGGGCTCGATCTCACGAACTGTGAGATCATGATCTGAGCTGCAGTCAAGAGTCAGATGCTTAACTGATGGAGACACCCAGGTGTCCCAAAGTTTGTTTAATTTTTTTTTAGTAATCTCTACACCCAACTCAGGGTTCAGACTCACAACCCTGAGATCAAGAGTTACATGCTCTGCTGACTGAGCCAGCCAGGTGCCCCACAAGATGCAATTTTTAATGTACCATGAAGAAAGGACAAAAAACAACAACACAAAAACCCTGCCAGTTGAACTATGACATAATGATATTTGATAGTCCTGGACAAGGAATAATATTAGCCTTTTGCTCCTTTGGAATTTCTTTCATTTATTCTGAAGAACCTGGTCATTTCTCTGCTGTCAGGTATAAGCTTTCTGTACTGTAGGCAATCCTGCATGCACTCCCGTAAGAAAACACAAGACGCCTTCACCTGCTTGTGATAACCTCCTATCCGAGGTGGTCGTGTAAAGTTCACAATTGCTGCTTTGCAGAAATAGATGAAATTGAGGCCGTTCCTCCGATGTCAGACATTTGCCTCACTAATGGTGCCCTATTTCCGTGGCTTTGGGCATACGAGATAAATTTTCGCTTCAGTGCCAAATTGTAGTGCACTATTTCTAAAGACATTTTTAAATAGCAATTAAACTCAACAGGTGAAGTACTAACAGTATATATAACTTGAGTGAAGAGATGAAAATGTGATCAGAGCCAAATTCATGCATGCAAGACTGCCATTTGGCCTTCGATGATTATAAGAATCCCTAGATTGTAAAATGTACAATTCAGAAATGTTAAGTATGAAAAAAAGGGCATTCCAGTTGCAGTGAAACACGGTAAGTGATGAGCATATATTATGGGTCTTGCACCCAGGAGATGCCCAACAAATCTCAAATCCCTTCTCTTTTATTTTTTTTTTATTATTTTTAAGATTTTTTGTTGTTTTTTCCTTCTCTTTTAAATAAGGAAGGAGAATGTGGTGAGTCTCAAAGGTGTATGGAGTCTGGACCTCATTTTTTTTCCCCCAAAACAATAAGATACTGAATTTAAATCTGATTCCTGTTAGATACAGTTTACATTTCAGAAAGTACAAAGCCATGAATAATCTCCAGAGAGATCAAAGTACTTTTCCAAACACTATGTGAGTGATGGCTGTAAGTTCTTTGTTGGAGCCCATTTCCCTACCTCCCATTGAGAGGTAGGGTCTTGTTTCCTACTCCCTTGACTCTGGAGCAGGTCTGTGACTGCTTTGTCTAATAGAATATGGCAGAAATAGCATTGGGCCAATCCTGGGTCTAATATTTAGGAGGACTGGAAACTTGTTTGCTCCTCTCTAGAACCTGTCACCATGCTATATATAAGTCAAGGAAACTACATCGGAGAGACCCACGTGGAGAATTAAGGCTCTCAGCTGACACTCCAGCTGCACAACCAGCCAACTGTTTGGACTAACTTGCCAGCCATTTGAGTGCACCATCTTGGATGTGGGTCTCTCAGTCCCAGCTGATAGCATGTGGGAGAAAACAGGAGGTCCCTGCTGAACCTTGCCCAAATTGCAGATCATAGCCAAATGATGACTGTTGAGTTTTGACGCTCTAAAATATGGAGCAGCTTGTTATACAGCAATAGATAACTGAAATTCATTACCTTGTTAATTTTCACAGATGCTCAGCAAGACCTGTTCTAGAACCTCAAGGAGTAGAACACAGAAGTGAACCTAGATCTTCCGATTCCTGCACTGAGGCCCTTGCATAATTATTCTGTGCACTGCAGTTATCAGAGGCTAATCAGGGCATGTCCTACTGTCTTACGCCTTAGCTCTCATCTAATTATATGATGAGAGCCAATTGGTCTAGGCCAATCTGTGGGTTCAGGAAAGAAATAAGAATAACAAACACTCAAGAGTGGAAAAGTTTCAGTTTTTCAATCTCTCTCTCTCCCCCCCCCCCCCCCCCACACACACTCTTAAGGCTTACTTGGAATTTGAGAGTAGACTTTATGAATTAGATGCAAATGTGCTTGTGATATTTCCAAGCTTTTTTTTTAAAGTTTATTTATTTATTTTGAGAGAGAGTGAGTGAGTGGGGGAGGGAGAGAGAGAGAGAATCTCATGCAGGCTCTGTACTGTCAGCATGGAGCCCGACGTGGGGCTCAAACTCATGAACTGCAAGATCACGACCTGAGCCAAAATCAAGAGTCAGATGATTATCCTGAACCAACCAGGCACCCTGAACTTCCAAGCTTTTTAACATACCTGGCGGTGGTGGCCTCAAAGAATAATATCGTAGTAGAAACAACCAAGAGTCTCAGGGAATTCATCCATATCAGTCACAGATTATTCAGAATGGAATCCCAAGTAGACAAAGATTACCTTGTTGACAGACTAAAACACAGGGAGTGGAGTCAGTCATGTCCTTGTGACATGAAGGCTCCATGTAGGGGTAGAAGTCTGGTTGACCACAGTGTCACTTCAGACAGCAAGCAAGTATATTTCACATTGTTGTTCACGTTCTAGGCCAGGATGTCAAGATCTTTTGTTTCCACATCTAGCGGTCTGTGTGTTGAGGCTATGGTTTCTGCAGCATGATAGAGCTAATGGTAAGAGCGTAGGCCCCTGGTGGAGACATCTAGGTCTACACAGGCCACACTGTCAACTATGTCATCTTACCGTACAATCAGCTAAAGACGCTTAGGGAGACAGATCTTCTTCGTGTCAGACAAACTCCAAATATCACTGAAGCAGGAAGCCCTTTATTAGGCATATATGCAGGATGCTATCTACCATGGGTATGAATGTTAGAAACTTGGTGTGTAATTTATTTTGGAAATCAAGGCCGGGAGGGAACATAAACTTTAGTGTTGAATTCAATACAAATAGCTGTTGTTTATTTTTGCTTTAAAGCTGTAGCGCTTAGGAAATTGTAATTCTTTCCCATGACTTGCTGGTCGATGGCAAAGCTCCCATTTCTTAACGAAACCAGTGGAATAGGAGACGGTGCCTTGTGGCACACGGACATAATAGAGAGGAGTCGAGAATGCAGGAGAGCGATGGCTGGAGGTGGAGGTCGAGGCTGTATAGGACCACTATTCAGATGAGAGGTTAAACAAAGGGGTCTGCCTGTTACTGCAGTTGTGAGACGTAAGGAGAATTTATTGGAAGCATTTAAAAAATTCTGAAGAAAAATGATCAAGCTAGAGGAATGTAACTTCTCTACACATGAAAAATTCTATTTGTCTTTTTTTTTTTAAAAATAAACCAGGTTAGGGGCGCCTGGGTGGCGCAGTCGGTTAAGCGTCCGACTTCAGCCAGGTCACGATCTCGCGGTCTGTGAGTTCGAGCCCCGCGTCAGGCTCTGGGCTGATGGCTCGGAGCCTGGAGCCTGTTTCCGATTCTGTGTCTCCCTCTCTCTCTGCCCCTCCCCCGTTCATGCTCAGTCTCTCTCTGTCCCAAAAATAAATAAAAAACGTTGAAAAAAAAAATTTAAAAAAAAAAAATAAATAAAATAAAATAAACCAGGTTATAGTCAAACTCCTCTATTTCAAAAGTCAAGCTCTGGCAATTTTAATAATCTAGAATAGGAGCTGGAAAATTATAGCACCTATGAGGCATATCCAGCCCACTACCTGTTTTCGTAAATAAAGTTTTATTGAAACCCAGCCACACCTGTCATGTATGTATTGTCTATGGCTGCTTTTCCAATTGCAGTGGAAGGGTTGAGTGCTTGCTACTGAGATCATAGGACTCAAAAAGCCTAAAATATTTAGTATGTGATTCTTTGTACAAAAAAAAAAGTTTGTGGACTCCTGATGTAAAATATCAAAATAAATCTAAGTGTTAGCGAAAAGGCTTTAAGAAGTTTACATAGTGCAAGGAAAACATGTGTTACCAAATACTTTCTACTCCATGGATATGCATCAAGTTCTTTCATTCTCAGAACAAGCTTGGTGGAGTAAGACAGCAGGATAGAAGTAGTAGGGACCTGTAGATAGTATCGATTAGTAGTTGGAAGAGGGTTGAAGTAACTGAAAAAGCAGCAATCTGGAGCCATTTAGTATAGGGGCACAGGGACTATGGCATAAAATAAATAAACTGATGTGCACAATGAGAGATTTAAAAAATGTTTACATTTAGGTGCTTGAAAGAGTAAACTTTGGTCATTTGGAAAATTTTTAAGTATTGGAGCTTATTTAAATCTTTCTCACTAAAGTATCAGCCATACATGAGTGTAGCATGAGACCTCAGGAAATCAATGCTATGGCTTGGTGTGCATATGTAAATATCCCTTCACTATCTACATCCCTACATTAGTTTGTCCTTTCTAGTCCCTGGCTTCAGCATTCCTCTTAGGCCCCTGCAGCACTTTCCTATCTGGTCTCTAGCTCTTTATTCTTCTGTGCAAATCTATCCCAAACACTCCTATCCCTTGGGTCTCCCCTGAAAAACTACCGGTCTTGTTCATCAGCACATACCAAATGAATATCCACTATGGGCAAGAGATTGTACTAGATTCTGAAGGAGACTCAGACCTGGGGTAAGGGAGTTTTTGTTCCCAAAGGGCTTAAAAGGTGAAAAGGAAGGAAACATAATATACTTAGAGAAAGATAATTAATAGTATAAGGTATAAGATGATACATAAAAAAAAGGTTTATTGGATTTCATATAAGCAAGTGATTACTGCTTCATGGATTGGTCCTGGAGAGGGTGGAATTGAGAGGAAGGGCATTCGAGGACGTTGGTGATGCCCGGCCCCGTTCAAAGCCACCCAGGGTTCCCACATTCCTCATCTGAGGCTCCCTGTAGTCACTACCCAACCATCACACCATCCCTAGCATCTCTCACAAATAAACTCTCCCCTGACGACCTCAGTGTTTTCTGGACTCTGATTTTTGAGCGTGCTAGTCCTAATGCCTAGAAAAGCTTTCTGTCCCCTCGAGCTTATCCCAACTTGACCTATTATTTGAGGACTAACTTCTTGTGGCCTCTGCATGGGGCCCCATCCGGGAGCATGGTCCCGTCCACTCCTGCTGTGCACGCCTACCATGCAGCTCACACCAAACACGGCTTGAAGCCCAAGTTCTGCAACACCAGAGCTGGCCAGTGCCCAAGAGGACAAGGACACCAATTACAGCCTTGGATGTTAAATTGCTCTGAGAATCTAAACGCTTATTCTCAAGTCATTTACTGATTCCACTGCAAATCGGTAACAAACAGCCCACAGTCTGGCATGGTTCTGCATCCTACAGTATAGCACCCTGCTCTAGTCTAACCTCATTTCTTCTCCTGAGTCTGCAAAGCACATATTGTCCATTTCAGGGGGGTAAAAACTGGCGGCACACAGGCCGAATTTGAATTGCCAACATGTAAAAATTGGGAGACGTATACTTCCTGCAAAAATTGTCAGTTGGGGCCTCATCGCCGCATATTCTCAAATGACAGTCACCGGCTAGAGCTGAGCAGGCCTGCCAATTTATTTATTTTTAAAATATATTTTTAATTAACCTCTACACCCAACGTGGGACTTGAACTCACAACCCTGAGATCAAGAGTCACATGCTCCACTGACTAAGCCAGCAGGGCGCCCCAGACCCACCTCTTTGGATGTGGCATGCACTCTCCAGTTCCCTGTAGTCCCCATGACACCGCCTGGTATTCTCAGGACAGCTCATCTCTCTTCGTGTGTTTGCCTGAGCCCTGTAGGCATTTGTGTCAGCCACACTGTGCATTCTATGATGTGCATTCTGCCACTTTAATTATATTATCACATACTCTAATTGCTTGCTGTGTTGTTTGTTTTGAGTTCACATCAAGATGCAAAGTCCTAGAGGGGAGAGACTGTGCTCTGTATTTTTTCTCAACGTCTCTCAGTAGATACGACAACGCTATGCACACGAACAAGTGCTTAGTACTTTTTAAATAGCTCAATGAACAAATGATCGATGTTGTTTAGGTTGTAAATCTAAAGTACATACCCTAAGTCAAATATACGAAGTAATTTTGTTAATACTCTCTGGTGGATTAAAGGCAGCTATGAATTCTCTGACACCTCCTAGTGACAGCTGGGGGTCTGTTTCCCCTCCCTTCTGACTGCTAGTTCTAGAGCTGGCCTGTACGAGGACAGGGGGCTACTTGGTCTCTTGAGAAATCTGACTTACTCTGCAGGAAAGACCATGTGGAGAAACCTTCCTAATCTCTTGAGAGGGGGAGGGCCCAGCTGAGCCAAGTTTTCAAGCCATCTCAGCCAAAGCACCAGGAAAGCAAGCAAAGGTGTCATGGTCAGCCCGGCCACCAGCTGAATACCACACAGGAACCACATTCACTGCCCTGTGAAGCTGAACAGCTGTCCAGCTGAGGCCGGAGCCAATCCCCAATCCTCAAAACCGTGACATATAATAAAATGCGTGTTGTCTTAAGCTACTAAGTTGTGGATGCAGTTTGTTACTAAACAGTGATAAATGAGTAAAACAGAATTTATCCCGAGTTTCCACTGTTTACTGGAATGACATCCTTATTAGTAACATTAAAGTCCTTACTTGCTGTTTTAAAGTTACGGCATACAACGAAAGTAATAACACCTATCTGGTGTTCTAGGTAAATGGTTGAGGCTGCTGGCAGGTGGAAGGGCTGACCTGGGAACTCTGTTGCCGAGAGAACTCGTGTCTCTTGGCGTGCAGGTCCGTGTTAGCAAGCACTCGCCTGTGCACACTTCCACTGTCACGTCCTTCAGTAACGGAATGCTAAGTAATATCTCGTTCTCCACAGCAACTCTGCTGGGCTATTAGTTTTTTTTAAATCTTACAAAGATATCTGTCCATTATTCTGATCTACATAAATAATCTGGCCGTGATTCTGTATTTTATGACTTTGTTTCTGTGACTGTCACGTTGTGGAATATGAAATTTTATAGTCTTTAAGAAAGGTTTCATTTCAGTTGACAGATCTTAGAAATCTGTAGGTTTTTAAAAGAAGTGTACATTTTTAATAAAAGCTTACCTCCTTGCCAAGAATCTGTTTTTAGTTAATCACTACGTTTTTCTTCTACCATTCATAACACACTGTAAAATCAGTTTATTAAAGATCTCTTCTCAACTATTCTCATGTGTTTCTCAATTTCCTGGGAACTAATTGGCAACAATCATGCTTCAAGCACGGAGAGACAAGATCCAGACTTGGCTAAGGTTGGAAAGGTAATGGAAACAGTTGACAGTTACTTCATCCATTTCTGATAATTTAACCCCATTAAACAAACAGATGAAAGCCTTCCCAAAGAACACCTGTTCTATTTTCTTGATATGGCCACTTTGTAATCATTTAACTGATGATTATGCAAATCCTGTCCTTTGAATGCAAAAGGTGTCCTTGGGCCAGAGGTTTAAAAAGCAGGAGGGGTGGGGGACTCACTCTGCATAGAGAAGAGATAACAAACACACAGGCGAATATGGTGAAGTGAAACCTCTGGAATTATTTGTACATCATTTCTAAATAACAATAATATTAATAACATTATTCATAAATAACAGAAGAGAAAACTTCTCAGAACTAAATTGGAGACAAAGGAGTGCTCATGGGAAGTTAAAGACCCATAGTGAAGACAGATAGCAAATGAACAAAATACTGTAGTCTCCCCTATTATGTGTTTATGGTCTGATTCATGAAATCACATATACATAAATTCAAATGTACATTAATTAAAACAATCTCTGCCCACAAGTGGTTCACCATCTGGTAAGGTGGAAGGTAGAAAGAGAAAGTAACAGACTATATGCCAGTGGATAAGTGCTGCAGGAGTAGTGTGGAAAACGTGCTGGAAACATACGTAATTGTTAATTACATCCAGGGAATGGGAAGGGGAATTTAAGCAGAGTCTGAAGGGTGAGTAGGAGCCCTCTGTGTATAGCTAGAGGAATAGCATTTCCAGAAGAGAGTTTTGCTTAAGCCACGATGTGGAAGAATGAAGGAACAGAGTTGTTTCCAGAAGGTTAGGATGTGAACAAATATCAGATATGGCTTAGTCAAAGGATGAGTTAATTGAGTGAGGAGTAGAGGGAAAAATGAGGGTGCAGTGGCTTGCAACCTAACCTAGAGTTTGGAGCCAGATCATGAAGAGACATGTACACCTGGCTAATGTGTTTGGATTTTATCATGTAGACAATGGGCAATTAGGAAACTTTTAAAGCAGAGGGTGTGTGCCATGATCATATTTATGGTTTAGAAATATCACTTTGTACTGGCACTGCCCTTAGGATGATCATATATTTGCTTTTGTAGCAATTGTCACAGTGGTCGTTTTACATTTGTTGGTGTGATTATTTGATTACTACTAATTAGAGAACAGAACACCATGCAAACAAGATCCATGTTTGTTTTTGCTCAGAAGAGTCTTCCCAGTACCAAGCATGGTGCCTGGCACATAGCAGGGGTTCAATGATGAGTCATTGAATGAATCAAACTATTTGATATTCGCATAGGTCAACCAAGACATGATGAAGGCCTACATCAAGGCAATGCCAGTGACAACAGGTAAGAAAGAATAACTGATTAACACCTTTAAAATGAAAATCCTGGGTTAACTCTAAGAGGTTAGGAGAAAGGATGGATATTAGAAGGGTACTCCAAAGTTTCTAGAGGGAAGTGCAGTTGTTTAAGAACCAGAAGGAAGAGAAGTGGGTGTTCTTGAGAGGGGAAGCATTTGGTTTCAACATGTATTTGAGAAGCCTCCAGGACATCGAGGTAGAGATATCGTATGGGCAACAGGGAGAATGTCTTGGTAGAAAGAACTGAGAAGTGGACATTGGGTTTGGGCTTTGTAATTTACCAGCTATGTGACCGAGGGCATGTCATGAGCTTCCCTCAACTTGGGTTTCTAACTTGTAAAAATGGAGATAAGAATCTCTGCCATAACTAATTTAGGATGATTTAAAAATTTTTTTTGATGTTTATTTATGAGACAGAGAGAGAGAGAGAGAGAGAGAGAGAGCAAGCGAGCATCAGTGGCGGAGGGGCAGAGAGAGAGGGAGACACAGAATCCAAAGCAGGCCCCAGGCTCTGAACCGGTAGCACAGAGCCTGATGCAGGGCTTGAACTCACAAGATCGTGACCTGAGCCGAAGTTGGACGCTTAACCAACTGAGCCACCCAAGTACCCCAGGATGATTTGATAATAATGTAAACTTTATTTTTTTTAATGTTTTGTTTACTTATTTTGAGAGAGAGAGAGAGAGAGGAAGGAGAGAGAGAATCCCAAACAAGCTTCACACCCAGCATGGAGCCTAATGCAGGGCCTGATCCCACGACCTCGAGATCATGACCTGAGACGAGACCAAAAGTTGGTCGCTCAACTGACTGAGCCACTCAGGCATCCCAATAACGTAAACTTTAAAAACATATGAGAAAGTGATTTTTAAAGTATATAGAATTTTATGAGGACTCATACTTATTATCATTACCCTAAAAGACTGCAATGCATCCCTTAATAGAGCATGGTACTAGTCAGTTACAGGTCATGGATTTAATGAATGTGTGCCATCTAACTTGGTAAAAGTACAGGTAAGTCCCTCCCTTCCAGTCAGCAGCCTTGTAAATGGTATGATGGCAGAATAGTCTGGGCACATCATCAGAAGTAGAAAAATTCTCTACATATGTCTTGTACTGAGAGTGACATATTCCAGTTTTAACAGAACGAGGAGATATTAATACCAGGAAAAGGAGATATGGTATTGCAGGTAATGAGAAAACAACTCATGCTCAAACAAATGTATCCTCTTGACAGGTTCTGGAGCCTTTCCTTTTTTCAGAAAGCCAAATATAAGTCCCTTTGTTTTAATGCATCCTTACTTCTAAAGTTGTCACTTCCTTCTTCAGCCAACATCCAGAACCTCCTCCGTATCCACCAGACCCATGGAACTCAATGCCTTATTCAGGCAGGGGTGAGTCACTCCCATGTTACTTCTTCTAGGATCTGGATTTTCTCTAGAAGATATTAGTCTGCTCAGAATCCAAGAGCTGAAAACATCTCAGCATTTTGACTTTAGGTTGGTCCTAAGGTTCTGTGGGAGTCTGGCAGGTAGGAACAGAAAAGGGCCCTCAATTCAGATGACTGATTTTAAAATTCCTAAAGCAGAACACTACCACAACCCTGCCCTGATATGGAGATAGTCATTGGGGACAGTTTTCTATTAGAGACTGGCTCCTGTTCTCAAAATGGGACTTGAGCACGGATTCCACGTAAGAAGGCAAAGTTGAGTTTCTGAGAAAAATCGATAGGGCTATATCTTTCGCCTGTCTCAAGTTCCTTGATGTGATATAAAAGCAATAATGGGCCTGGGAATGAAGTCATAAACAGTTAATCATTTTACACCACAATAAACGTATGGCAAGATTGAATTAGGGTTTAGACAAAGCACCGGGCAGGCGGGAAGGAGACCCGGTTTTCCTTGCCAGTGCGTGCATTGTGTCCATCTTCAGGAAGTCACTGGGCGGCTCTGGACCTCAGTTTTCCTGCCATGGGCAGAAGTGGCATGGTTCAGTAGGTAAAGAGATAATAATGACAACTGTGAATAATGACACAGTGAAGACTTACTATGTGCTAGGCTCTGTTCTTGACCTTGGCGTAAGTCAACGAACAGAAGATTTCTTCCGTTCATAAAACTCCCATTTTAGTGAGGGAAGACGCGATAAAAAACATACATAAGTACGTTATTTTGTATTTCAGAAGTTGATGAGTGATGACTCCCCTCATCCACATCAGATAAATGATAATGTACTCAGATCATAGGTTGTTGTAATAACGCAACAAAGTAGAAGAAAAAGCCCCTAGCACTCAAATGTTACTATTATATTTTCCAATTTATAATTTCTAATAATTATTATATTTTCTTTTTTTAAGTTTTATTTTTTTAGTAATCTCTATACCCAATGTGGGGCTCCAACTCATGACCCTGAGATCAAGAGCTGCATGCTCTTCCAAGCGAGCCAGCCAGGTGCCCCCCTTTTTAAATTTATTATTTGTATTGTAATTATGTTTTCTAATCTCAAATACTTTGACCCCAAAATCATGATTCTCAGATAACAGGTGTCATAATAACAAAGGGCAATATTTAAAAATCACAAAGGAAACCAAGGATATAATTTAGCCCAGGTGGTTTGCCTCAAGACCTGGCCGATTATGGGAACAGCGATGCTTGCTGAAGTGGAGTGCCTCTAAGATTCACACACTGGACAGACATCGGCAGGCTATATTTTTAGTTCCAGGAGTAAAAAAAAAAAAATAGATTTGTAAATTATAAAACAAAGCTCTTTAATTTTATAACAGGTCTAACCAGCCTCCAGAGGCTAGCTGTGTGGAGAACAACACACCTGAACAATAATCAGAAAAGGCAAAACTGCCTCCTCTGGAAATTGACGTTAACAGATTTGACTTTTTCTTTTTCGTGCCAGACACAGAGCGTGTCTGGAAGAGGTATGAATTTCAGTGCATCACTTACAGAACTGCTGACCTCTGTGGGAAATGTTTAAGTCCTTTGATGTAACTTATTGTTGAGCAAACAGTATTTCTGGCACTAAAAACATTTTGGGTTTATATCTGTTTCCATCAATCTTTATTCATTGACATTATCATTGCTCACCTATTACAGAGATTTCTCAACTGAGACTTCTCAAAAGGGCAGAGGGTTGGAGAGAGTATGTACTGAAATGACCAAAAGATTTTGTTGCTCCCCGCTTCCCCTGCCCTGCCCTTTGCTTATAGAGGTCATAAAATCACTCATGGGAGAGGACGTTTTTTTATTAGAAAACAGTAAAAGTAGCTGAGGCTGGTCTCCTTCCTGTGTTAGGTAAATGCCACACATTTTGAGGCTAATATTATTTTAAAAAAAAACTATGTCTCCATTCATTCATTCTACGTTGAATGTTGGTTATGTTCTGGGTGCTGTGCTAGGTAGGCACAGACATAAAAACTAAGAGCTCACAACTCCAGGGAGAGCATTCTGTCTATGAACATGAGGCTGGATTACCCAGAACCTAAAAGAAGGTCATTCCATTGACTTTACAGAGAACTTGACCTTGCTTCCCAAATGCTGCTGGGAAGGCTATGTTGCCAGGGCTTTCGGAGGCTGCCAGCTCTCAGAGAAGATCCGGGAGTAATCTGGGAGGGAGTGGGCTTGGTGCCATGCTGGGGGCAGTAGGATCATTAAGTTCACTAACTGCTTGCAGGGGAATAGGGTTAATGGGCCAGAACCTTTCTGGAGCTTAGTACTCAGGAGTTTGACTAAGTCCCCAAAAGAGCATGTTAAGCAATTTAGGTAAGTTTATTTCAACTCAGCAAAACTTTACGAAGGGACTTCAGAGGAGCAAGTTGGGCCTGTATATGCAAGGATGCAGATTGAGCAGTTTCTGCCTTCAAAGAGCTTACAGTCCTAGTCATACCTTTCCATGTGCTAAGGGTAGGAGGAAGCTTGATCTGGAGCTCGAGACAACACTGAAGCAGCCCTGCAAGAACAGATGATGGGGCCGAGGCTCCGAGAGGGGCAGGAAAGTAGCTAAGGCTGCCATGAATTACAGCTGGTTCAGTCCCCAGAGTAGCTTGAGTCACCCCTTCAGGTGTTCTACAAACTGGGTATCCAGATACAGACTTGACTCAGACAACTGTCTGGGTCACAGGATTTGTGTGTATGCAGCAGGAAAATAGAAGAGTTCACACACACTGAGCGCTTGCTCTGTGTCAGGCGCTGTCCAAAGTGCTGGTGCATAATAAGTATTTTATATTTATTATCTCATTTAATCCTCACAAACCATCTGAACAGGTGGGGGAAGGGCATGACCATCTCCATTTAACACAAGAAGAAACTGAGGTATAAGGAGGCTAAGTTACTAGCAAAAATCCATATACTCAGTAACTTGATGAATCAGGATTCAAATTCTGGTTATCTGGAGACTGCTGTTCCTGTTACCCTGCTGCCTGGGACAAGCTCTTTCCCTTTTGGGCATATTGAAGATTGTTATCAAATAAACATTTCGGCAATGGGAATTCTGGCAGAATATTGGATATATAGGATATAAAAGAATTCTATCGAAGGTCAAGAAAGCCCTCTGTTGACAGCAGGCTGACTTCTCATATATTTCTTTAAATTTCAACCTTGAAAGTCCTTCTATCCATCCATCTGTCCATCTATCCATCAACCATTCAGCAAACATTTGTGGTGGACCCACTACATGCTATGCGCTGTGTGAGGTGCTGGGGATACAAAGATAAAAGTTTACACAGTCCCTGCCCTCAATTAAGTCATCGCGGTGCACGGTGCGGCAGTGGGGAGGGGGTCTTGCAAAAAACATTAGAATCTAATGATACCCCTGTTCTATCTTAGGAAGAAGCAAAGTTTTATGGGTGCACGGAGGAAGAAGGAAGTAGGTCAGCTTGTGGAAATCAAGAACTTCCAGAAGGGTTGACACGTAAGCCGAGGATGATAGCTGCTGAGAAAAACTGGGCAGCTTTGAGAGTGTGTGTGTGTGTGTGTGTGTGTGTGTGTGTGTGTGTGTAAAGACTGAGGAACAGTGAGAGGGTGAATGAGTGGAACATTTCAGAAACCACTGGCAGCATTTGGAGTGAAGGACACTGCAGTTGGAATTAGAAGACAATGTGTTTTCCTCCTGGGTCTAGCACAACAAGGAAGTATGACACTGGCTTAGTCACTTGCCTTTCTGAGACTTGCTTTCGTTATTTATTAGACAAGAATATTGATATTTAGTTGACCTCTCACTCACAGGGATGGGACTGAACATTTCTGCAGCTTTAAGAAGAACATTTTATTAATACAAATTATTATGATTAAAAGTGAATTTATCCTCTCCATTCCCCAACTGCGTAAGGACAGGCTTTAGCCACAAGGGAAAGGAAAGCAACCCATGGCTGACAAATAAGAGTTAGAAAAATTGTGTCTCCTGTACTTTTTTCTTTTTTCTCCCTGACTTCTTTTGGCCCTCCCAAAGTCCGCACCACACCTTGCTTTGCACATTTGGCCTGTTCTCCCCCCTCCTTTCTAACTTCACACTGAACTTTTAGGCCTGCCCTTTCCAACTCCCCAGGCACCATTTTCATTATTTTGGTTCCCATGGTGTTGAGTATAAGGACTAAAGGCTGAAAATCCATAACAAGCTCTGGGAACTTCATGAGCTAACTAGGTCTAGGCTCCGACTCAAAACTAAGCATACCAAGATGAAAGCATTCAGATGATGAGCTCCCCTTTCCTCTCTCTGTTTTCCCCCTTTGTTACAGATGTTTGCACCTCTTGGGTTCCCCTCTGGGAGGATTTTCCTGGAAAAAGAGAGAATGTACAGCTGTCTTACTATGACCAGTAGTGACTGCCATTTGAAGTTCAGAGCTGAAGCCCAATGATTGCATTTATCGCATCAGATGCTTCAGTCCCTGCTAATTCTGAGCTGCACCAACAACACACTTCCTCCTGGGATGTGATCTACCTATGAGAGAGGAAATATGAATCTGCCATGCGGGGAAAGGGATTTTAAGAAAAGAAATCTGAGGGTTAGTGGCCTGGAAAAGAAGTGTTCTGTAATGGTCACTTTGGCATACCTGAAGACCTGCTAAGGAGGCTGAGCAGGAACCAGCAAAAGGAGCAGGAAGGTGACAATGAAAACGGTCATCTATGTTTAATGAGGGCCTACTATAGTGCAGGCACCATGCTAAGGGCTTTATTTGGAATTCTCATCTGGACCTCACAACAACCCTGTGACACAGATACTATTTTTTTTTAAGTTCATTTATTTTGAGAGAGAGAGAGAGAGAGAGAGCGAGAGAGTGAGCAGGGGTGGGGCAGAGAGAGAGGGAGAGAGAGAGAATCCCAAGCAGCCTCTGCACTAACAGTGCCCCAATGTGGGGCTTGAACTTACAAACTGTGAGATCATGACCTTAGCCAAAATCGAGTCGAACGCTCAACCGACAGAGCAATTCAGGCACCCGCCCCACCCTTATTTTTTTGTTTTTTAAAGCTTAGGATGTAGATACTATTCCTGTCACAGTTTTAGAGATGACAGATAAAGAGGCTAAATGACTTGCCCAAGGGACTACGACTAGTAAGAGATGGAAGCAGGACTCTATCATCGAGAGAAATCTCAGACACATGGTCTCCTAGACAGGCTATATGTGAGGATCATTTGGGGGAGCTGATCACACTGTTGATTCGTGAACAACACAGGGGATATATTAAATCAGTATCTAGGGATGCCATCTGGGACTGTGTCATTTCCCAAAAGCTTCCCTGGTGGTTTTGATGTTCATCCAGGTTTGAGTACCTCTGGAGGACATGTGCTTTATATGATCTCAAGGGACAGATCCAGTACCAATGTGGGGACAGTGTGGGGAGACAGGTTTCAGCTCAGTGAAGGATGGTTAGGGATGACCCGAGGAGGCAGGTGCTGCTCTGGGAGCAAGCAGGCTTCCTGTGTGTGGGGACTGGAAGCCAGCACAATACAGACATAGTGATGTTTAAGTCACTTCTAACCTCAACAGTCTATGAGTTCCATTCATTAATTCATTTAGCTGGTATTCATTGGGCACAAACTATATGCCGGGTACTGTGCCAGGCACCTTTATTCTCCCAGTGATCATGGAACACGGCTAAGGCCATTGCAGTTTCCAACTGCACAACCAGTGGTTGTGTGTAGTTTTTTCATTTGAAGTAGCTATGAGAAGGTGATCCTGTACCACAGCTCATAATATGTTAGGGGTGTCTTTGACCCTAAGTTTTTTCACTCACTGATTCATTTATTTATTTAGCAAACATTTGTTGATTGGGTATTGTGTGTTAGATGGCTACCTATCTACCAAAATTTGTGTTCTCCCTTCCATATACTTTTCAGTAGAAAGAGCTGTCCAGCTAGGGACCATATGTCCTAGAACCCCTCACAATGAGGTGTGGCCACGTGACTGAATTCTTGCCAACAGGATGTGAACAGTGATATATACACCTCTAGACCTGGTCCGTTAAAGCCTCTCCTGAGGCACTCCTTAGCACTCTTTTTCTTTTGGGCTGGATTGAAAGGAGGAAACCTCTAGGGAGACTTTGAAAGCCACTCGTTGATGATGGCAGAGCCTCTGTTGGCCTGGGTCACTGATTGCATGCATGAGGGCCATCCTGTCCACCTGTCAAACTTGCCTAGGACTGTTATCCATGCAAAAATGAGTCTATCACATTGGAACTTTTATACATGACTTTGCATGTTATAGCAGTCAGCCTACCTTCATATAGGTCTATGAACAAGAAAGACCTTACCCTGGGGCGCCTGGGTGGCTCAGTCGGTTAAGCATCTGACTTCGGCTCAGGTCATGATGTTGCAATTTGTAAATTCGAGCCTTGCATCAGGCTCTGTGCTGACAGCTCAGAGCCTGGAGGTGCTTCCGATTCTGTGTCTCCCTCTCTCTCTGCCCCTCCCCCACTTACACTCTGTCTTTCTCTGTCAAAAATAAACATTAAAAAAATATATGAAAAAAGAGAAATTAAAAAAAAAAAAGACAGAACTTGTTCTGTATCTCAGAGCTCCCAGCTGCACTGATGACACAAATTACAATCAAGGTTGTGACAATATAAACTCCCCGCAGTAGCACAAAACAGGAGCATGTAAACCATCATCCTAGGGGATCACAGAAATGCCAGCCAACTTGAGACTGGAGGGTAAACTGGAATTCATCAGAATGGGAGGGAGGAAGGGTGATCCCTTCAGAACATAGCCAGGGGCAACAAAGTACATGGGGTATCTGAGGAAATGGAACAGGTTGAGTAGGGCCAGAGTGAGGTCAGGGGCAAAGTTGGGTAGTGGTGAGGGGTGCTGTTGTAGGGTTAAGATCATCTGCCAGATCAGCAGAGGGAATTAAGAGTCTCATGTCCCTTTTAGATTACTGGGCTCAGAGCCCCAACATCATTGCAGGAATACCAGCGTGGAAGTCCAATGTGTGTGTGTGTGTGTGTGTGTGCGTGTGCACATATGTTGAGGGTGAAAAAGGGAGGCAAAGTGAAGGGGAAGACAAAGTTGATTCAGTCATTTTGAACTGAGTCATATCAGAGGCAACAGAGGGTGTTGGTTCTCAGGGTGTGCTGGATGGAGGCCATGGCACCAGATTTGTGAGGTGGGGTCACTAGCTCTGGCAAGCTTAACAGAAATGAAGAGTGCTAGCCCGATTCTGGTTTAAACAGACAATATTGAAACCCTGCCAGGAAGAATCTGAGCAATATTTTGCAAACTTTAATAACAGCTCAGAGAAACCGATCAGAGCATTTGGCTTTGCCGTGCATTATTGCTTAGCTGGACCCATGTAATAGCAGAGAGAAATGAATCTATTTTTTTCCATTTGCAGAGAATAATATTTTTTCTTCCTCCCAAACGGAGAGAAATTCAGTAAAGTCTAAATGTATTTGTTTCATTCCTTATTTCAACTTCGCTATAAATCGCCCATAGGGTTTTGGCACCCACTGTTAAGGTAGTTGGTTCACTGCCTGAAATATCTTCTTATTGGAAATTGTATTCTGGAAACTGGAACTTTACTTAGTTGAAACCTTAATTTGTAGCTTTGATATACCAGTTGCCAGGCAGTGCCTGTGAGAATTAGAAGGGTTTTGAATAGGCCGAGTAGCGGGAGAGTTCCATATCTCATTTCCCTCTGAGACAAGGAAGTTGACAGCTTTCTGGATCCATGTAGTAGAAAGAACATGAGATGGTTTTGGAAACTGAAATGGGACCAAATCCCAGATCAACCACTTATGAACTGGGTGACTTTGAAGACAGACATGGTTTAAGCATTCTGGGGTCCTTGAGTTCCCAGGTAAGGTGGGAAGATAAGGTAAGGTGCATCAAATGTCTGTGGTAGTGCCTGCCTTTTAGGAGAATCCTATCAAATGGCATTTCCTTTCCTCTTCCTCCTCTTCCCTAAGGCAGAGAGAAGGGTTGTGAAGCAGCACATAGACTGTTTCCACATTGGCATGTAGACTCCTTACACCCAGCTCTGTGAATGGGAAAGGTCCAGATGTCCCCCTCAGTCCTGACAAAATAGGCAGATCAGGGGGTGATGTGGGCTGGTGACATGTTAAGGTGCTTCCCACAGGGAGAAAGGTATCTGAAGAGTCCTTGAAGTCCCAAGCACATAAGGGCCTTAAAACAGGCTGCAAGCTAGGTATTAGAACTGGGTCCCTTGGCAGAGAGGCTCACATTTGGCTCAGCTCCAGGACAAGTGGAATGCTCTGGTTTCATTTTGGGGAATAATGTAGGGGAAGATGAACGAAGACCTTTTCATCTTAGACAGATGAATATTCTCTGAGGAAAACAGAACTAGGAAAAAAAATGACAGGGAAGAAGGTAGGAGGGAATCATTCTCCTTTCGGTAGGACTGGTGGCTCTCCAATTGCTTTTGGTGAGAAGTCTGTGCACAAAAGGGGTTGGAACATTCTTTCTCATTCATTAGTCTCTGCTGGAATGTTATCTCTATAAAAGGCCTTCCCTGACTACCCCTCTCCCCAAAGAAGGTACCTCCTTACCTCACTTTACGTTCATCGCAATATTTGTCATCATCCCAAATGACACAGATTGATTTGGCTCTGTGTTCATAATTTGTCTTCCCCAGTGGAATGCACCTGTGATGGTAGTTTCTGCAGCTCGCTTGCTTACCGTATCCCTGGGGCATAATGCCCGATACAGAAATATTTCTTGGACGAAGTGATGAACAAAATATATATGTTGTTTATAGTGACTGCTGTTTTTATTTTTAGAGGTTAGGGGGATGATTAAGAAAAAGTAAAATTATTGCTATAAAATAAGACATTACAAATAGATAATTCTCCACACAACACAGCTATTTTTTCTTGATTTATAAGTACTTTCAGAAGCAGAATTGATTTTTATCCACTTTTTCTTACAGAAGTATCATCAAAAAGTTCAATGTTTGACCAATGAATTCCAAGTTACGTTTAGATAAATATACTTCCATTTTAGAATTTCATCCCATTTCTTGGTAATCAGAAGGTATTATCCCAGTAAGCGCCCATTTGTACCATCATTTATCTTAAAGTCAGCTCCATTATCTCAAATGTATAAGCCTTATATTTTAGGGTCAGTATGATGTCACTATCAATTTGTTAGCGGAAAACGTACATATTATAAACATTTTAAATGAACACAATTACCGTAAATCTATTTTTTCACATGTGTGCTGGTGTCCACAGGGTTTTATCATTTTGACAAAGGGAAAATGGCTTTTCAGCAGGCAATCGAATGTGAGAGTCTCACTACAATGTGAACGGGATCTTAGCAGCTGGAATGGATACTTCATAAGATACTTTATACTTCAGGGAAAAATTCACTAGGCTCTTGGATGTTGGGGTCACATTTAAAAGGTAGATAAGAGGGGCGCCTGGGTGGCTCAGTCGGTTGAGCGTCCGACTTCGGCTCAGGTCATGATCTCGTGGTCTGTGAGTTCGAGCCCTGCGTCAGGCTCTGTGCTGACAGCTCAGAGCCTGGAGCCTGTTTCGGATTCTGTGTCTCCCTCTCTCTCTCTGCCCCTTCCCCACTCATGCTCTGTCTCTCTCTCTGTCAAAAATAAATAAACATTAAAAAGTAGATAGGAGGGGACACACAGAAATAAGGACAATGCTGATTGTCAGTTAGTACTGTGACAGTCCACTGAGAGAACAGGCAAATGGGCACCCAGAATTCACAACTCACAAGGGACTCTCTATTCTTCCTAAGGTTATTTTGTGTTGAGTTTTCTGTCTGGACTCTGATTCCCTCCTTCATGCTGCAAAAACAACAAAGTAGCCCGTTCTGGAAGACAATGTAGCAGGAATTGTACACTTTGACTCTGGAGCTGTCCCCCCAACCCTCTTGCTGCAGACCATGTGACCTGCTATAAACGAATCCCTTCAAGCCAGTGTCAGCATAACAGTAATAACAATTACCTTCTAGGCTTGTTGTGGTTTGAATAAGCTGATGGTACTGTGCTAAGCACTTAGTAAGTCCTCAACCAGTGAGTGTTGGCAGCTATGAAAAGCTGTTTGGTAACTACTTCATACCCTTCCCTGAACCATCCATGGATTGTGCACTGCCACGATGTTTGTTTTATTAAAATATTGAAGCAGAAAAGCCTCAGTGAGCAGCAGCCTCCCACTTGTGAGACAGTCCTAGCAAAGACTAGGGAAGTGGGCAGCGTTGTGCCTTAACAGCATTAAAGCAATTATCCCCTGCGTTATTAAACTCCATGGTATCCAGTTCAACTTGAGAAATAATAAGAATTAAATACAGTCCAAACAGTAGCACTTTCCCTCCATCGTGAAAGAGTGGCACTCAACAATGAAGCGCTCTAGCTAAATAACCAAGTTCAGGGCCTAAATTTAGGATGGGGCAATTGTGAAACAGTTGATTACTGCATCTAAGATTATGGGTGTTCTTGTCAACTGTGGAAGATGATGAAGTAAATATAAAATGATGGATTATTATGGGCACAATTATGGGAAAAACCCTGCCTGGGCTGCCTAGAGTGACTCTGCATTGCTACATGGAAAGATTATGGAAAGATTATGGAAAAAGACAACTCGTGTCCAAGAAAGGCACATAAACATTATCCATCTTCTATGAGAAATTCGATAGAGGGACTGAATGGAACAGTTTATTTCATTATCACATTTGACCCTTAAGATGAAAAGACATGTTTTGGGAGACTGGAACCCTCTCTTATGCTTCATGTGGATGAAAAAACAAAACAAAAAAACAACATTGGTTCAAAGCCCAAAAAGTAGACAAAGTGATGTCACAACATCGTCAAAAATATACCTTCTTGGTTTCTAATCAGTTTCCAAGCAGCCCAAAGGACAGAATTACCATTTGTGCTTTGACATAAGGCAGACTCCCCACTTTTGAGCTGTGTCTCTTGCCTTCCGTAAGCCATGCTTTCCCCATTGGTAAATTTAGGATGATAGTCATAGGACCTTCTTCATAGGGATGGTGTAAGGCTCTGGGTTAAATGTTTATATGAATTGTTCCATTCAACTCCATTGTAAATGTTCCATAAATGGTAGCCACTCTCCATAATTCCATTCTGCTTCTGCAACTTAAAACCTTTGTGACCTCGGGCAGATTATGTAATTTCTACGTACAGCTGTTTCCTCATATTTAAGAAGATAATGATCGAGGATTGTACTGTATCTACCAGACCAAATTGTTGGGGAGGGACGAATGAGCTGTGCAAAACATGCTTCTCAGACATATAAGCCTTCTATGTGTTAGCTGCTATTATTATTACTATTATTATTATTATTATTATTATTATTATTATTATGACTACTACAACTTATTCGTTCATTCATTCATTTTACTACTACAGCTATTTTAAGAATTAATCAAGTCCATGATAGGTGACTAGGGGGAGTGACGCTTCTCAGGATGTGGTCCTGACAGCTCTATCTTGTCAAACTAATGATATGATGGAAGACTTGGGCTTGTTGTTGCTCTCCGGCTGTGGGGTCCTAGAAGCCACCTCTATAATCTATGGATATGCCAAGATGAGCCACCTGAGGCTACATCACAATACCACTTTGAGCCTCTCTCCACAGGAAGAACTGGAGGGTGGGAGAGGCTTGGAAACTGCTCAGCCCTCCCAAATTTTGGGGCTTTTGATGTCATGGCTTAATAAATTTTTTTTATTATTAGGATCACCCCAATATAACAATTAAATGTTAATATTAAACAAAACAAAACGGAGGGGCGCCTGGGTGGCTCAGTCAGTTAAGCATCCGACTTTGGCACAGGTCATGATCTTGCGGTCCGTGAGTTTGAGTCCCTCATTGGGTTCTGTGCTGACAGCTCAGAGCCTGGAGCCTGCTTCAGATTCTGTGTCTTCCTCTCTCTCTGCCCCTCCCCTGCTTGCACTCTGTCTCTCTTCTCTCATAAATAAACATTAAAACAAAATTTAAAAAACCCCAGAAAAATAGTAACTGTGTGCCTTTATTCCCTGCTCCCCCACCTGATTCTTCTTCCTTTTCCTCATTCCCTCTCTCCGTCTGCTCCAATATACCAGGAGCTTCAAAGAAGAGAAGTAGCCAAGACCCTTCCCAAACTCTGACAGGGCTCCCTAGTACCTTCTCCATCAAAGTTCTCCTTGATCGGGATTTGGGGTGCCTGCCTCTGTGATTGGTTCAATCCCCACCTCTGGAAACGCTAGCTTGAGCGTCTGTTTTCACCCATGTGTAAAATGGGGGTAATAATTCTACCTTGCTCACAGGACCACTCGGAAGGTTGCATGAGTTCATGCTCCTGACATTTGAGCAGTGTCTGGCACAAAGTACAGGATAGTATATTAGCCAATGTTACTTGTCGCAAGCTTTGGGATTCCAGTATCAGAAAGTTACTACTCTAGCCAGCTAGGATTTTCCTTCCCCCCACCATTTTCATTGTTATAAAATATACATAACATTTACCATTTTAACTATTTTTAAATGGAGAGTTCAGGGCCATTAAGAACATTCACATTTGGTGCAACCATCATTTCCTCTTATTTTGTGGGTAAGTCCCATGAGACTCTGAATCAGACCTTGTGACTTGCCCAAAGTTACACCGAATCCTAGAACCTGTGTCTTCTACTCCTTCAGAATTCCCCAGACTTTGGAAGGATCTCTTCTTCCTCTCACACAGACTCAAGTTTTGAATGAGTAATGAAGTCAGGGATAAAATTACCGTGTTCATTAAGTTAACACATTTATTTCCATAGATACTTCTTGGGTATCTACCTGCCATGGAAGGATGCATGCAAGAGAACTGGCAAAGAGAATCTCAGTTATTCTTTACAACAGCCATTATTGGTATTTGGCTGGTGTTATTTAGTTTTTTGTTTGTTTGTTTTTCACTTTATAAATGAGTCCATTCAGGGCCAGAGAAGGTTGGTAACTTCTTCAAAGGCGCATAGTAAATAGTGCAGATGTGGTCCAATACCAGATGGACAGAGGTCCAACATATAATGAATCTGGTGACAGGGTTTATTAAGGCTTTCTAGGAATTTTTTTTTTTTTTTGCCTTAAGCCATAACAACATAATACCAATATGCAGAGTACATTTTTGTTACCATGGTAAAAAGAAACAGACTCTTCTGTGAATGAAGGGTACCTGGAGCAAAAAGGAATTACGTCTCATGTTCACAGACCGAGAGCATTATTGAAATATCACAGCAGGGTATTCTCACGCCTTGGGATGGAAACGCTGACAGTGATGATGATGATGGGGTTGTTGATGATGAAAATGCTCATAACTATCAACCATGGCGTGTCTCCTACATACTGGGTTTGTGTTAGGCACATTCATAGCTGCTGGGAATACAGTAGGAAGACAGATACATAGGATACACAAGATTCCCATTCTCCTGGAGCTTATAATCTAATAAGCAATAGGACACGTCACCTTGATCCTGAAAACAACCATATGAGATTAGAAAGATGACAGTCATAACAGAAACTACCACCAAACTTCTCTTTAGAGAACTTACTATGTGCCAGACAGTCTCCTAGGTGCTTTACACACAAAGTATGTCATTCTTCAGATTATAGAACTTCCGTGAGCATTAGTTTCGTCATAACAAAAATGGGCATATATGGGTCTGACACCAAAGACTTTCTACCATATTCTCCTCTCTTAGGCTAAGCTCTGGCTTCATTTTCTTTTCTTTTCTTTTCTTTTTTTTAATGTTTATTTATTTTTGAGAGCGAGTGGGGGAGGGGCAGAGAGAAAGGGAGAGAAAATTCCAAGCAGGCTCTGCACTGTCAGTGCAGAGCCTGACGTGGGGCTCAAACTCACGAACCGTGAGACCATGACCTGAGTCCAAATCAAGAGTTGGATGCTTAACTGACCAAGCCATCCAGGCTTCATTTTCTATTGAGACCATTTGTTACTTCCATCCTGGGTTTAGATCCCAACATCTTGGGCTAGAAAGCAAAAGGTGTTGGGTGTTTACTTTCTAGAAGCGACCAGGTCTCTGTAGATGAGAACGTTTTCCCCCTCTTCTTTCCATTATGAGGGAAAGCAGGGAATCCCAGCCAGACCACTGACTATAAACTGCCTCATGGGGACCGTGTGCAGATGCTTCACTCTACAGCGTCACCTCACAGTGGCTGGGCTTCTTCTAGGGCATGGAGTGTATTAGGCATGATCTTGGTCATTCTGCAGGAGTCAGGGATATCTCCACTTCCCTGAATACCCTAGGCAAAATGGCAGTAAATTCGTATAATGTTATTGCTATTTCAGCTTACATAGCACTCTCCCATAGGTTGTTTCAGTGGATCCTTGTAAAAACCTGGAGGATGTCTTTATTTTATGGATGAAATTCCGGTGGCTCTCTAGTAAGGCTCACATGGCAAAGAGCTGGTGGAAACCTTTAGTACAACTTCATGAGCAATTCTGAGCCAGAAACACCTAACCAGGCCACTCTTAAATTTGTAACCCTCATAAGAGGTAACATTTTTTGTTTTTTGTTTTTTTGTTTTTTTTTGGTTTTTTTTAAAAATTTTTTTTTTTTTAATTTATTTTTGGACAGAGAGAGACAGAGCATGAACGGGGGAGGGGCAGAGAGAGAGGGAGGCACAGAATCGGAAACAGGCTCCAGGCTCCGAGCCATCAGCCCAGAGCCTGACGCGGGGCTCGAACTCACGGACGGCGAGATCGTGACCTGGCTGAAGTCGGACGCTTAACCGACTGCGCCACCCAGGCGCCCCACATTTTTTGTTTTTACAGCTAAACGTTAGGGCAATTTGTTATGCAGAAATAGATAACGAATACTAATTTTGGGAGCACAGACATTCACCTTCAGAGTCAGGCAGTTCTGGATTTGCATTCCAGTTTTGCCAGTTATTGGGCAACTCATTCCATCTCTCTCTAAGCCTCAATTTCCTCACCTGAAAAATGGAGATAATAACAGTATTTATGCCCAAGTTCCCCCCCCCCCCCACCAAGAGTAAATAAAATGATGCTTGTTAAACACAGAGCTTGGCACACAGTAAGCAGTCAGTATTTACAAGTTATAATTATTATTGTTATTACAATTTTATGAGCTCCATTTGGCAAGTCTTTGAAATACTCATTCTTAAAGTACCAACTATAAGCCTTGCTTAGTTGGATTATACAGAAGGAATGTTTTTATGAGGGAGACATGCTCGGTCAGAGAACACAGGTGTTGCCCTGCTGTTGCCCGTGGTGCAGAAGGACATGCCAAGATTGAAAAGCCCTAACCAACCAGCAGCCAACTGAGCTTCCCTCTCCTTGGCCACAAAATGCTGAT